>NC_090857.1:9503804-9810326 GCF_024217435.2 Syngnathus scovelli | reverse complement strand
CGATGACTACAACCTGGACGAGAACGAGTTCTTCTTCGACCGCCACCCGGGCGCCTTCACGTCCATCCTCAACTTCTACCGCACGGGGAAGCTGCACATGATGGAAGAGATGTGCGCCCTGTCCTTCAGTCAGGAACTCGACTACTGGGGCATCGACGAGATCTACCTGGAGTCCTGTTGCCAGGCCAGGTACCACCAGAAGAAGGAGCAGATGAACGAGGAGCTGAAAAGGGAAGCGGATAATATAAAGGACCGAGAGGGGGAAGAATTCGACAACACGTGCTGTGCGGAGAAACGCAAGAAACTGTGGGACCTGCTGGAGAAGCCCAGCTCGTCTGTTGCTGCAAAGGTAATTATCCTGAGTGCGATTAAATACCAACACTGCAACTTCTTTTTGTGATACAGTTGTTTATCAATGATCTAGGCACTTCCATTGACTTCCTTGAATCAATACATCATGGCTCCTCAAGGTGGCGCTTGTGTGGTGGCAAACAGTACATTTGCGTACGCGCCGATACCAAGTACCGATACTTTATAATGTCATTATGTCTCGCAATTTAATGAAAATATGTTTTAGTTGAATCAGAAACACAAAACACAATCTTGGATGAAACATATTTTTCTCTTAAATATAACACTTGTCATTCATGCAGAATAATCTTTTTCCACTTGCCTGGAAATGAAAGTGCTGCTCACAGTATGTTGTGCAGTGTTGTGCCTGCATGCAAATAATGCTACAGTAATGTATTTTTGACAGAGTAGTGAGAAAATGTGTCTGTGAATGTTGTTGTATAATCTTTCTCTACATGTAGCTTGCCATTTGAGTTTGAATATTCATTACTTAACACATAAAAGGGGATTGTGCATGATAGTGCCTCTCTGCATGGCGGTGTTTCAGACAGCCTAGTCAGGTGATGCTTAAAAGTGGCTCTGGATCTTGACCTAGCTTAACTGATTATTTCATTGGAGGAGAATCTTGGTATGTGTGAATGAAAATGGGGTGAGGGGGGGTATTTGGGGCAGGAGTGAAGAATGTGTCTCTTCCTGACACACTTTCAAGAGATGAGTTGATAAATTGCACACTTGATGGATGGGTGAGCAAGCACCCTAGAAACTCAACTCTGCGTAGATAAGTAATCCAATAAATAAATACATTAAATAAATAAATAAATAAATAAATAAATAAATAAATAGAATTTATTGTGTGATTGGCTGTCTTCTGTCACTCTTTCACTATTCCATGACTAAAATGGTATTTTGTTCTAGATGAGCTAAACAGGCTTGACATCTTTCCACACTTTGGTAAAATGGCTAAAATTGGTAGAACAAATGCAAATTGATCTTAGTGAGAATATATATGTAAATTCAAGAGAGGGTCTCCGTACGATTATAGTGTGAGGTGGTATGTTCCTCACCTAATTAAAGGTTGTTGCTCTTATAAAGCAGTTTATATTTGTGACAAAATACAAGACTGTGCCGAACAAGAGGCCGCTGTTCAATTCCACCTTCATCATGTTAGGATTGTAACCATGGCAACAAACCCTCAGCAAGTGTACATTGAGTCTGGATGAAACAATGAAGGTTGAATTTTACGTTGAAGCTTGAGTTAAATACATACTTAGTAGATTACCCTTCCGCCGACATTTAAATAAATAAATAATCATTTCTTATTATTAATTATTTGCAGCCATCTTCGTGAAGCCGCTGATCATGTTCATGATTTTCACAATGATTTCAATAGGTAGGAAATGAATATCAATAGTTCAGTAAATCTCAGATTTTTTCTTTCAATCATCTCTTCTACAATGTTGCACCAGTTGTGAGCTATTTTTAGAACAGGCCTGCAGGCTACTCATGTGGTCCTTGGGGGCACCGTGTTGCTGACCCTTGCTCTAGAAAGAGAAGAAGCACACACACATAATGGAGAGCACTTCATTACATTACAACCAACAAAATAAACATATTGTCGGAATTATTATTTTCAAATCGTGTCAATCACATCCGAGTATTTTTGTCTTGTGAATCAAAATAGACTCTGTATATCAGAAATAGTCGACTCTTGTTGTATGCTTTAGAAGAATGGTGTTTGATCATATTTTTGCTGCTGTTAGGAAAAAAATCAGGTAATTATACAAAGTGATTTCTTTACCTGCTTGAGTAACCACATACAGCTCACAATTTTGGTCAACGCCTCCAAGCATTATGTCAAGAGTCTCACTCGACTGCACGCGTGTGCTAAATAGCGTTAGACAGTTCTTTTCACATGAAAAAAAAGTGGAGATGATGTTCACTGTATTAAGTAGAAGTTATGCTGTTTGAAAGTACAAATTTCTGTTTTCAAATGTACGTTAAAATATCGGTATTTGACGAATTGCCTTGGATAGCCCTTCTCCTAGAATGAATTTGACATATTAAATATTGAAAATGTTAACTTGCTTTGCTTCAAACATCTAGCTTATTGGAGAAGACGTGGCAACAGGCTCTAACAATTGTCAGCACTTCTAAAAAAAAAAAAAAAAACTATCAAAATGAGCCTTTTGAATCCATCAGCAAAGAGGCTTCTTTCTTCATCATGTGAATAAAAGCGATGTAAAAAAATCAATGTTTATTGTGTTACAGCCCAAAAAGCAGCGTCGTCTACAAAAAAGGAGACGATCCGCGGTGGTTCGTTCCATTAGGGCCTCCCGATAGCGACGGAGGACAATGTTCCAATGCGCACGTGCATATTGTCCTCATTGAATCCAACTGCTTCGATCAATAATCCGCCCGGTGATAAGTAGACGCATTAAGACTCGCATCAATTGAGGTAAAGAACTGCGATGCTGAATCAATTTCCAATTAGCTCACACTCCATCTACGAAAACGTTGCAAACTCTTGCACAGAGAATTTGGCCTTTTCAAAAGATAATAACGCTCGAATTTGATTGAGTAAACTGTAATGGTTTAACAACATGCTTGTTATTGTGCTGTGGAAAAGAGCTGCATCAAACTGTCACTCACATAAAGTAATCAAAATCATCAGAGCACCACCAAAAATCCCAACGGTGGTTTCTCACCAAGGGTCAATGATGGTAACAGGCCATAAACGCATGGGGAATAGGTGGCGGATACCAGCACTAAACAAAAGGTTGCCTAGCAACAAACGGGAATACCATTGTCTAATATCCTGACCTAGCAAGAAGTGCAGTATAACTAAAAGCAAATCTTTTCAAGATGGAGGGGGGTAAGCTTTGTTCCTTCTCCCGCTTCAGTTCTTATCTTTGCTTCCTCTTGTATACCTCCGTCTACTAAATGTCAGGGAAATGTCACATTAATTATTCTCTAGGAGGCCCAATCTGAAGCTCTGTGTTTACATTCTTTAAAAGGCACACTGTCATCTGTCCCCTGCTCAAATCACATTCGTGCCACCATCAAATAGCATTTTGTGTCTGAGCATGACGAGAACATTCATGCTGGCACTAAGATAAAAACTTTTTTTTTTTTTTTAACCACCTGGTCGTAACACATCACACGTTTGTTTCATAAACCAGTTGTATTTTGGACTTCTCTCGATGGCATTCTCTAGTTAACATGGGCAGTGCAATGACTTGCCATTTCCTTAATCCCCTTTTTTTTAAACCAACAGTGCCATCTAAAGGCGTGAAACAACAACTGGTTCATGAAGCCTATCTGAAGCTTCATTTGCTCATCACTATGCAACAAACTTTACTGTGTGATATATTATTTTACATCATAGCACATGAGGCTCATAAATGGCTAGTTTAGTTATTATTTAGGAATTGCATAAAATTGCTGGAATGGAGACTGCAAGTATGCTTAGTGATTTCCTTTTTTGTTTTTATTTTCACTCCAAAAAGATTTCATTCTCTTCATTGAAGTTGTACAAACCAAGGGTCAAATTTATGATTTTTTTTTTCTAGATGAATTACTATTATCATTTTGTTTTTAATATACATAATATATATCCCCAATATGATGCTGCCCAGGTCTGCAACATACATGATTTCCTCTGTAGTCAGTGGAGAGGTGAGATGGCGAACGTGGCTGTCAGTCCGCATTGTGCATCAGATGGGAGGTGACAAATTCCAATTACGCCACACTCAAGTCACACTTAAGATGACACAGAAATGTGGCACAGCTATATTCCTGCTCATAAATCAGTCTGCAGCGCAATCCGAGCCGAGCGGGATCCATCAGGGCGCCTGACAGCTCGGAAGGCGCAGCCACTCAGATGGATGATGATGTAGTATAAGAGGCCGCACGAACTCAAAATTGCGTCCGGATTCAAGGGCCGGATCATCAATTCACCAGGTATTTCCTGACAAACAAAAACAGCGGCTAAAAATCGCCATCTGATAAACTTTGTTCAACATTTTCTTTCAATTTAGTGGGATCCTATTGTCTGGGGGGAAACTGAGATGGCTTCACTTCAACATTAAGTTTTTTATTTTTGTACGAATAGCAATTTTAGAAGTGTCCTGGCAAGAAGAAATTCTCGTATATATATATATATATATATATATATATATATATATATATATATATATATATATATATATATATATATATATATATATATATATATATATATATTTGTTGTTTTAACTTTAATGATTTAAAATTCAGGCTCGTTGATTTATAGACTGTGCTACCCATACAAGTGCCGGGTACTTGTGACAAATTTGATTGATTTACACGCTGCCCTCCTTTAATGAAATATGTACGATTCTAAATCAGGATTTATTTTATGGCGTAAAACGGATGACTTTATGGCATAAAATAAAGTCTGATTTAGAATCGTACATATTTCATTGAAGGACGGCGCGAACATTGTTGTTCTCCAAACGATGATGTCGTCCTACATTTCAGGGCGCACCTTGTGAATAATTCAAACCTCTTTGCCAAATGTTTTTGTTTTTTTATGACCATCTAAGATAGAAGTAAGAAAGTGTCCCTGATGCGTCACAGTTGTAGGGATGGGAAATACCTTTTTTTTTAAGCTATGGTTCACAAGATGTACCGCAACCATCCATTTTCTCTCCCAGATGAGATTCAAACCCAGGACCTCTCCAGTGTGAGCTAGATGTGCTAAACACTAGGCAACTGTGCTGCTTAAAGCAAACAAAAATAAATAAGGTAAGCTCAAAGCGTATATTAACAGGTCAGGCAGACAGGCAACGGCCCAGCTATTGAGCTGTGGCTTTAACCTTTGACCGATTTTATTGCCACACTAACACACGCCTACATTTATTTACATAGTGCACACACTAGCCGGCACTGCGCTACTGTATGATTACTGGAGGTATAAAAAAACTAAGTAAAAAAAGAATGACTATTTTCCAGTGTATTCAATAATGTGAACAGATTGAGGATTTGTCTATCAAATCAAATAATGCAGGAAAATGGCATCCATCCTAATCTTGCTTCCTGTCAGCTAAATGCACGTGACAGCCAAAAAGTTTGGTTTTGGGTTTTTTGACAGAAATGCACTGTGACTGTCTCTACTTCAGCTCCAGTAAAGCAGATATTTAAAAACATAGAGGTAATGCCCCATAACCTGACAAATAGCTCTCAGTTAATTGGAGTATTATTGTCTTTGCAAAGGCAGAATAGTTAATGTGTGCTCTTGTATTGGATCCCATTAGGTTGTGAAGGTGTGCCTAATGAAGAGTGTGCCTGTGCCTGCGCCTGCGCCTGTGTGAGGTGGTATGCGCTGCGTGAGTGTCAACAATCCATAACGTTATATAAGAAGAGAATGCGGAGGTTTCATTGAATGAGCGGCTGGCTCACAAAACCTCATTAAAGGTGATTAGTGTGACTTCAATTTCATAGTAAACACTTTGTGGGTGCTGGTTGAAGTTCCTCTTTTAAAACTGTTGATACAGCGGATGTGTCTGAATGGAGCATTTATGAGTAACGGCTTACTGTAAAGCAGGGCTACTTAGGAATTGACAGCTAGGTCATGACAATGTCATAAATAAAGACAAATAAAATAACTGAACTTCTCCCAATATAACAAATATAATAAAATGAACTGCAGTACTTGTCCGGATTGGCTATTATTTAATTTTTTGGGTTGTTCAAATATATATATTCTTTTTATGTGTACATGCACTACCATAGTGTTTGCTCGCATTTAAGTTGAGGGGAGTCGTTTTCTTGACATGTCGTTATCATACAGTTTGGAAACTATATGGAGAATAGAGCCGAGGCTCGGGGGAATGTCTGACAGTGTTTCGCCTCCTGACATGTTCACATTCTCACTCGCTGTTAATGTGCGTCTGCAGCAGCGAAGTCTTGTGAGTTTTGGTGAGAGTCATGTCATGCATTTTGTAGTGGATCGCTGAGGCTTTTGTCAGCTGAGCTCACCAGGCTTTGCAGCCTAGCTACGATTCACGACTGCACAATTGCGTTAGAGCACGGGTGGGCGAAGCTTTGTGCATTGGGGCTAAATTGGATTTTTAAAACAGACACATGGGCCAAGTCATTTGTAGTTGAGTTAAAATAATAATTAGACGTCTCATCCGCCTGTCCATCCATCCAGCCATCATCCTCACAGTTCATTTAAATTATAATTAATAACCATTTTAAAAAAGTATAAATATTTGTACCTTCATCATCCTTTGATCTACTCATCCTCACTTTTACCAAATGTGTTTTTGCCATTCCATATCCATTTAATACTGTAGTGGCAATAAATAACTTCTTTTTAACTCCTGTATAATTAATGTAGCCTAATTATTAACAAATTATTTAATAATTAAAATAAAATGGCCACTGTTGCCTTCCGCATTTGATTTGTTGAAAAAGCTTCAGAAACGTTGATTTTGTAGAGCAGATGTCGACACATCTCCAGAAAACACGCTTAAAATGAAAATAAGTAGCGCCTTCGTTGGACTGGAGGTGGCCAAGAATTGTACATTGTCACCAGACAGCTCGACAGCTCCTCTGCTGATTCAATTTGGAGCGTAGCAGGGAGACAAAATCCGGAAGAACGTCAATGTGGCTCGCAAATGGGGACGCCGGTAGTGGAGCACTCACACACACATGATAAAAATGCCAAGAAGCATCGAGACAACACAAAAGCCCAGTTGCAGATTGTAAACATGAGAAAGGAAACGTCTGACTCGAGCTGGTTCAACTTCACAATATTAAGCGGATTCAAGACTTGGGCAAAACCGCATCCAGACTTGCTTGGGTACCAAAATATCTTGCAAGTTGTTATGAATCATTTGTGTCCTTCCTCTTCTTAATATTAAAATGCATTGTGGGATTACGATTTTGGAGCCGAACAAGTCTTTCACAAGTCACATTGTGAAATAATAATGTGGCTGCTATCAAGGGAAAGCCTCACAATGAACATTGTTTTCCTTCAGTATCTTATTTAAATTTGCTCTTTTTAAAATCATTTGACATTCTTTGGAGAGGTGGAGGGGAAACGAGCAAAGTAAGAATTTCATTGCTCAGTGATACTAATGTGTTATGACAAATATACATTGTGAATAAAGTTGAAATACAATCAATTAGAATAAGATTTGATTCAAATAACAGAAATTTATAATACGGATAAAGTTAAATAATTATCCTTCTTTTCAGCGCATGCCAAATAATGCTTCCTGCCTGAATGATCTTAAGCCCCCAAAACATATGTGATCATTTTCCACCCTTCGTTCGTGTTATTTTCACTCTGCAGAATTAGTGCCGAGACACTAATTCTGTTTATAAAGCTATACAAAAGAAAAATGAGTATGTAAGCTTTAAGGCCCCTTCCAAGCGTGTAGTAATCCTTCTCCTATTATTATAATGCAAATAAGTTGAATTTACTAGCCCAGCTGTATTTGCAGAGACAAAAGCAATATTAAATCCCTCTGCCGAACACTGCACACTGGTCAGTGAAGTAGCAAATAAGCACTTGAGTCTGTGAACTCATTTGGAAGGGATCCACGGGGACACAGTGCACAGAGACTGCGCTTGAAAGTTGATATTTGTCATCTTCGTCTAAGAACAGCATGTCCAGGTGACACTTGACTGCTCCATTCTTTTATTTATTCATTCATTTATTTCCTGCCATTGATTGACAACCAATTCACCGATTAATCGATTATCACACAATTGCTCTATTATCTGTGATGATTGTGCGCTCCTCAGACATATTCTCCACTACTAAAAATCCACAAAATAAACTCACACATAGGAGTGACCTGAAGGCACCCATCTGCAGAAAGGCCATGTCGCCGTCACTTTGACAAACTGAACCTCACACTGGCGTGGATGTGTGCTCGGAATAAAAGCTTTTATAAATCACAACCCCCGAGCCTCGCGGGCAGATCCGTCCGTTCGACGACAAGGCCCCATTTCTCTCAACTCGGCACTTTGGGATGGAAAGGTGAATAAATGACTTTGAGGAGAGGAGAGTCTCAAGGCCACAGGCAGAAATAGAATCCACGAAGGCGAGGGAGAAACATTCATCAAGCCCAGGCCTGATTGTGAAAGCGGGGAGAGCTCTTGAACTGGCGAGCTGGTAAGCCTCTCACCTTGATGGGCACATGACCGAGACTCTACACTGCGCCGCATCAATTCAATGCTAGTATAAATGTGTCAAAAGCATGTAAAGGGATCATTCTGGCTATAATTGCGTCTGGCAAGATAGCAACCACCCACTCTGGGCAAGTGCATTGTTCCACTATACTTCTTTCACAAGTGTATTACCAAGGTGTTTATTACAAATTGAAATTCAATGCCTTGAATTACGGTTTGCTTTCCGTGACCTCGCTTACTCAAACCATTCAACTCAAGTCCAACTCAAATCGTAAATCCTCTTTCACCATTGGAATGAATGGAAATGCCATTAATTGGTTCCAGCTCCCCCAAAACATGCCTACAAAAATATTGTAACTTTTTATAATCATCATTCTAACATATTCTATTTTATAAGAACTAATAAGAAGACTTCAGAAATGAGATTTTTTAAATGAATGATTAGTTGTTAAAATAAGAAGACATAAGCTTGACATGATTTTTGTCATGAATGATTAGTTTTTAAAATAAGACATAATAAGCTTGATATAATGAGCTTGACTAACCCCTGCAGATTGAAAGCCACGTCTTTTGTTCACACAGATCCGGGAGCACAACAAAGATCATATTTAGAAGAGAAATCCTGCATGCATGCATGTGATTATACAATATGGGATTTAAACAAGTCAGAGGATCTGTCTCCATGTCCTCAACAGCCCTTGAGCGTGACCAACCCCTGACCTTTGAGCTCAACAAATACACAGTTGGATTGAGTATGTGGGGCAAGCATGTAGTAGACTTCTGGAATATTCTCAGTCGAGAGTGAATAAAAAATGCAGCATGCACATCTTGCTTATTCTCCTTTCCAATGCCTTTGTTCCCTCACCATTTCTCTCTTTTATTCGTCTGGTTTCGTAACGTGTTGAAAAGTTCAGGGTCGCCATGGCAACTGTCATCCGTGTGACGCCGACACTTAAAGCTGCCTATTCAGGCGTCATTGTTGACTGCATGGCTGTCTGTACGTGCATGTGCACGAATGTATGTGTTGAAAGGGTTAGGAGTATTTTTTTTTTCTGCATTTCCTCTCAGCTGTGTCTATGGAGAATATGCTGCTTTTTTTTGTATTAAAAGAACAAAACGTAGTCATCATTTCATTTAAAATTAATTTGAATAGCACGTCTGATTGCCATGGAGACCACAGTTCACTGACTTTTTAGTGGACCGGCCAGGACACCTTTCATTTTGTGTTAGCCTTTAGCCTCCATGCTAAGGCAAAAAGTCAGACATATACAACACCCAGCGAGTGCTCCTACGGTTTGCCTCCCCTATATTGTGTTTCTATTTTTAAGACCACCGTGGAGCAGCCCGGTTTTAAATTTAGATGCTGAGTCTGGATTCTCTTCTTCATCTAATATTCATGAATAATTAAGGAGGAGAGGAGATGAAGTGGTATTCATTCAGGAGATGGATGGTGTAAGGATAGATTTCCTGGCTGCGTTTACTTGAACGGGGTTGCACAATATTTTTGTGTATGCAAGCACTATACGAGTTCGTCGAGAGTTCCCCACTGAAAATAGTTTTTGGACGATGACTGCAAGGTTTTTTTTTTTTTTTTTTTTTTGTGACCTCGAAATGCACCAAAGGGGCTAGGTGAGGGAAAAGGACAAACAAAATGAGAGCAGATTTTGGCTAAGGCTGTTGTTTTTTTGCTTTTAAAAGGCTATATGTATTATTATTATTATTATTATTACTGTTCGAATTTATTCATTAATCCATTAGCATAGTTTATTGTCTGTAGTATTGAATATAGTAAAATAGTCCAACATGTATTTGTAAAAATTCAACTAAAATACCTGAAGTTTATTTCCAGCTTGTAGCTTGACCGTCCAAAATGTTCAGAATTTTTCCCCATCTCGTCTTTGAAATTTTCACTCTGTGGGTGACAGCAAAGTGCATTAAAACTAGCTAAGAAATCAAATTTAAGGAGTCAATATATCTAAATGCAACATTATTATACCTTTATGAAGAGAAGCACCAACATTTGGTTCTTTCCAATAAAGGGTTCCTCCTCCACAAAGGACAAATGGGAAATACTGCAGATAACTAACACACTCCTAGCCAAAATTATTAACCTGTGGAGCGGAAACCATCTTAAAGGCTTAAAGAAATCCTCATTGGATCAGCATGAAATTGTAAACCTTTAATGCAAGCCTTAAAGCCCTAAAACGTAGGAATAGTTTTGTTTAAGATGTTCTAACAGCTTCAAACTTTGTATTTGCTTTTTTATATTTTGATGCTATATCAAGACTTGTGCAGGAAGATTTATCCATCTTTAAAAGAAACCTAAACAAGCAGCGGTAGGCTTGAGGATGATATGTGCCTCGTAGGCCGCCGCTTTCAATCTACATGTTTGATACTACTGTACATAATTATGGAGTAAAAGATGTGCTAGACAAAGATAAACTGGCTTTTGCTGCTCAAGTCTCCTCCTCCCGTCTCCATGGAAACGCCATCTCTTTCACAGGCTCAGAGGCAGAGCCCTTCTATATTCTGAATCAGGGGTGTGAATTATTTCGTTATTTAACGCTCACATTACGACTTTATCATTGTTTATCACCGGCGCCGGCGCTATGAACGTGTGGCGCGGCGTACGGGGAAAACATCTGCAGCCGAGGATGCCCGCCAGCACATCAAATAACAGATGGGGACATTTATGGACTTTGCACGGTGTGAACTGCGACACTTAAAACAATGACAGCCACAGAGCCATGTGGAATATTGATGGAAGTGAGAGGTAAGACAGTTAAAAGATGGGGTGGAGCAACAAACGGTGAAAATCAGGAGCAGAAGAGAAGCAGGGGAGGAAGCGTCTGCAAGACGGTGTCAGACTTGCAGGCGGGTTTACGTAGCCGCCTCCTATCGAGCTTCAAGAGTGTTGTCATGGCGATATATAACCCAGCCTGGGCTGCCAGAGGGTTTACGTGGCATCTCTTTGGCCTCGCCTCTGAAAGGAGATGAAGGGGGAGAGAGTTGGTGAGGGATTGGGGGAAATGGATCCGCCTGCCTCGCAGCAGTTTAGGTTCACGGCATTTGGCTCGTAGCCCCAGCGTGTTTTCCGAGCTACATCAGTTGATTCCAGTGGGAATGGCGGAAACAGGAGATTCCACACGGAGCATGGTGTTCCTCATGATGCTTACTAATAAGGAAAAGTCAGAGCGCTGGGACTCACTCGAGGGATGCAGCCGGAATTGTGTCAGTGGCTCACACACACGTAGGAAAAGAAGAAGAGCTTCTTTTTGGATGAAGTCAGAAGGGTAGCACACCCTGGTTGATTTGAAATATTTTTATTTATGAATTACTGTACGGAGGAAGGTCCAAAGGTTGTTTTGGAATTGTAATTTAGCTGATAATATTTTTGTGACCTTGTGTTTCTATCATGCACATTACAAATACTCCATAAATAAAAAAAAAAAAATCAAACTATAGTATGTATTAATGTTTTTATGGTAATAATTATAGTGATTACTTTTCTTGTAAAGCTTCTCTTATCACAATTGATATTATATAACATGCCTACGTCCATCCATCCAATCTCTATACACTTTTTGGATTGTAATTTTTTTCACATTTGCAATTTCATTTGGTGCTAAAATGAGCTCGCATAAGCGAGCAAAAGCTAGCACGAGCTACTACGATCAGAGAAAAGAAAAATATGATGCAGCAACAGCTTGGATCCAAAAGTTGGCATTCACAGAGCGAGATGAAGGCTCATTTCTTTCGCCAGACACAATACCCTCTGGACTGGTGCTTATGAATTTCAATAATGTTGAGCAGGAACCACGAACCAACCTACATGGCCGCAGAACAAAAAATGTTCTACACTGACTCTGACTGTTTTAGTTGTGATGTTTGTTTGTTTGTTTACTATGTTAACCTACAACTGGAAGGAGACATTTCACTTAAAAATGTTCCTGGCTGGCAATACAAGGTGAGGCCTTGGATTTTTTTTTTTTTTTTTTTAGATGGAACCAGACCATTGAAAAGTGGAAGTGCAGGCCACAAAAAAAAAAAAAAAATCTGCAACCATTTCCGAGGCTAATAATTGTGGATACTAAACTATTCCAACAATGTCTTATAACAGGTTAGCAATATCATTTCTTATTGGGTAAGTATAAAACACATTTTGAGGAAATTCAACTTATTAGGTGATAATGAAAAAAAGGGAGCAGAGAAGCAATAAAAAGATGTAACACAAGCGCCTCCAATTACTATAGTGTGGGTATAAAATTGAGAGGCAAAATCTCTGTTTAATCCATGACTCATTCAGTAATCAGATTCCCCATCTTTACCGTCTGTTCATGTACTGCACTGGATCTCATGATGTGGCCTGCTAATATTGCTAAATAAGGTAAGCAAACAAATCAAAACTGAAGAGAATGTTCTACCTCAAATCAGAATTATTGAAACAGGAATATTTGAACGCAAACTAGCAGTGCGTTCAATCCCTTCAAACAATGGACTTATTTGTGTTAGAGAGAACACTCCTATCCTCAGTCCTCCCAGAACAGCAGCCTTGAAGAAAAAAGCCTGCTATAAAGCCATTAAAGCTGCCAGCAAATAGCAAACCAGAGGAAGTCAGCAAATATTAGCGGAACATTCTCAGCCAAACGCGCAAAGACTCTCAAAGCCGAGTTTGGTTTGCCGGCTGAATGCAAATGTTAGCTCTGTTAGATGAAGGAACCCGACAACACATTTGGTATTATCTGTGGAAAAGAAACCACAATTGTTTTTTTGTATCAGAGGCTAAATCAGAAAGGGGCACCCCGGTGAACTAGCGAGTTTGGCACGTGTCCCACAGTTAATAGAAGACTGTAAATGGCCCATAGGTGTAAATCAAAGTGGAATGTTTGTTTTCTATTTGTGCAGTGACCGGCAACCAGTCCAGGATGCATCTCTGCGCTGAGCAGAACACACTTTCTCCACACCCCCACTATTCACACTGACCCCCACCCAGGGTGTCATGGGCCGTGTCAAATGTTAATTTCAGCATATGTATGCCATATGGCGCTGAAAATAGGGCAACGGGATCCAAAAGTCCTGTGGGTTAGAATTAAGTATTAATGTTCTGATTCCTATTGACGTTTAAGGGTACATGACCCCAAATATGCGAGAGTTTACAAACGAATCAACATAACACATAACAATGAGACCATGTGGACTGAAAAGAAAAAGTCTTTAAAAAAAGTCCCTGTAAATTAAAAACAAATCAACACAGTAAATAATGAGACCATGTGCACTGAAGAGGAAAAATATGTATGTCAAAAATGTCCCTGTAAATTAAAAAAAAATAAATGGCTTGTAAATTTGGCACCCTGCAAAGAGGAGTGTTAGTAAGCCTGCTGTAAAAGTAAACAAGTTAGCAAGATAACTGCATGTTGCAGTTGGGGCTGGGTAACCATTCTTGCCATGAAGAGCCGTTTTACCCAAAAAATAAATCTTGAAAACTGTAAAGGTGAAAACCATTTTAAGCTATATTGCCACAAATGAGTATATATAGAAGTTGTCTTTACAGCAATTATCCCTTATTTAGAACCAAATCACTGAATTGACTTTACAAGGTTTCAAAGTAAGTCAAATAATCCCCTTTGCGTCACGTGGACGTCTCATGGAGCAGCCTGGGGTCACCTTGTCACCTTCTTTTACTTAAAAAGGTAATTTTGTGTCTTGTGAGCCACATGAGATGAGACCCTGTGCTGTGATGTTTCAGGTCTCTAATGGGATTTCCTGTCCGTCTGCTCTCTCTGTCTCCTCTGGATATAAATATCTGCTTTCCATTTTTTTTTTTTCCAAAGCCACCCAAAATACATTAGAGTGTTGAATATAATTTAGTACATGAAATACTAATACACAGCCATTTATAGCATCTTTCTTTTTCCAGCGTCAGTCCATCAGGGAAACTATAAATAGTCAGTAATTTGGTTGATGTGGTTGCAATTTTATCTGCTGCTCTCTTCAGCCCTGTTTCCTTGACATGCATGTGTTTGCCTTTTTAGTCGGCTGATTTATAGCACAACGCTTTGATGAAATTAGCGGCCAATCACAATAAAGCTGCCAGGAAGGAAGAAGGGAGGAAGTGGAAAGATAACGACAGGCAGGCCGTGTCACCGCAGGGACTCAGGCCAGTGGGAAATGTGCAGGATTTCCGAGTAGGACTTGACTTCATAGCCATCATTTTACACAGCGGCGCCACCGTGTCCTCATTAGTGACCTTTTTATAGCATCTCTAGCCTATTACCTCAGCCATTTGTTTTAATAGTGAAAGTTGCCCACAGATTGAAAATAGGTATTTGTTAGGAGCGCGAGTCTATGTTTTCTCCGGCTCATTACAAATGTGCTGCACGCAGCATCTTGGTGAATTCCATTAGCACCTGTAAGGTCAATACCGCCGATGGCTAATTTACAGCCAAAAATTAGCACTTGATGTTTGCAAAATGAAAGGGCCAGGAAATAATGTTTTGAGGGTGCTTAATTAGCCACATTTACTTGCACACTCTAATGCAGGGTTTCGAAACCATTTCAGCTCCAAAATGTGGTTCAACATTATGTTGTTACTATTATAGTTATATAAAAAGTCTGCACACCCCATGCTTATATCCCAAGGTTTAGTGATTTTTAAGAAATTAAGCTGAATCATTTGAAAACCATTAACTTTAAAGTGCTTCTGATTTACCCTAATTAAAGTTACCTTGTTCTAGTGGGCTTTCCTCTGACTTTTGTTTTTCTTTCTAGCAGAAGCCCAAAGTATTTGTGCAAGCACTGATTACTACTACTGCTCCATAATTCCCTCGACCTTGACTAAGGTCTAGTGAAGCATGATGGTGGCAGCATCATTCTCTTGAGACTATTTTCCCCCCCAACAGGAACAGTGGCCTTGTCCACGGTGGAGGACATTTCAAACTGTTCCAAATAGGCCTACCAGTCAGAATCAGGTGAAATGTCTGAAAAGGCCCACTAGAACAGATGACCTTTATTTGGGATCATTAGAGACACTTCAAATGGTAGCAGGTGTGTTCTTAGTCCCATTTAACATGAGTTGGTAGATTCATTCTGAACACAGCCAAATTGTAATTATAAGAGGGTGTGCGCACTTGTGCAAACACGTAATTTCAGATGTTTATTATTTTCCCTCTAAAAGATTTTTTTAACAAACTCAACTGAGTTGTACAGGTTATATTTAGAGTGGAAAAAGTTGTGGATGAATTACAGTTCTCAATTACGCCTCAACATTTTATATCTAAGACATTTTCCTCCAAAGGAGGAAGAGAGGAGCACAGAGAGGAGCAAATAAACAGATAGGATCGTTATTCCTGTCTGCCACGATGCTATGGCAACAGTTTCCCCCTGCTCTGATTGGTCGTAGATAAGTTTGCCTCTTTAGCCATTTGGCAGCAACCCCTTTTGCTCGTGGGAGTGGACAAATTATTAGGCTGTCGTCAAAGCCCGAGCTGTCAATCAGCCTCTTCACAACCCCAGCCTTCATTTCCTCAAGACAATTTAGAAGGAAGCCCTGCCTTATGCGCTTGCAATTTGTTTTACCAATGCCTGATCAGTGCGATTTGATCAAAAGAGGACACGGTGGTGGAAATTAATGATGTTATAGCATTCAAATGCATTTCGACTGAAATTGTTTGCCCTATTTTAGCCGGAAAACAAAATAAATCAAACATTTTAAAGGAGTTGGATTTTTCTGACACAATAAGTGGCAGGGCCATTACACAATGGGACTGGACAGAACATGGGCAGAAATAGTGAGCCACACAGTCCATTAATTCACACCCAATGGTCCACTTAATAGGTAGTCAACTACTATCCCACTGAGCGGTGAACAATCGCAAGTGCTTCCGACGGGCAGTGAATTATGTTAGAGTCAGTTCAAGGTCAGAAATGTTCGGCAAACATTCGCCAGATAATCGTCAAGTTTTGTTGATTTTTTTTTTCCCCCTCAAGGAAATTTTGAAGGACAACCTTGAAAGAACCCTGATGAAAACGCAACATTCCCCGCATTCGAAAATACTCAAAATTGTTCACCGCTCGACGAATCGCTCGTTAATCAAACTACTTCAATTTGTCTTTCAGATCCTGGCTATCATCTCCATTCTCTTCATCGTGTTGTCCACCATCGCTTTGTCTCTCAACACTCTACCGGAACTGCAGGACACAGATGAGTACGGCCACTTCACCGACAACCCCCAGTTGGCCCACGTGGAAGCGGTATGCATTGCGTGGTTCACCATGGAGTACCTGCTCCGCTTCCTTTCCTCTCCCAACAAGTGGAAGTTCTTCAAGGGTCCTTTGAACGTCATCGATCTACTGGCCATCCTGCCGTACTACGTCACCATCTTCTTGACGGAATCTAACAAGAGCGTGTTGCAGTTTCAGAACGTCCGTCGTGTAGTTCAGATATTCCGGATCATGCGAATCCTGCGCATTCTCAAGCTTGCCCGTCATTCCACAGGACTTCAGTCTCTGGGCTTCACCCTGAGGAGAAGCTACAACGAGCTGGGCCTACTTATTCTTTTTCTTGCCATGGGTATCATGATCTTCTCCAGTCTGGTGTTCTTCGCCGAGAAGGATGAGGAGGACACAAAGTTCAAAAGCATTCCAGCTTCTTTCTGGTGGGCAACTATAACCATGACCACCGTAGGCTATGGAGACATCTACCCGAAAACTCTACTTGGTAAGATAGTCGGCGGTTTATGCTGCATAGCTGGAGTACTGGTAATAGCGCTCCCTATTCCCATTATTGTAAACAACTTCTCAGAATTCTACAAGGAGCAAAAGAGACAGGAAAAAGCACTTAAACGTAGAGAGGCCCTTGAGAGGGCAAAGAGAAATGGTAGCATTGTTTCCATGAACTTGAAGGAGGCTTTTGCCCGTAGTGCAGAACTGATGGATGTGGTGGTGGAAAAGAATGAGAGACCTCACGATAACCACCTCTCACCGGGCCGTTGGAAATGGACTCCCAAGAGAGCCGTTTCGGAAACGAGCTCCAATCGTTCTTTCAACGTCCAGGACTCTCCGAACAAGGGCCGAAACAGCAGCCCCCAAAAGTTAAATGTTCAGAAGCTGGAGGAGATGTACACCCAAATGGCCAAGACCCAGTCACAACCAAACCTCAATGCTAAAGGTTCCAGGGTTGGAAAACAGAGGGACGAGATAGAGCTAGGAGCCATACAGGGTCATGGTCAATCAGTGCTGGGAACCACAGACGGGGTGAGCGACATGAAAAGTTTGTCCAGTCTTGACAGCTACATCAGTTGTGCGACAGACTTTCAGGAGAATCCACGCTTCCCTCAGAGTACAACAATGGACCTTTGCCATGGTGAAAGCAGCCGGTTCTCATATAATCCAGCTGTAGCTTTTCCTCATCACTCTTTGGCAAAACCAGGCCAGCAAAGCACCGCTGCACCTATGTTGACTCCCATCCCCGTTCCTAAACCCTCATGCTCAGAAAATGCAAGAAGATTCTTATTCTCTGGCAAAGCCCCCAAAAGTCTTTTCTCCAAAGGAGGCTGTCGGAATGAGACGGAACCCGGACCGTCGCCATTCTCAGACAGCTCCATGCTGCCCGACCACTCTCTGTTGAGCCCTGAAGTTTCTGTCTACACCACAGCCAGCAGCAGGACGCCACCAAAGTCCCCGGAGAGCGCCACTCTGGCTCCTGCAGTCTTCACCTTCCACGACTCTTCCATCAGTAAATACATTGACGCCGACACGGATGACGACGAACACCTGCGTGACATCTCCGACGCCAGCCCTACGGATTGCCTGCTGATCGGCTCCAGTCCTAAACGTGGCATCAACATCAACTACCAGAGAGCCACCAACCACTTGGAAGCAGCTCATAAAATGCTTGGACAAAACTGTCTTTTCCCCCGGGAAGGAATTTGCGGGGTTCCTCACGAGAATCACGTTGGTCCAGAAATAGGACGTAGACAAAAGGGGGAAAGGGGCCGCCAAAATTCTTTGGACAAAAGCTACTGAGGTCTGAGTGTGTTAAGTATAAACCATAAACCAGAGCAGGAGTGCTTGTGACAGAGAAACCAAACACACAACAAGCCAGGCAGACAATGGAGAGTGACAAAGTTGAAATGTTTTACAAATCATCCGAGCTTGCCATGGGCTCAGGGAGAACACGAGGGCCGAATACTCGGGGAGAAACACTTTCACTGCCCCTCTTTCGATTCATTCCAATCAAGAGGTAGTATTCCACAGAAGCACCCCAATGTAGCCAGCAGGTCTGTCCAGCCATCCTATGAGAAAAATCAAACCGGGTTTTGTGCGATTGTTGAGGCTGAAGGTTATCGCTACCTTCTCCGGTAAGAACTCGTTTCATAGTCTGGGAGATACAGGAAAGGACCTAAAAGCCTATAAACGTCATCATGCCCTCAGTTCCCATACCTGGCCTTAGTCATTTGCAATTGTTGAGGGCGTGCATGTCTGCAATTGCGTGTGTGAATATGAGGACGACTGCTGATGAATGATCCGATGGTAATTTATGTATACACACGTCAAAGATTGTCCAATTAGATTTTTTTTATATATATATAAAGATAAAATATCTTAGATATTGGCTACTTGAAAGTCTGCTTTGTCATAATCATACGTGACAAGTAATCTCGAGAAAAGGATCAGCGTCATGGAACGGAGGCTTTCGATATTGAGAGGTTACAGCTCATCATCCACGGTATTTTGTCACATGACATCACGAGGAAGATGGATCACACTTATATCTTGCCAATGGTTAATATTAGCTGGGCAGCTCTCTGTGTCATTTATAATGGATGAAAATAGTGGACTGAGAATTTTTTTATGGGCAAATATAAGAAGCAAACATAATGTACACCCACAGGCTACTTTATTAAGGACACAATCCAATTCGATCCAACCGCCAATTTCACGTTGCGGCACGCTTGTAGACGTGTCGCTGTGTCTAATGTCGCCAGTGTGTCTAATGTAGCCATGCATACACTCAATATCAGTATGGAAAAAAAAAAAAAAGTAAAATTCTTTAGTCATCAGCAAAATATTTTTTTTATTTTATATAATAACAATTTGAAGCACCTCCCACTTCAATTAATTTAAGATTTTAGTAGCAAATTTTCATTTCATCCAACAGGAACGCAATCAGAAACTGGTTTGATTGATTGATAATTGAGGTAATATTAAACCATTGCGGCTTTGGTGCTTAAATTTCTGTATTATATAACAAAGTCATATTGTATATAAAGAAACGGCACACCAGTTGAAATTGACCAGTGCTAAAACACCCACGGAAGACGCATACAGCTTAACTTCAATATATGCAGTATCTAAATGCTTGGTTGCCATGGTGACAGGTACCCTTGCTGAGTCTTTTAATTGGGGTGGGAAGGTCTGACTGCATGTAACATATACAAACGTGCACAGAGGCACACAGGAATGGCAGTTATGCATGCTAGTCACACGTTGGCTTAGTCACCAATCACCAACCATGACTCACGGACGCGGCGTCGTCACGAAGATGCCGTGACCTCGCCTATTGACACGTTTGTGACCTATCTTTGTAGCACATTGCGGATATGTGACCTTGTTTTGTTTTGCAACACGCAGCAACATTTAAGGGAATATACGTATTCATTATTAGAAGAATATACATGCACTTTAATGTCTAACTCATACGGGGGAAAAATGGTCTTTGTTCATCTCAGTTGAGATGTAATGTACTTGCCTTTGAAAGCCCTTTAAGAGAATTAAATGAGGGTATGTGGATGGAACCAAAACCTTGAAAGAAAAGCATAACAATGAGGAATTTGGATTTCTAGTTATACAATCATACTGTATGTGATGGTCATTCCTGTGTTTTGGAGTCCCAAATCTTGATTTCAAATCTGGTTTTGCATTGTTGTCAGAGAAGCCAGTGTGAAAGGAATTGCAATGAGGCTGTGAGTGCGTGTTAGAGCGCCGGAGTGTGACACTTAATAGAAAAGAATTTCCCAAATGAATGTATGCATAACGGGAAGTCTCCATTCCGTGTGTGCGTACGGCCACACCCGAAAGACATCACAGAAATATGCCGTATTTATTTTTTAAAAGATGCTGTATATTCAAGATATATTCCATTAGAGTTTGCTAATAAATGAAATGGATAAACAATATTATGTTTTAAGAGGCGATAAATTAATTCGCCACCCTGCTCACTGTTGGAGTTGGATTTCTAATGCAATATTATTTACAGCTAAAACCCATATTAGTCATACACTGAACACATTTTGGCCTTCAATTATTTGTTCATTTATTTGCTGGAGAAGAAAAACAAAAAAGACAAATGTCATTTTTATAGATTTTTACATGGAGGTTCTCATTTTTCTCACGATTCAAAGGACAGTCAGTCATAAAATCCTTTGCCACGTAATATTTACAGTTAGCTATTTTATTTAAAAACAAAAACAATTGTTGTTCATGGGCTTAACTGTATCTTTTAATTTACGATGTGGTAAAAAAAATTATCTTGCATAAGTCATACTTAAAATAAGAACTGCTGTCCAGTGATTACAAAAAAATATCCTGTACGCACATCTAAGTGTAATTAACATATTTGACTAAGAGTATCTTTTCTTTTAGTCTTATGAATTATTCTAACAACATTTGATGAGGTGATAATTGTACAAAAGAGAGAAAAATGACCATTTCCAATTGACTTCTGTCCCATTGTCCTCTCAACAGCTCAGAATGGACCTTTAATTGGATTTAGCTTGATGAAGAAAACTAAAGGCCAACGTATGACGAACATGTCATCGCTGTCGAGAGATATAAATCTCATTGATGTATAGGTGTCACACATAATTAGGTCAGGAATAATCTGCTGATCGCCCTTCATGAGCAACAACATTATCAATAGCAATCAATAAAATGGGGGCGGGGCGGGTATTTTATTCTGTGACTAAAGGTCAGTACAAGTTGTCACCATGTGTCATTTGGGCTTTCGATGGAAAAAGGCTGTCAGGGAGCATTTTGGCTGAAATATTTCAACTATGATGACAATCAATATTTCATGACTAGACAGGAAACAGTGTAGTCGAGGTTTGTTGATAATTGCATAGACAAATACAATGCGCATTATTGATGGGCCATGTTTTCAGACATGAGTAGGGTACCCAACAAAATCTTAAGCACTATTTCCTGTGAGTGTTTTCAAATAACATGTGTCACAATGTAGACATAAGGTAAGGCAGGTCTTTTTTTTTGTTTGTTTGTTTGTTTGGACACATTTTTGTTCCTGAAGATCTATTGAAGGATGCCCAAAATATGTATTTTAATTTATTTCTATTCATTTAAGTGCATTTATGACAGCAGTATTGTTGGGTGGGGGAAAAAATGATACCTAGACTGTGATGCTATCATATGATTTTTTTTTTTTCTTCTAAGTTACTTTGTAAGACACTTTTCTGTATTCTGCGCTAATATGATAAAGTTGTCCTCGGTTTATGTCGGATGCGGTTGTAAAGTCATGATTAAAGTGTTAGGTATGGAAAACATATCTAGGCCATAAATGAGCAACTGAAAAACATGAAATATGCTGGTAACTAAACACACCATTCGTAGCCTCGAAACGTTGCATCTCGAAACCTTGAATACTGAAGAATGCCCAAATCAGAAAACACAATCAAGTGACTTTTATGGAAAAAAATGAAGAGCACAGATTCTCCAAACGTTCCAAAAGGCGTTCCCTGCTGTATGGTGAATGTTTTTTTTCTACCATTCTGAATAGTTTGACTGTGGCATAGCGGGATTCGGTTTTTTACTGTATTGCCATGAGAAATCTGACCCGGAGAATGGAAGCTAGAGACCCTCTATCAGAGGGTTAGGGTCAAATTTTAGAAGGGGAACACGCTAAAAGAAAAGCATTATAGGAGTGAGGCCAATAAACAACTGGAACAAATTACAAAATATATATTTTTCTACATTTGAAGCTCTCAGCGGAATTGACCCGACCCCAATCTTGCCTAAGCCATCAGTCTTTGTAAAGTACACCAGGGAAAAAAAATCTCGGAAAGTTCTTCTCCAATGTTGTTTGTAGGTCCCCAGCTTGGTCTGTTTTGTACAAAACACACAAACAAACAAAAACATTTCTACCTGTTGACTTTCTATGCTGTCGTTTCTGTATAACTGTTCTATCGTTCGGTGCATGTTGTAACTTTTTGGCGTTGCGGCTGCTTGTGACTCACACGGAGCCATTCATGTTATTGTCTTGTACGGGGGAAAAAAAAAGAAACTGTGTCTCCATGTCCCCGGGATGTTTCTATTTCTTAAGAAAAGTGACGTTTCACCCTCGGATGACTCCAAATGAAATAAAGCAGATCACTTTACATTTTGATTAAGAATAGCTGACTCATTATTTGTATGATAGAGCATTTACAAGCAGAAGGTGAGGGCCAGGGGGAAAAAACAGGCCTTCATCCTCCCCACAGGCGTCTACAGTGGGAAAAGCCCACTACCACAGCGTGCCACTGGAGATTGGCATCCACTGTGCTAAATAATAGCGCTATCTAGCGGTAGACGCTCCTCATTGCAAACCCCCAGCAGTTCCATGTGTGTTTCTTTGAAAGAACTTTACAGAAATGAGCTTGGTCCCTCCAGGGAGACTGATAAAATATATTCACTGGCTCAATACATAATTTTTCCACTTAGTATAAATTATTTTAGTTTTTCTTCAATCTTTTCCTCTCCTCAAATGACTCTTTATAATCTGTGACACCACTGGAAAATTATTGGAGCTTCCAAGTTACAAATAAAACCTCATTAAAACACAATATTTAGACTAACAGAGTTTGAGCCCCATAAAAGTTATCCCAAATGGAGTAGAGAGAAGACAGTAGTTACAAAAAATAAAAATGATTCAATGATTCTTTTTCACAGTGAATTTACGCAAGTGACAACAGCAAGAGCCAGGCAGTCTTTCCAGTACTAGTATTAGTTCTAGTACTGTTATTAGTGTCAGTCTTAAAGCCAGGCTACTTCAAGAACATTTGAAAGGTTGGAAAAGGTCACCAATTTACGCAAATCGTCTGGACGGGTTACCCAATAGTGTCGTCGCCGTCGGGGATGTGTCACTTCTCCCTAGCGTTGCCATAGCCACCGCTGGTAATAATAGCTGGGACTGTCCACAGAGAATCCATGATAATAACATTAATTATCAACATGTTCTGCAATACTTCGCCTTCACAATGGACATTAGCCACTGAATAAAGGGACAATTGTAGAAATCGAAAGTCTATTCGATATAGCGCCTGACTACATTATGGTCTTTAATAGCATACAATGTTTTTGATGTTGAGATATGTTTTTCTTATCTTTGCCTTTCTCCTGTGCAGGCATTAAGTCAAGCTAACACCATAGTTAATAATACACTTAATTTAGAATAGACACTATGAAAATAAATAATAGTGGTATTGAATAAAAAAATAAATAAGAGATCAAAGTTGAGGCAACAAGCTGCCATTGGAGAGATGTGTGGTTCTCTGAGTCACTGTCTCCATGGCAACAGCACAGTTTAAAGCCGCTATGCGTTTGCTTAAAACTGATGAGCATTATCGGTCTCTCGACTGATATGCTCACTAGGCGTGTGCGTCAAACGGATTTTGAAAAGGGCATCTTAATGTAACTCCCGTGGTTTGAGTTTATTCATGCAAAAAATACCAACTGTGTGGACAGTGAAGGCCAAACTGAAATGTGTGTGAAGGGCACAAGAGGCTGAAGGAAATCACTAAATAGTATTATATGATTTCCTCTCCTATTGCAAGTATTTTTGTTATTGTTGTTGTAAACAGAAAAATGTGATCATGTGAACTTGACATTTTTAGGACTACTGAATTGTGACTCATTGTATACATACATGGCTCACATTCCAAACATTGAATGTGAAACAAGTTCGCCAGTGTTGGGAGGGGGCGGAAAAAAAAAAAAAACAATCCCTGTGGTGTAATGGCACCACAGTTCAAAATCATAATCTACTTATGCTCTCAAACTGCCAATAAAACGTGTCGCTTTTCACACACCACAATTGAAATTGAACTCATTGCAAAAAGCAACCATAATTTCCTCATGTGGCGTTACTTTTGTTTTGTTTCAGCCCTCAATAAATAGCATATTACATTTTTGGATAACATGGAAAAACCCGCCTCAGCCCTTACTTGTGGAAATTTGGCAATTCTATCCTAATTTTCTGTATAAAGGACAAAGTCGGATTTTCGTGGGGTACCTAATAAACTGTCTGCTTAGCGTAAGTACTGTTTGAGTTTCACGTGTACATGTAGAAAACTGTGACCTCTCTCCGTACAAAGACTTACATTCTACACACTATTTCCTTTGGCATTGGTGCATACGCATAAAGTACACCGACAGCTTAAAGCAGCTGTAATGAGGAGCTCAAAGTATTTCTTCTAATCTGGGAGGAGGGTGTTTAAAACCAGCAGGATGGAGGCTGAGGGCCACAGACGGCTCAAACAGCAGCTCGGGCCGTCTGCGTGCTCTCAACCTGTTTGTGAAAGTCAGCAAGAGTCAAGGTGAGCAACCATGATATTCCTCATGGACTTGCAGATGATGCTGCTGGATATTATTTACTTCATCCTGCGTAACACTTTACGGGCCGTGCTGCGTCCGCGCATTAAACCCATCGACGGTGAGCTAGTGCTGATCACCGGTTCGGGAGGAGGCCTGGGTCGTCTCTTTGCCCAGGAGTTCACTAAGCAAGGCGCCGAGGTGGTGCTGTGGGACGTGGACGCCGTGGCCAACGAGAACACGGCTAAATTGGTGCGTGACTTGGGGGGCAAGGCGCACGCTTACACTGTGGATGTCACCAAACGAGAGGAAGTGTATCGCTACGCGGATGTGGTGCGGAAGGACCTAGGCCGGGATGTCACCATGCTCGTGAACAACGCCGGGGTGGTCGCGGGCCAACGAGTACTGGACTGTCCGGATGAGCTCATCGAGAAGACCATTAAGGTCAACTGTCTCGCGCTCTTCTGGGTGAGGTGAACCTTTGTTTATTTGGAAATATTTGTACGGAGAGCAATTTGTTATGTGGCTTTAACTACAAGTTTAAGGGATTTTTTTTTTTACTTACAATATTCTTTATCATCTCACAGATAAACAATCATAAATGTGTTTTTAACAATGCCATGATCTAGAGAAGTCCACAACTACTGCAAAAAATTAAATCACATATTGTTTCTTCTATGTACGTATCATGATATCAATATCAGGCAAACACATTAAATTTAATGACAAAATAAGATTGAATTGCATAATATATTTTCATCATCAGTTACTGGCACACAGCAGGTTATTGTTGTTAAAAAATAAGGCGCACTAACACAATCCCATTCACAGCAACAGTCACAATCCTCTTAATGTGAAGCTGCTCACGCAACAAAAGCGTCCTTCACGTTGAGCAACGTTTAGTTAAATCACTCTTTGACGTTACATACCTCGACATCACTTTGCTTGTTGGTGCGTATGCCAGACAGTGAAGGCCTTCCTGCCTCAGATGAAGGCCCAAGATCACGGCCACATTGTGACCATCGCCAGCGTGCTGGGCCTCTTCAGTACAGCCTGTGTCGAGGTGAATGTGGATTGGACCACAACCTGCAACACATTTATTGCAAATTGATTTTTTTTTTTCTTCAAAAAAATCCATTCTAAATGATTGTTTCTCCTACCTGAGACAGGACTACTGTGCCAGTAAGTTTGCTGCGGTGGGTTTCCACGAATCTCTGGCTCACGAGCTGCTGGCTGAGGAAGTGGAAGGCGTGAAGACCACTCTGGTGTGCCCTTACATTGTGGACACGGGCATGTTTGAGGGCTGCAAGATAAGGTGTGTCGATGTTATTTCTAATCCCATACATCCTACAAGTGAAGCTGAACTTTGAATAGCTGAATAATTTTGGAAAATAATTCACTGTAATTGAAAAACCACCAGTCAGCATTCACCACGAAAAACTGAAGTCTGCCCTCTACCAAAAAACATATCTATAAATAGGTCAGCCTCATTTTAAATTATTTTCTATTCTCCGGACTACCAACAGAGAGGAGATGGAGTTTGTTCTGCCCCCTCTGGAGCCTCAGTACTGTGTGGAGCAGGCCATGAACGCCATCCTCATCGACCAACCCCTAGTGTGCATTCCACGTCTCACTTACCTACCGGGGATCTGCAGAGCGTCAGTACCGTGTCTCGTCCCACTAACGCTGACCCAAACCGTCTTATGGGTTTTTTTTTTGGTTGTCTTTCAGGTTACTGCCATGGGAATCCAACGTGGTTTCGTATCGTTTCATGGGCTCCGACAAGTGCATGTATCCCTTCATTGAGGCCAAGAAGAAACAAATGTCAAATGGTGTTAATTCACTTGCATAGGTTTTCAATCTTTGCATGTTAAAAACAGAAGACATTTAACACAAAGAAAAACTTACTTCTGTACTGCCAGGATTTACTCACATATTGAAGTT
The DNA here is from genome assembly GCF_024217435.2 of Syngnathus scovelli. NCBI lineage: Eukaryota > Metazoa > Chordata > Actinopteri > Syngnathiformes > Syngnathidae > Syngnathus > Syngnathus scovelli. The sequence continues at coordinate 9,783,266 of NC_090857.1, read as the reverse complement.
CAGGACAACTGCAGAAGGCGAGGTGACGACTCAGACAAGTGGTTATCAGCTCTGCATTAGGTCCACTCAAACAAAGAAGTTAAATAACGCAATTCTGGAACTGCTATGTTGTATGTGTTCACACAATTAAAAAAAAACTACATTGTCTAAATGGACACAAAGGTTTTACATTTAAAGTATAGCAACGAATGGATTCACAGGTTTGTTGTACCTTCTGCCACCCAGTGCACCCTGCCTAAAAAAAAAAAAAAAAAAATTGGCCCAGCACTGACCTGGAAAGAATAAAGACGAGATAATGCAGACATTTGTTTCGTGCATATGAGCACACAGGTTTATTTCCATAAGGAGCAAAAGAGACGGGAGGCCGACATCAAGGAGGGGAAAGGGAGTTAAGACTGCCCCGCCATGAACAGTGGAAAGAGACATCATGTTACATCACACGCTACGTTTATTTGTAGTGACACACTCTTTCTTCCCGGCCCTGCATGGTAAATGTTGGTAACACGTCACTTGTGGGTTTTTGAGCGAAAGCACTGCAGAACCATCGAAAGCTGCATCCTAGCCATCATGGGGAAAACAAAACAAATGGGAGTCTTTTTAATGAATGGCAGTAATAAAACATATTTAAAACGAGTGTTAACAGGACGTAATTCACAGTTTGTTACACGAAGTGAAGCCCCGAATCACTGGCTAGGATGCAGCTCCTCTCACGAGTGAGCAGCAAAAACAATGTACAATTAAACAACATCAAGGAGAGCAAAACCAAAATGTTCACTTCAATCTTGTTTAACTGTGAGCACGATGCAAACGGTGAGGCATGGCCACCGCCAAAAATGTCCTGCAGCGACTTGGAACAGTGTCTTCAAGTTTTCACGAGTGCTTTTACAGTCAAGCCAATGTGATGGTCTAAACGCTGCCATCCAGGGGCGGGGCCAGTGTGCTTGAGTTAGCCGGTTTTGGGTGCAGCTCGCCCTCAACCTCCTGTTTGCCACATCTGTCAGAAACAAGGCTGGTAATTGAGCTACTGGTCTCCTCCGCCGCGTTGACAATCAATGAAGAAAAGAGGCTTACCCGGAGGCTGTTCCGTTTCCCGTCCGCTCGTTTAACAGCTGGTCGTACTCTGACAGCAGTTTCAATACATTAAGTGCGGCCTGTAGAGGTGAAGAAGAGTAATTGATGTCTTTTTCCAGCTGTTTAGATGATGTGCTGTCCGTTACATGTTACCAAGTACAATTAGTTCAACTAGCGACAAATTAAGTGGTACAAATAGAAATTCAACCAAAATGCAGGCCAATTTAAAAAAAAAAAAAGTCTAGGACCATAACCTCAACATACGTATTTCATCTTACAGCTCAGTGAGCAGTCAACATTTTTTTTTTTTAATGCACACAAACAACGAAGATGACAGAGGCAGCGGGGTGGCTAAGACATTGGCAAGTCTGAGAGCGCGAGTGTCCGGGCGTGAGCTGTGGCTAACAGCAGGTTCGGCATGAAGGTTAAAGGTTACTTCAAAATTGCCTGTACAGTTAATGACAGTTTATGACGGTGAATAGTTTGAGTCTGGAATTCGTCATATTATTTTCTATGGTGAGAATATGCTTTTGAAATTAGGACAACCAGTATCACAGAATGCCTTGTGTTCAACTTTTACACTGTACAAAAACTTGTAGAAAATAGAAATGAGACCACGTCTTACCATATCATGACAGGATTCTATATTTTTTCCCATTCCATGGCTAATGAGCGGTGGCTGGGAGGAACAGTTTATTAGTGATACAAACTCATTCTTATTATTTTTCGGGAAATCTTTGTATTCCACCTGCAAGCAAATAAGAAGATGTTTGAACTGTTAGGTACGCAAGGCCGAGCTGAATGAGTGTCTGAAGGCATTGAAGACGCCGGCTACCTGCAGGCCCTGCACAGACGCAAGGTAAGCGAGCTGTTCCGAGGGCCTGGTGAGGGGCCCGTTTGGCGTCTGTATATTTTTGCTCTTTAGGATAACCTCAGCTGTGTGGGATGTGCCGGCGTACAGCAGCTCGTTGGCAATTAGCGCAGTGACGGTGGCCTTGCCTGGGTTTGGTGTTGCTCGGGCGTAGTCCTTGGCCTGAGGTCCTTGGCAGGCCCCCACTGCTTGAGCCACCTCTGGAACCATGGGCAGGATGCCGGCGGGAAGCTGCTGGTGGCTCAAGTAAGGCAGGCGGAACTCCTCTTCCTTGGAACCTGAAAAATATTGCGGGAGGATGTGACTAAAACAGGAAGGGCGTAACAATTTGCACATTCCAACCACTAGCACTCACCCGGTGGCACCTCCTCCACAGAGCCAGGCTCAAAGAATGTCACCTTGCGTCCATCACCGGGCTTTTTCACAGGGGTCTGAAGAACAAACATTAAAGCTTAAACATTCAAATAGGATTATGTTGTTGTATGACCCAAAAGGACAAATAGTTACCCTCTCTTCAGTTTTAAGTGCGGGTTTAGGAGGCTGCGGCTGAGGCACTTTGTATCCTAGCATCTCCAACATCTTCTCTGCCGCGTTCTTTTTGGCCACTTTTTTGCTCGGCCCCATGCCCTCTGCAGACTGGCCGCAAACACTCACCTGTAACAAAAACATACAGGCAACACACATTAAATTAGAGGGTAACATTTGAGAGGCCCTTTCACATTGCACTTAGCATTCCATTAAATCCATTCATTGTTTCTGTGACGTCAAACAGCTGAAATGAAGTCTACTTCACACTTTGCAGGCAAACGCTCCAGGCTACCTTCTGGTCAGCTGCTAAGCAACCATTTCCCAAAAAAAAAACAAGTTTGTGCCGGGTAAACACCAAGAAGACCAAGAGCAGTGCAAAAAGGTCTCATTGGAGAGGACAGACGACTGCTTGGGTTGCCGCAAAACTCACTTGCATGACAAACTCTCGACGCCGCGGCAGCCCTCGCTCCGTCACCATGCTGTATTCAGGCTCCTTCTCCTTCTTGGCCTGCTGGATCTGCGCCAGACGGCTGATGGGATTCATTCCCTGGCCGTATTCCGGGCTGGTCTGCAGCTGCGGGTGACATGTGTAAGACTGGCTTGTAAACACATTTTTTTTTTTATGTTTTAAAAGAAAACTGTCACAGTTTTGAAGCAATGCAAACATACAATACTGCATAATGTATCCAACAAAAATTGAGTGGGTGGGAAATGCTTGTCACTTGGCTGCTTTAGTTCAAGTGTTGACATCTAATCAAGAATCAGTATGCTCTAGTTACTTTATTCTGTTACATTTGGCTTGTGCACTTAAATGTGAAGACATTTAGCCTGGAGCCACCCGTGCATGGCGCTGCCTTTTTCATCCGGCCATTTCTTGTTTTATTCATTTATTTATTTATAAAAGAAATTAACTGTAGAAATATGCTTTGTTTTAGCATTTAGGGTGCTGTAAAATAAATGAGAGAAGTTTACGATGTTATTAGATTTCCCATTTGCTTGATCGAATATATTTGTCACATTTATGCCATACTTTTCTATTTCCGTTTTGAAATTCGTGTGCAACATTTGAGGAGTACCTTAATAATGGATTTGGTTTTCTTCTTGATGCGTGGTAGCGTCCTCTCCACGCTGGGTATGTGAGGTAGCTTCTTCAAGTCCCCAAGCACGGCGGCAGCTGCCAACTTCTTTGCGATCTTCTTACTCTTACCCTCGCCCTCTCCGGTGAACTCTCCCACTGTGACGCGCACCACAAAGCTCTTGATGTGAGGCGGGCCTTCTTCTTTTAACACCTGCATGACATTGACAGTTGGCAAGTGCCCTGCCAATGTGTTGCAATCAAAATTGGTGATACCTCAAAATTGACAGGAAGGTTGCGCTTCAGTGCAATCTCAAACACTTGACTGATTTCTGACTTGTTGAGGTTTTCTTCTTCGGGCTCTTCGTTTACCTGCGATGAAAACACATTGAATTTGGATTAAAAGAGTCAATGGGAATGCCGAGCGCACGCCTCTCACCTCTGGCATTTGCTGCAATAAGGGCTCACTCTGCAGCACTTTCAGGGCCCTCATGGCAGCGTCCTGCTTGGCGAGCTGCCGCGTGCGCCCCTTCCCCACAAACTGCTGGCCTCCGATGGATAGTTCCATGTGGTAGATCATTGGTCCCATGGGGGGAAATGGGTAGTAGTAGCTGCGCACACAGTTAATGTTTTGTTAAAACAAATAAAAAAATAAACAGTAGGTGGACAGTAAATGAGCCAAGCTTACTGTTGCATAGAGCGCTGATAGGGCCCTGGGACACGGACGCCATAACTCATGTGTGCTGGTCTCATCGGGTAATGGTCGACGGGTTTGTAAATGGGCTTTTTACTAAGTTTTGAGCACAGTGCGTTCAACTCCATGATTTGAATCATACCATCTACCAGGAGGAACCAATACTGATATAAGTACACATTAGAGCAAAAACTGATATATTTGTTGGCGGAGCAGTGGGAGGAACCGACCTGAGTTCTTGCCTGTGTTGCGTGGCGTCCTAATCGTGGGCTTTGGAAGGACACTCTCAGCCAAGGCAGATGTAGCAGCGGAATGCTGGGCTTTCTTGATGCTGGTCCCCTCAGCATCCCAGTGCTGATCTCCCAGGGTGAGTCGCACAGAGAAAATCTGACGGCGACAAGGAATATAGATCTCCATATAATAATAATGAAGCTCGGTAAAAGATTCGCTCAACGTACTTTGCAGTGAGCTGGTCCCTGCTCGCTCAGTAGCTTATACTCAGGTTGGAGCTTGTTGAAACGGGCTAATTCATTCACCAAACACATGGGGGTCTTCTCTTTAGGGTTTGCCATGTTAGATACTGGAACAAAAAAAAGAAAGAAAATACATGACTAGAAAGACTTCTATAAATGAATTACTAATGCCAAACACAGTGGAAACTTTGAAGTCAAATGTCCTTGAAGTTTTAGAGGACATTTGATCGAACCCAGGTTAAGAACCACTGTGTTAGAATGACCATTTTACTGTTGAAACTAGGTAACTTCCCTTTAAAATATTTCCAATGGTTTTATGACAATTTGAACAAAAAAAATAAAAAAAACATTACATCTAATAATGAAATTGCATAAGTTTCCCATCAATATGTTGTTTCAATTCATACATCAATTTGAAAAAGAGGGTAGCTTTCTGAAAAAACAAACCTGTGACGGTTGTGTAGGGAGTGGCTGAGCCCGCAGGGAGTGCCGAACTCCTGACTGGCTGGCCGGCACTCTCCGACGCTAACGTGCTGGCGGCACAGGGGATGCTAAAAGGTGGCCTCATCTGAGGCTGCCCAGGTTGCAGTGGGGCAGGGGCGGCCGGCATGGGACTGGCCGGACACTGGAATTGGAGCTGGGACATCTTGGCTGTTATAGGTTGATCAGGTAACCTTTCAGTGTAGCAATGACAGGGGAACTGTTAATAGAAAAGAGGATAGATTTGGACTCTTTTATAAATGAGGAATAAAATCATGGTAGAAACCTAACACATAACTAGTAAAACTAAACTAACTAAAAGCAATTGATTGCGCGAGCAAATACAATCTCAAACCTTTGTGGAACTGTGACGAAAGCCCCCCCAAAACATTTAACCTGATAACAATTGTAATATATGGTTAATATGTTATTAACGTTATTGTTACAAATGTTTTGTATTGTTATAAATTGTTATGATTTCATTTTAAGCAATGTTTCATTCAGAAACACTGCTACACAATTTAGGGGATGAAATGTTTTGGAATGTGGACAAGTGGAATTAAGCAAGCGCCACTGACCAAAGCCAGAAAATCCCCCAAAACTTTGTAGCAGTTTCTAATCTTGATATTTGATATAAGATTTTGCGATCAACAGAGTTTTTAAGTGATATCAGCTATCATTTAAGACACACACGGCAGGGTTCCCCCTCTAACAAAGCTCTACTTATTTTTCTCAGCAGAGATGCACAAATGTTCAGTCTAATTTGTTTTCCGAAAAGCTCCATTAGTGATATACTACAAACCCTTCATGGGTGTTGGAACACGAAAGAAAAAAAAAAAAATCACAGACTTTATTAAATCTATTTTTTATTTCATTGACTAAGTGGGAGTGGACTGGTAGACTGTGAGCTAGCAAGAAAGCTTGCAAGAATTATGCATACACTCATCACTGCACACATGCATGCTCATTTTTCATGACAATAAATAAATATTGAGTCTGTGTTGAAAAGAGGCCGCCGGGTGATACATAGCGTTCTTTGGCTAATGCAGGGACCCTAACCCTAACCACTTCAAACCCTTTGTTTAATATTGAATTTATCGCACTACGATGCGAATCAACGGTTTCAATGCAAAAATGAACAAGACGCCTACAAACAAAAACAGTTGACAATGCACTCCCTACAACACACGCGGGTAAGAAAGTATTCTCATTTTTCTCCCCCATCGGAGACCCGAACAAGCCGACAAAAGTGCTAGCTTTGCTAGGTTAGCCTAGAAAAAGTCTGCACAAAGCAAAGCCTTACCTTTGCGTTCTCCTGTCAGGTTTGAAGCTTTTCAATAGGACACTGGCTCGGTGTCGTCAAAGATCCTAAAAGGCCACTTTTAAGGGCTCATTTATGCAATTTTGAAGTCAAACTGTGGGCTGTGGAGAGGTGGGCATGGGGGAGACAGGGCAAACACTAAAGAGAATGGCTCGATGTTAAGCCGGGCTTCGGGAAGTCACGTCATTGAAAGCGGAAGTGTTTCCAAAATAAAGTAGGGGCAATAAATATATATAAATATATGTCCTTGTTCTAAATGGGAAGAAGTCTATTTGAGATGTCATGTTGATGTTGTTGGGTTCTATTCACCACAATAACAAGTGCAAGTACTTATTAAATAGTATTCATAAGTTTATTTTAACAGTAGCAATTGGCGAGAACACTTGTTTTGCAGAAAACGTAACCAGCAGGGTAAAAAAAATGAAAATGCACAAACTATTCAGCTCATTATACTGTAGTTACTAATAAATATAAAACTGGTTAGCAATTACTGCAAAATATTGCTTCTAGGGTCTACAGTTCATGAAGGGTCATGAAGAGTTGCGGTTAAAAGTGGTGCGAGTCCTACACATCACACATTGTATGCCTGACAAATGTTTAGAGAGTCCCTCAGCATCAGGTCACGCAGGCGCCACAGCGCGTCAGCCATTGTGGCGTGGGCTCCTTTGCTCTTCAGCCAATGAGCTGGCAGCCGGCTTTCTTGCTCTTTGGTCATGTGAGCGTCTCGCCTTTGAGCTGTTGTGGAGACAAGTTTTGGATTCGGAATTTTCACTGCCAAATAAAAGCTACGTGAAAGTAGTGAAAATCATTTCAAAGACACTATCATAGGGCTAAGAGCAGCCTACTTTCAAACCTTTCAGTGTCTGGTCCCACTTGCTGACGGTGCTGGAGTCGGAATTCAGGCCTTCGATATACTTCAGGTAGGCCTCTGAGTGCAGAACCCTCTGAGTCTTTGGCGGTGGAGCAACAAACATGGGTGGGGTCTGACCCTGTCCTGGGTAAGGTGGGGGAGCATGCTGCCCTGGGCTGAACATCCCTGACTGAAATGGAGAGATTTTGTTTTATTCGAACATTTTAGGTAAAACACAATTGAAATGATTCATTAATTAGCGTGTATAACCATCATTATCTTTTTCTTCAAACGACAGATCTTAGGGGCAGTGGAAATAAAATTTTTACACTCACTTGCTGCATGTAGCCTCCTGGAGCGGGACTTCCTGACATGCCGTTGACAGCAGCGCCCATCATGCCTATTAAAGGAGAACTCATTACTCTATGTCGAGCAACTACATGGTCACCTGTAACTTTTAAATGAGACAAAAATAAAGGAACATTGTATGTATAGTGACTTCAGCTGAATGTTAGTTAGTAGTTGGGTGCCAATATTATCACATGCGTCAGTCGTGTGAATGTAAAGACCGCATGTGCCACACCTGGTCACATGGAGCAAACGCAGACCACAACCAGTGAAGGTGTGGCTACCATAGTAAACCCTTACCATGATGAAGCATGCCCGGGTACCCGGGCATACCACCTTGATGGAGATGGTGAGGAGGTAGGTGGGGGCCACCTGCTTGGTAAGGTGACATTGGGGCCACACTCAACAAACCCTCATGGGGGCCCTGCATGGGCATGTAAGGTGGCCCGTAAGCTCCCATCATGCCTTGGGGGAAGAGGGCGAGGAGAGGATGACAACATATTCATGCATAAGTGACATGCAGCTGGCTATGACGTGACATGCACTACCGTTGTACACACTTTCACACAAAAGCCTAGGAATGGGGGGAGCAGTCTGTAAACATCTTTGGTCATTTACGTTAGCTTTTGATTAGGGATGTTTGATACCATTTTTTTCAGACCGATAAACATACTTCAAACAATGTCAAGTTTGCATTGGATGTGTTTGTGATGTGTATAAAATAACGCAGGCCCAATTATAATACAATCACTATCTTTTGGTATCACAGGCTTATTTGATATAATCTCCATAACCAGCGATTATGTGACAACTGGAGGGATTGCGGTCAAGTATTAAAAACTACAATGCTAAAAGTGTCCAGAGGAATTTTGAAAACATTTCGTTTGTGATAAAACCATAGGCTCTTTGTGTGAAAGGGACTGGAGTAAGAAATGAGTGTTAGCAGGCAAAACAAGAATGGAAGATTTACAGTTCAAATGGTTATTCATGCATTGTCATGCAGTTTTAAACGAGATGTTAGCGACAATAAAATGTGACAAGCATTAAACGCAAGGCAACAAAATATAAAAAATAAAAATAAAAAAAATAAAAGAAGAGCTTTAGCACAGTTGCATTTCTTTAAAAGATTAAAGAGTTTTGAAATTGTCCTGCCTCATTTCCTTGCTGCCATCTAGTCAAACACTCTGAGAGGGGTTACCTGACATAGGTGTCATGGTCTGGTTTATCATGCCCATAGTGCTAGGCGAAGGCACGACCCCCATCAGTGACCCTACGGGGGTACCTGATCTTGGGGACACTTGCTTCAGGGCTGGCCTTTCCCGTTCCTGTTGCTCCACGATTTTGGCTGCCCGTTCTGCGACAAAACACAAATGGTCACGGCAATTCGGGAGCAGGAGCTTATGTTGTCTTCTGCAGGGTTCAACCTTCATAGTCTGCTTTCTTGACGGCTTCCAGGTTCCTCCACTCGGTGCCCACCAGACGACTCAGTTCACCGAAAGAAAAGTCCGGGTGTCGAGCCTTGATGACTGCCCGCATTTCACTGCTGAAGAGGATGTAGCCGCTCATGTTGATCTTCCTCTTGGCGCCTTCCTTCTTTGACAAGCCTTTAATCTTTGGTGTGGACTATTAAAAAAAATATATATATGAAAAATATGAAAATAATTTGTTGTGAGATTCAGCGGTCTGTGGATGTATACCTGAGAAGGTGTGTAAGGCAAGCCATCCATATCGCTGGTGAGCGACGTTTGCAGTTGAGGCATTGAAGGCATTTCCATGCCCTCATCTTCATCGTCCATGTCTTCTATGTCATCATCTCCATCCTCTACATCTGCTAGTTTCACCTCAAGCTCAGCAATCTTCTTATTCAAAAAGGGAGACGCTTCTTTCTGTGGAACTATTAATTTCCTGCAGACAGCAAAAAATAAAAATAACTAAATAATAAATTCATCCTTGTATCACCTCTGCTTTGGAGCTCTTTGTACAAGTGGACTCACCTGAAATAATAGACCTCATCCTCCACCACTTTGGAAGAGTACGAGAAGCGCTTCAGCCCCTTGAACTTTTTCACTTGTTTCTCTGAGTCTATGTAGCGACTCTCACAAAGAAGATTATCATCTTCTGCAACCTCGGTCGGTCTGCATGACAGGTAGTCTTTGAACGAGGACACCATGCATTTGCCTGAGAGAACAAACAATGACATCCAACATTGAAATAAAAGAAAGAAAATGTGCAGAAGTGATATATTGGCTTTGTTCAGGATGAGCACAGTACCTATGACGCACTTCATGGACAAAGTCTCCTCCAGGTGGCTGAGAAACACTTCTCTCTTGTAGAACATCTTCGTGGGCTCGTGTGCAGTCTCCTCTGGGTGAATGAAAATGGGCCCAAAGAAGAAAGTGGTTCCGTTCTGCACCCAAAGTTTCTCCAACCTACATCCCAATCAAAGGGAGCGACGCTCAAAAAGGTCACACAAGCAGATTACTCCAAACAACAATATTGAAACACTGTTACCTGGCAACCCGAGGCTTGGAGAGGCCATGCGACTGGATGTAAACGCAGTCCCCAATTTTGAACCACACATCGTTGTAGCGCAACTGTTCATAATATTGGCAACCTGGCTCTGCACCGTTCACCTCCATGGGGACATCCTCCCTCTCCTAAAATATTAAAGACACACAGTCATGACTTGACACTCTCATAGCTCAGGTTAAATACCTCACAGCTTGCCAAATGCACACAGCCACTTCATTAAGTCCAATTAACATTTGTCTTTAAATATTTATACGGTCCCCACTCTTCCTTTACACTCATTGTTCGTAGATAAATGGGAGCACATGTGCGAGGCTAATGTCAAAGTACTGAACGTGTGTTTATTTGCTCCTGCGTTTACCCCATGGATAGGCTCAAAGTGGATGACAAGCAGATTTAGTAGGGAACTGCATGATCAACAAAATACATCCAGAAGCAGCCAAGTTAAAAGCTCACCTTGTCTACAAAACTGCTGTTGTCTGCAAACGTGATTTTCTCAAGTTTCTCCAGGTCAGGCTTGGCAAACATGGATGCGATGCGGACGACGGGCAGGGGCACGTCTCGAGGGATGAATCTGACGGGGCTCGGCGGCACAGCCCATATCTTGATCTTCTTGAACAGCTTGCACCTGGCGGTGTATCGGGATTCGCAAACGTACACGTCCTCGGCTTTGAAGCCCTCCGGTTGCAGTTTGAAATAATCCTATAATTTGTCGGACAACCCTGATGAGCGGAAATCAAGAGGGAATTATCGTTGCATCTTTCACGCTTACCTTCACAAACATGATCACACATTTGCCCAGGACTTGACTAAAGGACACTCGGTTGTAATAGTCACTCTTGAAGACCTCATTTTCCAGGAACTTGCGAGTGGCCATGTGGAAGGTTTCTCTCGGCCTATAAAACCAGCAGCCATAGAGCCACTTCTCACCTTCATACAGAAAAACAAAATGAGATTAGCTGCTAGTCAATTTTGGTCCCAAGTAGATTTGATTAATTCATCGAGTTGAGTAACCTTGGTCATCCTCCCAAAGACGCTCGATCAAGACGATGTGAGGCTTCAGGTTGGCCTCGGACGGGTGCACATAGACATACTCGCCCACTTGGTAGGTGGTGTTCTCAAAGGTGCATTGCTGCTTGTACACCAGATCTGTATGCGCTTCAGGCCGCCACACTTCACTTGGCAGGTTCTTCTCCTTTGAACCTTTTTGGGGGAGAAGATGAGTTCACATTTCAGACTTAAGTCAACACGTCAAAGCGGAATGTCTGACATACTTTTGCTTGGCTCGTCCTCTTTGTCCTTATCCTCCTCGATTTCTTTGGGTATTTTCTCCCTCTTTTCCTGCTCCACGTCGTTGTGCAAGTGCTTCAAGGTGTAGTTGAGCGCGGTGGTCTGCAGAATCTCTCCGTTCTTGCACAGTTCGTCCCGAATCTTGATGAAAAACTGTTGCAGCTCCACCGCATCATCGAATACCTCAGAGTCGGTCCTGTAAAAGGCCAATTATTCAAATGACCAAATATTTAAACAAAGGTACAGTTGTTTTGGCTTCAACAAACCTCAACAAACATTTTGTCTTTATTAGACAAATCGCTACTTGGTGAGACGTCAGTTTGTGTACCTGTGCATCTTCCTGGCCTTCTGCAGCACTTCAAAGACATGCTCCTGGAAGACATCCAGTCTCCTGTAGCGGCCACGCTCCACATTCACTCTGATTAAGTCAAAGTTTAACGGAGGCTTCTCTGGGGCGTCCGGATCCGTGGCGGAAATTTCGGCCAGCGAGTCACTGTAACACCGGCCCTCTTCGTCCTGGTGTCCGAGCACTGACACCAGCAGGTTCCTAATCATCTCACGCACCAGATTTCCAACAGCGGGAGGCCCAGAATCCTCTCCTCCCTCCTGCTGCTTGCGCGTCTCCAGGAGCACCCGGTGCAGCACCAGAGCGTCCCGGTAGATTAACGACTCGGGCTCATTGTACATGCAAGCATTGTTGAACATGACAGTGAAGTCCTCTGCAAGGGTTTCAACGTCCTGGTAGCGCCCAGCCGCCATGTGGCTGCGCAGACGCTCCATGTCGATGGGTCGTTTGATGGTGGCATAGTAGTCGGGCAGCTCGGCGCGAGACGGTAGCCGTAGGAAGATGGTGCTCAAGCGGCGGCCGCGCCGGTCGGTGAAGTTCCGCACGGCGTCGTAGAGCTCGTTTAACTTCTGCTGCAGCGGGGTGAGGTATTTGGTCTTCTTTGGAGAGACGCCACTCTTTCCTGGAAAAATAAAGAACGTAAAACAGTCAACAACGGAGTCAGAGTCAGTTAGCAGATTTGATGGTCTCTAATCTTGATCAAATAAAAATAAATAAAACCTACTAAGTTTTAGCTTAGGAGAGCCCACATCCTCTTCTTCAGGTGGCTGTCCCAACTCCTTGCGCTTATCTTTAAGTATCTTCTCCAGGATGTCTGCATCGTTGTACACCTACAGTGACGGACGCAAATAAATTAAATAAAAATATTGCTATTTTCGTGGCATAGCCTTCACACGTCCTACCTGAGATCCTTCCTCGTTGTAATGACGGGCATTGCGAAACATCAACCTCATGTCATCCATCAACGCTTCCTCTATGGCGTAGCGCTCGGTGCGAATGTTGTGCTCAATGGTCTTCAGGTCCATGGGTTCAAGGATGACTTTATAGTAGTCGGGGTAGTCCTTCTTGGATGGCTTGACCATAAACAGATCGCAAAGGCGGCGATTGGTGCCCACCTCCCTGGCGTCTGTCACTGCAGCATACAGGGCTTTCATTCGGTTCTTTTTAATATTTTTCTTGTGGCTTCAAAACAGGAAGAGAGAATCAAATGAGAAAATAGTAACACACAGCAAAGGTCAGGTGGAGAGAAAATGACTTGATACCTTTTTCTCTTGGTGCTGCCTGCATCAGATGATAGCAGACTGTCACCATCGTCATCATCTCTTCTCAGAAGTTCCTTCTTTTTTGCCTAAAAATAAATAAATAGAAACATTGGACGATTACGATCTAAGGCAGAACGAAATGGAACACAAGGGAAGATGAAATAAATTACCTGCAAAATCTGCTGAAGCCTGAGGGCTCGTTTGTAAATGCTTGAGTTGGGCATGTTGTATCGCTTTGCATTCTCAAACATCAAAGTGAGGTCGGCATCCATTTGTTCCATATTTTCATATTCACCATTCTTCATTTTTGCCCTACAATTAAGGGGGGGGGAAATGGCACTAAAGAAACCACTTAAATTCACAGTGTAAACCTATTTTGTACCATGCGTCACATACGTCAGTAAATTTCAGTTTTGTGGACTAGATTTTAAAACCAAAGCCCACTGTAAGAGCCCCTAAATGCATTTACTACTTCTACCTGATTTGCTGCAGACAAATGGTCTGTTTTATCTGCTGGTAATAGTCGGGATATTCTCTGCGGGAGGGCAGATTCTGGAAGGGTTCGGAAAACAGCTGGCCCTGGCTATTCCTCGCGCCTCGCACGGCTTCATACAGCTGGAAGATGGGGTTGCTCATCTCCATGCTAGAACTTTGACTCTCAGCCTCCGACTCGCCCTCGTCGTAGCACACGGAGCCTGCGGAACATGAAATGTTTTGAATCGAATTTCTACAGTCGGTGCTGTCCAACAACGCTTACCGGATAGCACAGGGTCATCCTCACTTTCCGAGCCGTACTGAAGAGCTACGCTGACACCAGAAAGTCGATCTCCCTGGCCAGATCTGCGATTTCTTTATAAAGAAAAAGAAGAATTTTAATCACATAACTGCAACGCAACATTAATTCTTAGACTATGTTATTCTATATTTTGCATGCATCCTTGCTTTGATTGCAAGTTATCGTTCATTTCTGTTCCTGTTGATGAACAAAAAAGAAATTACCGGATGCGAAGACTTGATTTAGTGGGTTCAGAGTGTTCCAGGTCAGTTTTCTTCTGGATGAACACTTTCTTGATGGTGTTTGCATCCTACAATATGACACAACAAATTGTTACAACAAATGGACTGATACGTGCTATACAAGTAAATAAATTAAATACATATGTGCTATACGAGTAAATAAATTAAATACATAAAAAAAGACAAACCTTAAAAACCTGAGATCCGGGTTCATTGTATGTTTTGGCATTTTTGGCCATGAGGTCAATGTCCTTGCCCATGGCGTTAACACTTTTATAGTACCCTGTCTGAGCAAGTAAGAAAATGGTGATGTTAAAAAAAAATTCATTTTTTTTTTTTTTCCCCAACATTTGAACTGTAAAAAGAACCAGGCATCTATTTGAGGTAAGGCATAATTAATTCAATTATAAAATCCCTTTGACGATATTGTTGGAAATTTGTGAATCTTTCATTTTTTCAACATGAGACCAATTCTTTGGCTTGAACAACATAATTCAATTTCAATCCTACCTGGATTCTTTGAGCAATTGTTCTCAGATCAATGGGATCTTTTATAACAGCATAGTAGTCTGGGTAACTCTATCATAGAAACAGAAAATGGCATGAGAGACTGCAGTTCTATGTAGTCCAGAACAGCGGTATTGTTTGAGCAGTCAATCAATACTTACCAATTTGGAAGGCAATTTCTCGAAGAGTTTACTGACCACGTGACCTGAGGGATCAGTGTACAAAACAACCGCCGCTAGCAGTTGCTCTAAGACTTCCTTTAAGCTACTGGAGGGTGCCTACGTGACCACAATAAAGACAAATGTTATCGTTAAAGGTTTTGTTTTATATAACACAGATTAATGCACATGATATCAGGCTGAAAAAGGAAAAATATGTCACCACTACACTGACCTCATCTTCCGTTGACCCCCCTGGGTTATCCATCATGTCGTCCCCGTCGTCGTCATCTTCGCCATCTCCACTCTGCAAAAAGTCATTCCTTGTCTGCAAATAGATGACCCACAGCTTGCAGGCTGCTTGATATTCCTCGCTGTCCCTCTACAATGATGACAAGAATCATAATTTGAGGAATTAATACAAGAGTAATGACAATCGCTGGACATGATATAATTCAGGCTACCAAAGAAGAGAGATTTTATACATTTAATACCTTGTAAAAGGATTTGGTGTTGTTAAACATCAGCTGGAAGTCTGTCGTGAGCTGCTCCACCTCTTGATAATCTTCAGCCTTTAGTTTATGCTGAATTCTTGTCATGTCTATCGGCTGGGACACCACCTCATAGTAATCAGGCAGGTTTCTTGAGAACAAAGTGATCACTCCATTAGTATAATATTCACAACTGATATTCATATAATAAACAATGCTAAACAGGTAAAAGGCAATCTTCCAAGGTTTTATACTTGAATACCTTCTCTTTGGTACCCTTAGAAAATGTTCACTGAGGTTTCTCCCTTGATCATCTTTGTAGTCCCTCACGGCGTTGAACAGCTCGTGGCATACGGCGATCTAGGCGAAAGACTTCAATTAGCACAGGGAGGTTGTCCAAATATCTAATCGGCAAACTCGTGTATTTACCGTGTCAACAGGTTGAACACTGGAAGCCCATTTTCTTTTACGACCACTTCCAGGAGTGGAAACATCATCGAGGTCCCCTCCTCCGCTCACACTGCTGGAGGGTGAAGTAGCTCTTCTCCTCTTTGCGCTCGACATCGAACGGGCTGATCTAGAGCGACAAGCTGCAAAAACAGAGAGCATGGCCACTATCTTAAAAGAAAAAAACACATCCGCGAATCTTGACACTGAAGAAAATATACAAGAATCGTGGTTGGACTCCAAAACTTAGTCGCTTAGCATTAGCATCACTTGAATGTATGAAACAAAGCAAGGAGCTTGTTAGCATGGCCTACCAGCAGAACAAATCGACGCATTGTATACCATGGTGAAATAAAGCAAATTAAAATAGGTTATAACCGAATCATCACAAAACAAACTTACCGCAAATACAGAGAAGACAGCCGTAATTCCCTGAGCTTAGATATTGGGGCTAGCTAGCTAGTGTTTGAAAACTCCAGCCCGGAAGTTGAGTTTGTGTTGTTTGTGTAGTGAGCGGAAGAAAAGCGCCACAAACGGGAAGTGTCTCCATCTACAGATTCGGAACAGTACTGCAACCACCTTCAAGCCATATACGTACAAATCGCGTTCCAAAAAAATAACAAATAGAAACAAACTTTTGCAACATAAAATAGCTTTATTAAATGATTCATGATTTCTTTTTGAAATGTTTCCTTACGTAATTTAATTTACAAACTGCATTTACAAGTGTAATGTAGCTCGTTTTTTTTAATGGAAATTATATCCCTTTTCCCTCCCATCCAAATCGTTTTTATGCTGCTGCACTACGTCCACGGACGTGCGTATCTTTGACGTCAGGGGGAGCACAAACGGAGCGGCAGCGCTGCGCACAAGCCCGGCCAACAGCAGCAGCAGCATCAGCAGCAGCATCAGCAGCTCATCTCTCTTGAAGGCAAGGAGCGCGCAACCCCGGGCACAAATCGCCTTTTAGGTATGTTTTATTCCTTCAACGAATTGATTTCCATGGCTTTCATGAATGCGCAAATTATAAAGTGTCCGTGCATGACACCCGTGTGAACGAACCTAACGATGCAGTCTTGCTTTGCGTGTCACATCCTTGAGTGGTGCAGTACACCCACAGTGGTTTCATGCACGCTCGCAAGCACAATTTTAATTTGGACCAAATATGTCTCTCTGTTTAAAATTCATTTTTTGAGAACATATTTATGAGTGTATTAGCTACAAATTTTGCACTGACATATCTTTAAAAGCTTCCACTGGTGTCATCAACTCATCTCTTGACCATGCAAGTGATGTTATTCTTTACATTTTTTTTGCTTCTTATTCTATGCCTCCTTTTTGTAACTGGTCCTGTTTGACCTACTTCCAAGCGGTTATTCAGGCTGCCTGTCAGCAGATTGAATTTTTTTCAGGGATGCAAATTGTGATAAAACGCTGCAATCTTTGCTGTTGCTCATCAACAGCAAACTGAATTTTAAACTGAATTTGGAGTGTTTAGTAATTTTTAAAATTCCACAAAGATGGTGGCCGGTTGTCATGTTAATGGGTTGAATCACAGCTCAGGTCCTCCTATGAAGAGTTTGCATGTTCTCCCCCTGCTTTTGTTCTTTGCATACACTTACCTTCTTCCCACATTGCCCAAAAAATATGCATGTTTGGTTAAATGAACACTTAAAATTTCACTTGGTGTGAATGGTTGAGTAAATATGCCCAGCGATTGGCTGGAGACCAGTCCAGGGTGTACCCCCACTTTTCTTACCCAAATTGAGCTGGGCTCCAGTTTACTTGACCGTAATGAGGACAAGCGTGATCGAAAATAGATTAATGGTGTTGTCTCATTGTCATTCAGTGGAGTCAAACATGAGCTGCACTAAGCATTAATCACATCAGGCTAAGGGAAGTACTGGATCTATTTTTGCAGACTGTGCAGCAGCATCTCTAAAATATAATTATGGACATTGTACGCCACAGCAGTATTCAAGTAAAAAATAAAAACATATTCCAACTTATGCCTTAATGCTTTTGCATAGTTTGTGACAAAAAGTCAGATTTTCAGCATGTGTTTTGTTTCGGTGAGGGCTAACAAATGAATTGTGCGTGCTGCTTGTCTCGTCTCCTCTCAGCTGGAGTGTGGCGAATCCCATCAGTGCGACAGGATGCCTTTAGGAGAGGACGGCAATGGGTGGAAGAAGAAGACGTCCGACATTAAAGAGCATTATGACTTCAAAGAAGTGCTGGGGACGTAAGTTGGAGTGGCCCTGTCATAGCAATGGCTGAAAAGTGGGACACTGTAGCTTTAAACTCGTCTAGTGGTTAGTGTTGTACAAGTGACTCGAGCTGTGTAAATTACCAAAATATTATTTTGGGTTATATAATATAGATTGTAATTGTAGTCAATTGTCACTGATGCCGGACCTGGCATAAAGTCGCACATGAAAAGCTCCTTATAGGCTCGGAGAGACGATTACAGAGAAGCTCTTACAGGAATTCAGCGCACGAGGTTAATTGATTTATGTTGAAATATTCAATTCTGGCTAATCCTCACAGTTTGAGGCTTTGTCGAGTGTCAGGACGAAGTGTCCTCATTCAAGAAGATGTGACAGAAAAGACGCTCGTGTTCTTCGTCACAAGAGCACACTGCAGTCAACAGACATAATGCACGATCAGAAGTGTTACAACACCGCTCGTGTCTCACTTTGGCTTGGAGCCCTGTGATCCATCAACGAAAAGTGTGCTCAAGTCAATACAATTAATAAACTGTACTTTGGAGACTCACTCAGTTCGTTAGTATAAACTGTTGGTTGTTTAAAAGGGATAGTCAGTCACTTCAGTTAGCATCACTGGTTGTCATGGCATCGAGTCTATTAGCAGTAAGTTAGGTGGTTAATTTTAATTGGTAACATATGTGGTCAGTTAGTTAGTTAGTTAGTTAGTTAGTTAGTTAGTTAGTTGGTTGGTTGATTGGTTAGTTGATTGGTTAGTTAGTTAGTTAGTTAGTTAGTTAGTTAGTTAGTTAGTTAGTTAGTTAGTGAGTGAGTGAGTGAGTGAGTGAGTGAGTGAGTGAGTTAGTTAGTTAGTTAGTTAGTTAGTTAGTTAGTTAGTTAGTTAGTTAGTTGGTTGGTTAGCAGTTAGTTAGCTGGTCAATTTTAATTGTAACATATGTAGTCAGTCAGTCAGTCAGTCAGTCAGTCAGTCAGTCAGTCAGTCAGTTAGTTAGTTAGTTAGTTAGTTAGTTAGTTAGTTAGTTATGAAACTTGGTGTTTTCATTTATATTCAATTGTAAAATAATCTGAATTTTTCAATATAAAAGAAACACTTTTGATAGTGTCCTTAGTAGATTAATATAAATACATGACCTTGAGAATATAATTGCAGAATGCAATAATACACAGTTAGCGTAAACATTTTGAGTTTAAAGCAAGACAAAGCAATACACACATGGATACTTAGAGCAGACTACAACCTTACGATGCAGAATGCAGTTTAGGATGGTATTGATCGAGTTTACACAGCAAAACGATCAACATTATTTATGCTTCTCTTTAGCCATGCATGGAAAAGCTCTTGGTTAAATCTCAATACGTAGTGCTCAGCAGCAAACCCACAGAGAGCAATGTCTCCAAGGAGGAATGAGCTAGTGGATGCTTAATTACATGTGTCTCACAGCAACAGTAGCAGTGTGTGACTGCGCACATGCTCTCTAGGCTCCCATTTACGAGAGTCACTGACTAATATTGGGTTTTGTGCGCATGACCTTTCATTCTGGGATCAACATACGAGGAGAACTTTTTTTTCTTCGTACTCCCGATGGTCACTGGCCGCCCTTTACCGTCTCACGGCATCCCTGCGGTCTCTAACAATGTTTATGGCCTCCTCCTGTGCTCTCCCCCACGCTCCTGTGTAAATACATGCCAGTCTCCCCCTCACTGTAATGCATAATGCAGTCTGGTGTCGTTTGGAAAACAGCCACGCTACATTTGCGGTATCTATTATTGAACAGGTTAAAGATAGCATCTTTTTTTTTCTTTTCAGTTTTTTTAAAACCAGCTGCACGTAAGTTTTGTGGCCTCAACTTTTGAACCCTTCTCTTCTCTGTCATGTAATCACTTTGAATTATTCATCCAATCACTAACACACACACCACATAAAAAAAAAAAAAAACATCCTGATGCTTATCACCAAA
Source organism: Syngnathus scovelli (assembly GCF_024217435.2). NCBI lineage: Eukaryota > Metazoa > Chordata > Actinopteri > Syngnathiformes > Syngnathidae > Syngnathus > Syngnathus scovelli. Next base: position 9,763,325 of record NC_090857.1, on the reverse strand, counting down.
GGGTGCTGATTATTTGTTGAATCATCTCATTACTTGCCACAAAGTTAATCTAATTCAGCTCACGGTATCTTGCTAAAGTAAACTAGCATGTCACTCTGGTAAGAGGTACATCTTGCTGCCATATATAGGATATTTTGAAAATTGTTACAGATGAGTGACTTTTAGTTGATTTTCAAGTAAAAATAGATTTCATATTCTATATGTCGAACCCAGCAGCAAAATGTTTTTAGGGCCACCTTAAGCCATCTCTTATTAACATTTTTATAGTTTTTTTCTGACACTTTTTTTTACCCTCCGAACAGAGGCCTTTAGATTTTGTACCGCTATTTTTTAACTTTTTTTTTAATCATATGTACTCTGTAAACTTGACATTACATATAGATTTTTATGCTTTGACGTGAAATCTTTTAATACCAATCTAACGAATGTCAAGCGTTCGTGAAATCAATACAATATGATCAGAATGAACTCTGTAATCACTTATCTCTCTCTAATCTTCCTTCATATGTCCACTACTTTTTTTTTTGCCCAGGGGAGCTTTCTCGGAGGTGCTTCTCGCCGAGGAGAAGAGGACACAGAGGCTGGTGGCTATCAAATGCATCCCCAAGAAAGCTCTGGAAGGCAAAGAGAACAATATAGAGAATGAGATCGCAGTACTGCACAGGTGAGCTGACCATCCCCAAAAATCCCTCCTGTTGTCCGGTAGAAGAGTTTAATCTCAGGCAGATTATACGCAGGAGGTCAAGTGGATGGGCCACCGAATGCATGGTGTCAGTAGAAACAGTAGGATTGTGCACCGGAAATGTCAGGAGTAAAGAAGATAAACCTATTTTTAGTGTCCCTGTTGCCAGGGCAACAGCACACAGAGGCGGAGATGGTGTGGAGTTCCCTGCAGCAATGTATTGAAGAGAAGGAGACGTAAAGGGGAGGAGAAGAAGTGAAGGTGGCTGCTATGGACTGAAATTCGAAGTCACTATTAAGCCAATAAAAGAGCATTATGAGGAGAAAAAAAAACAATCTGGGAAAGAGAGCAGTTGCTCAGCCTGCGATATCCTCCATCATCTGTCATAGTGTTAAAGTGAGATGTTGACATGCGATGCCCTGCTGGATGCTTCACGCTGTATTTTTTTTTTTTTTTTTTTACACTTGCCGTCATTTTAAAATCTGCTCCGAGTAGCATATTCATCAGCTCAACACTGTCCTTGCGTTATTTTACACTCGCGAGGCATTCTAATAGTGACATAACGCAACAATAATGCCATCTGGTGACGGAATGTTCTATATAGTAATTATGCTCTCCCGACATTTTCAGAATCAAGCACGCTAACATCGTCTCCTTGGAGGACATCTTTGAAAGCACATCTCATCTGTACCTCGTCATGCAGCTGTGAGTTCTCTTTTCAATTTGAGAGCTGATAAAGTGGAATTAGAATTGGTGAGGGGGGGCAATTTAAGATAAAAGGCAGATGTTTCATTTTTTTGGTAAGGTTTTATTACTTTCTACAAACCTGTTCTTGTAAAATAATCTTCTGCTCTTATGTTATGCAGCACACGCAGCATACTGTCTGTTCTAAATGAAATATTCAAACCTCTCAGCAGCAGCAGCAGTTTTTTTTTTTTTTAATGCAAAGAGACGCTATTCAAGTTGTTGGACATCCTTCACTATAACTGGTGCCAAAGTGCCACATTTACTGTCCAAGTAGACTTTCAGTATATGATAAATGTGTCAATGTGTTCAAAATCAAGCAGAAAAGTTTGATATTCTCACTTTGACAGAAACATAGCATGTTTAAATGTTTAATGATAACGTTATTTTGTTTGAGGAAAATAACAATGACAAGAGGAGTTCCTCAAGGCTCTGTTCTTGAGACTTTTGTTTTAACACATTTTTTAAAGTGTTTATGTGATCGTCAGTACCAACTATAGCTGGTGTTTGTAAAGTTAAATTCTACATGTCAATGTATAGGTTCAAGGCCTTGAGGACCTACACTTGTCATTTTTCATTAAAATGAACACAAATTATAGTTTAGAGATGTCTAAACCTTACACAGAAGTTCCTCATAGCTCTACTCTTAACCCACTTGTATTTAGAAGCTTAAGAAACAAAGGTGGCAATTAAGCAGGCTTCCTTGGCCTGTTTAACACAAGTGAGAAAATAGAGTCTTGAGGATGGTTTGTGATCTCAAGGCACTGAACACAAGTGGTTCGATGGCATAAAAATATATCCGTGGTACCTGAAATAGAGTTCCTCAAGCCACGTTCTTGAGCATCATGTTAAAAGTGTAACAAAAGTGGCTCAAGACCAGCACCAAATTGTCATATTTCTCTTGAACATTAATACTAAACAGATGTTTGCAGATGACATGCTACAGTGAAGCAGAATTCCTCAAGGCTGTTTAGGAGCCATTTGCGTCCAACTTGTCAGCTTGTCATTTTTGCCTTCAGCTTCAATACCAACAACAGCCTGTCACTCAGTTATAATTATAATCAGCTTCACTTTTGTCACGCAGTGTGTCAGGCGGCGAGCTGTTTGACAGGATTGTGGAGAAGGGCTTCTACACTGAAAGAGATGCCAGCCAGCTCATCCACCAGATTTTGGATGCGGTCAAATATCTTCACGATATGGGAATTGTGCACAGAGACCTGAAGGTAGGATGGAAAAAGATAAATTTGGCAGTCTACAATCTGCGTATTTGCTCTAATAATAACTATATTTGCAGCCGGAGAATTTGTTATATTACAGCATGGACGAAGACTCGAAGATCATGATCAGTGACTTTGGCCTGTCCAAAATTGAAGGAGCGGGTAGCGTTATGTCCACAGCCTGCGGAACTCCCGGATATGTGGGTGAGGCATTTATTTCCCGGGTGAGCCACTCCTCACTTTTGTTTGCTCAGCACTCGCTGGCTCAGCTGACATCCTCTCGTGCACATTGCCTCGTGAGAGGCTCTCTCATCCACTACTAAGTCAAGTGTAAGCGATCTATAAGTACTCTCCACCGTGTTTAACGTGACCCGACAGCACGCCAAGGTCAAGATGACTTTGTATGATATCCTCACCGATGCTGTGCTTTTGCGTGTGTTGATCAGCTCCTGAGGTGCTGGCCCAGAAACCGTACAGCAAAGCGGTCGATTGCTGGTCCATAGGAGTCATTTCTTATATTCTGTGAGTTTGAATAAAATCTAAAATCATTTGTCGAAACAAAGCGGCCCAAACAATACGTGGCATGCTAATACATATGGCAAAATAGTGAGCTGACTACATTAAAAGCAAATGTCATGAATAAGCATAACAGTTTGATTCTGGATTGGGTGGAAATGGTGAAAAAAATTGTACGATTTATAGATTTAAGTGTGACAATTTCATAATGTAACAATTTGATTTGATTCTGAAATGTTGCACCACCTTTATTGTACCAAATGTATATAAATGTTGTTGTTTTTTTTCTAAACATACCCTCAGACTTTGCGGGTATCCTCCATTTTACGACGAGAATGACGCCAAGTTATTTGAACAAATCCTGAAAGCGGAGTATGAATTTGACTCTCCATACTGGGACGATATCTCCGAATCAGGTATCCCTAGCATTAACATCCAGATTACACGAATCAGAAAATACTTCATTATCAACAGAACTGTCTTTCGTAGCCAAAGACTTCATCTGCCACATGATGGAAAAAGATTCTTTGAAAAGATACACATGTGAACAGGCCCTTCAGCACCCTTGGTAAGAACCACTTCTCATGAACTGATTTGCTATTTATTGTCAGGGTAGCTCATTTGCATATTTACACAATCCTGACTGGACAACAGATTAAAAACAATGTGTCACTTACCCAGGATCTGTGGAGACACCGCTCTGGACAAGAACATCCATGAATCTGTCAGTGCTCAAATCAAGAAGAACTTTGCCAAAAGCAAGTGGAAGGTTGGTGATTTGCAAGAAGGACAACGTGATCAGTATTTGCTCTTCCTTACTTTACCTACTTTCTTCGTCCAACGCAGCAAGCGTTCAACGCCACGGCAGTGGTCCGCCACATGCGCAGGTTGCAGCTGGGCACCAGCGTGGAGGGGCCCAGTCAGATAACTCCCACCAGTCCCTGCCATGGACTCCTGCTGCCCGAGGAGGAAGAAGAAGATGAATTGGGGAATGGAGAGAACGAGAGTTGTGAGTTTGCACAAGCGCTCGAAACATTTATCATGGTTTTGCAACGCATACACCTCAACACGTGGTTTACGATGGTGAAAATGGCAAGATAAACTCATCTTCGAGCACCACCAAATAAGAAAGCCTTACTTGCCTATTTGTAATTACGGATCGCTCCATTAAATGTGACAGAAAAGCCATTGCTTACTGCAGTAAAACAGCAAATTAATGAACGCACAGTTACGAGCTGTCAGCTCACAATATTGTCACTCTAAACCCGAAACAACTCAATAATTTAAAGCTGATGGGATGCGACGGATCAAGGGTCATTAACGTGGTAATCTATTTTTTAATTATGGACTTTATTCTGTTTACCCTGCTCTATTGTCCTCAATGGATGAATAAGTAAAGCGTCACCTCCATAGTCAAACACACTCTGTTCTGTGAGCCCGATTGGCTTCCAGTTATTCTAATTTTAAATTACACCCCATATAAATAAAACCACATATACTATTATATTAAAGCTATATATTTTTTATAAATGCAAGAAAAGCACAAAACCGTGCCACGTGCATGATTCGGCATAAAAAAAAATCTGAAGTTAACTTGCATGTCTCAATAAAACAAGAATTTCATGGCAAACCTAGCGTGCTCTGACTGACCAATCAGAGGATAGAAGATTGTTGATGTTATTATGCATTCTGTGGTGACTTTGAAATGTGATCAGACAGTTCTAGTGACTCTGAAGGTCCTGGACAGATTAGATTGCCATGGCAACATATTTAAATTGAAATCTGATTGGACACAGGATGCAGTGCAGCCAAGGAAATCACAAATTAATATGAGTGAAAGGGACAAATACAAATGAAGTTGTAAATTTCAATCATTGCTTTCAGCCTCCCACTGCCCTTTGGCAAGGCAATAGGAAGTGCAATACTACCACCTACTGTGGTCTGTTGGAATTACTGGAATGAATAAGCATGACGTATATGCCATCTCGTTACATCTAGTGTCGCACTACAGCGATGACCGCCGTGGAAGCGCAGAGGGCAGCACTGACCGAGACAGCCTGAGGAGCTGCACATACTGCTGCAGGCCGGCCAGTCGCATCTGACCACAACCTCACTGTCTTTTATTGATTTTTTTCTTTTGCTAAATGATATATTGAGACCCTGTGGAGTGCACAGAGAGCTGCTGCCCACCCAGTCTGGCTCAGAATGCAGATTAGTGATCAAAAGACCTGAGATGGTACCCTTATGACAGACATTGTTTGCTTAGTTGTCACATCTACCCAGTTAAAGGTCATCTGCTTGTTTTGGGTTCTTTCATTCCCACCCCTGAATCCACGTTTTCTTTTGTCTCCACAAGGGGGAGCTGATGACTTAATGCATGGATCACTTATGAATTTTGCTACTGACTGCAAAATGTATTGAAAGATTAAATAGTTGGACATGTGAGTTCAAAAGGTGAATAAGTCAAGACTGTCATAAAGGAAAAAAAAAATCTGGGTCGTACTTGCCTGCAGCGTGAACCGAATCACACCTTTGAAGTTAAACGATTGAAAGGAAGTCTCTCTTTGCTCTGGCTCAGACTGGGTTGGTGGCAAGCCGTGCTGACCTGAAAGTGTATGCATGATATTGGGGGAAGGTGGAAATAATGAAGATTCTATTTTTTGGGTTCGTTTTATGGCTGTTCTGTTATTAAAGGCTCACACTGAGATCCCCCTCATGAGATTATCTTTCATGATTTTTTGGAATGGGCCAAACAGCCCAGGTGGAAAAGCCCCAAAACACCAATGCATCCATTTTCTATACTAAAAGGCCAAGCACACCCTGGATGAAATTAAAAAGAAAAAAAAGTCTCATCATATATAAACTAAATGATAAAATAAACAACATTTTGCTCATTACTTCCCGGGGTCTCAGTGTGGGCGCTTCGCCTGCTCTGTGCTGTGCAACCTCTAGTGGAAAGTCGGTCTACTGTTTGCATGACCTGGTTAATTAAATATGTTTACATAAATGATGATCAATTAGTATACACAAATGATAATGAATATGATGATTATTATTATTACTACTCTGTTGTATTGACAATGATGTACTTCTGTAATTCTTTTGAGCTATATAATGTGAAGTGAGTAACACCAAAAGTAATGTTGACAAAGTACAAAAACACAGCACAGTGGACGTTTTGTTTGACGTTTTTTTCTTTTTTAAAGTCTATTCATGTGTTAAGTACTAAATGGACAAACGTATTGGGACACATCACACAAGAAGTGGAAATGGAAGACATTATGAGATTTTCTCAGGCTTTTGCAAGAACTCTAATTGTGAAGTTGGAGGATGTAACATCTTGATCTCTTTTGTGTTGAGATAAATGCTCAAAGGAGATGAGGAAAGATGAATCATTACCATATGAATATGTGTCTCCTTACTTTTGTCCATGTCTTATTCATCTCAAAGTTCCCTGTCATGTGTAGCGATGAAAAAAAAAAAAATACATATCTTGGTTGGACAAAAGTGCCAACTACAAAACAAATGAGTTTAAGGGAAAAAAAGGATAAAAGGGAAAAAATCACATGGACTGCGGTCCCAAAGCCATACTCATGAAGTCAAAATGCCTGAGTGCACATACATCTTTTTTAGTGTGTGACTGAGAAAAAGAAAGATGGATGTGATTCTCAGACAGAAAAGAGGAAGACAACAAATTGGGGATGGTGAAAAAAATCTTTCCTTGAGTCACGCGATCATCAAATTAGGCTGTATTGAATCATGTTTTTGTATGTTGACCCATACTTCAAACAGGTTAACCATATTGTGCAGTAAAAAAAAAAAAAAAAGAAAGCAATCACTCTGTATTTCTACAACTTGTGGAAAATATGCAAAACATGTGTGAAGGGCTTCATTCAATGTCAAATAGCCATCTTTGGACCACTTTGATATACAATATCAATACATGTTGTTTATGCTTGTTTTATCCATCCAAAGACGTCCAAAATACATTGAAAAAAAGAAGCACTGTAAATATAAATATATATAAGTATATATTGTATATCCTTTTTTTGTAAAGCTGTTTTGAGCTACAAATGTATGGATGCAATGCATCATGGGTTATTGAACAAAATGTAGGAGAATACAATTTGTACCCACTGAGAGCAGGAAATGGAATAAATCTTCCTTGTCTATGCATCGTGTTTGTCTTCTGTCACTGTGTTGCATTAGCACATATATGAATGCAAAGATTTTCAATGGAACTTTATTTATTTCCCACCTAAATGTATAACTTGTGAATTTAGTTTAACCTGACTCTGTCAGTAAAGTATTTGACAATATGCTTATTATTGTGTGTATTAGTGAACCCCCAGTTACAAGTGTAAAGTGGAGAAAATGCTGTCCAAAGTGTCAATACTGCCCCTGGCTGGCCAATTACGGAACAGCATCCAATATAACTGCAGTATCAAATATAGTATATGAAACGAATATTTTGTACAATACAATTTATTAAATAAATACAACTTGTCTATTAATTATACTTAATAAAACTCGTAGTTTCGATTTGAAATACATCTAGTCCTGGAACTTGTATGACATACATTTTCTCCATGAGAAAAACATGCAAAAAAAAGTCACCTGTCACGTTTTGATAATGACAACAATATTAATCATTATAACGCACTTTATGGATTGCAGCGGCGGCTTAATGGGCGACACCATGCTTCCTCGCAGTAAGAAGCCTCACAGGTGTATAATGACAGCGCAGTTAGTTACCCTGCAAGGTAATTTGACAGTCTGATGAATTGTAAATGGTGAAAAATAGACAACAGGTATTGCAACAGGTATTAACTACACTGTGATATTAATCAAATGTAGATTTAAGAAATATTCTGCATTTGTGCACAGCCATATTAAAAAAGACCTGAAAAGTATGGCATGCAAATGTGTCTGTTTACAGTTAATTTATTTAAAAAAAAAAAAAAAAAGGGAAAATTATTAGCTGGAAAAGGAAAACTAACCAGAGACAGAAGGTGCGATCGATGAGCTGTCAATCATTTGCATTCGCAGAGGTTCAATTTTCGAGTTCGAGGTAAAGGCGAGTGTTTACTTAAATTTATGTTTGTCATATAACACATAAAAAGGAATCCGCTGATGAAATATGTAGTAGGTTAATTTACACGTCTTTAGTGTTTACTCATTTGCACTCTGACACAATTTTTTCACACAGTTTGCAAGTGGGAATTTGCAGTTCACTGAAGTTTGTCTATTGTGCAAATGAGGACTGAGATGCCTCAAGTGTTGTCTCAAGTGAATAGTTAATCCCTTAGTATATAAAAAAGGAATGAGAGCGTTACTGTGAAAAACAATATCACCCATTTCATCAAATACTTTGCAGATAATAAAACCATGTTGATCGAGTGTGGTATAGAAATTATATATACAAAAAGGAACTAATTTTAGAGAACTTCTGATTATACTGGTATGTACCAGTGCAATAGTTTGGCCACTTTAATAAGACCTCAGAGTTTCATTATTCTGCTCCATTTGCATGATGACTAAGTGATTCTGATGAGGTTGCCAAAGGCACTTTCAAGTGATATTGACCTGGACTTGTTATGAAGATAATGCAAATGGTTTCATAAAAGGAGGGAAAAAAAATGTCCAATATTTGCTTTAAGCCAGTAAACGGTAAGTGCAAAACATTTATTTTCATATTAAAATGATTGTTTATGAGAAATGTTTTTTAAGAGCTTCTGGGGAAACAGCCGCCCACCTCCACCGCCACGGGCCATCCGTCATAAAGGTTGCTTGCGTCGTCATTAGCAGATCGCTGAACATCCGAGGAGACGTTGACTTGTCAGAACTGCGTCTTTCAACGTGCATAAATAGAAGCAATGGGAGCGGGGTCACTGACCTTCTCAAAGGAGCTTCTGCTTGCTGCCCCGCCTCTTCCCGCAAACACCCAGTTGTCACGGTAACCTAGAGACTCGATCAAAGCGCTGCCCATCCCGACAAAAATCTCCCTCATTTCTTTTGTCATCCTGCCATCGAGAAGTGAAGTGGAGGAGAAAAAAAATGAAAGGTGATTTTTGTGGAGCGGGAAATCATTTTAGTGGATGAGTGTCTGGGAATTGGACCTACTTTGTTGTCGCGTCGTCAAAGGAGGCCACAATGACAATCTCTCCTGGTTTAATCTCTTTCAGGTACGCCAAGATGTCCTCTGGGACTTTGGCAGCCGAGAAAGTCGGATTAAATTAAAAAAAAAAAAAAAAAAATGGAAATAAATCATCTTTGTGAAAAAGATTTCCAAAACACGTCCCTACCGCCATCTTTCATATTCAGATAGCCACATCTGTCCACAGCTCCGTTCTCACCTGAGATGAAACAAACAAACACGCAGACGTGTTTAACATCTTTGCCAGCTTGCATTCATCATCGTATCATCTTCGGCATATGCATGTAATGTCGGCTCAATTAAAATGAGCATGTTTTACCTTCTCATTTTCCATCCCTCATTTGTCAGCCGTTACTTCAACAGTATGCATCAAAATTTAAATCACTTTGCTTGATGAAGAGAAAATGTCGACAGAAGTAAACAACATAGAAATCACTGACGAAAATATATTCAAAGTTCAATCAGTAAAAACGCAAAAAAACATCTACCCACGTATTAAGAGGGCTCTTGCAAGATTAAAAAATAAAAAATAAAAGATGAAGAGTCTTTGAAAATTGAGTCCATGCAGTTCAACCCTGACGTGAAGCGTGTGCATATCAAGCATAACCTCTGACTTCTGCTCAATACACAAGGGTCAGATGTATTTAAAAAAAAAAAAAAAAACAGTAACTTAAAAGATTTTCAAACATGGTAACATTTTGAATTGAGGACACCAGACTGTTTGTAAAAAAGACATTTCTCTGCCTTTAATCCTAAATCAATTCCTAACCGAAAATTGCAGAATTCAACATGTAAGATTCTGAACTGAGAAAGCCTTTTGGATAAAAGATTAAATGTTTTCAAGAACCAATGAATGCCTACTTTACTATAGCTGATTATTTTTTATCTTTTCTAATTTCATCTACAATGCGAGTGAGACATACTGGATCTGATATGGACAACACAAAAGTAAAGAAAATGAAATCACAAATACAGATTACTGTATTTGTAAATATTTGGATTATTACTCACTGTTTACAACAACAATATTGAGTCCAGGTCCGACATTGTTCAGTACGTGGCTCATGATGCTGCAGACATGGAGTACATAAAGAACGTGAAGGGTCACAGAGGTTTGCACAAATGGTTCTTGCGTACAGGTGAACTTACATTTTGCCATCGAAACAGATCTTGGGCCCGACAACATTAGCTGCTCCACTCTGCATGTGTATCGCAAAGTGATCGGGTGGGCAATTTCTGGAGAGGTTGCATTCTGGTGGAGGGGTTACTGCAGTATTTACAAAATTTATTGAGATCAAGAAAACAAAAAAAATTAGAACAGATAAAATATAATAACTTATTGAATTTTTGACAAGAATAGTTGAAATTAGCGGAAAAAGTAATAACTGCGAGAATATTGTTTGAATATTACAAGAAAAGCTACAATCTTTTTATTAGTTGTAATTTTACGAGGAAAAGTGCGAGCAAATTGAAGTTAAAAAAATACAGTTGTAATTTCATTAAAGCTATTCTGGGAGAAAAATGTGCAATTTCACAAGAGTAAGAGATTGTCAAAATTAACAAACTTCATACTGCTCACTTGACTGGAATTTTAGTTTGATTTCCATTCCTGCAACAGAAAGAAGACAAAAAACATGAACTCAATAAGGCATGACAAAATTATGATATGTATCAATTAACAATATAAAGTGCCTTTGGTGCCTTTAACACAATCGCTTAGTCAGCCATGTTCGTCTGTCTCAAACAAGTATCTAAGCTTATGTTGTGTAGTTTTCATCATATTATGAGTGTATAATTGGACGTTGTCTACCTTAACTTGTCCTCCCTTTCATTGTGAAAGAGATTTAATTTTTTTTAGAAATTTAAACATATTTCTTAATCAATACAGTCAGCTTGATAATCAAAACATGTTGGTAATTAAGTGAAGATGCTCATTAAATGCTAATAACCAGAAATGTCCACCCTGTCATCAAGTTCACAAATTTTGCTGATTGCATAACATTTTACGCTGTGAATTTATTGCAAAAAATATGTTAAAACATCTAACAGCATGACAACTAATACCACTTAAAATAAAGCATATGAATTTCAATGGAAATTTTAATTTGGGTGAAATGTGGAGCTCACAAAGGCTCTGGAAACATGAAGCTCACCCAGAAGATCTCTTGCTCTCTGCCGAATGCGTACGTAGTCGTGCGAGATGGCCCACACGACCACAAAAACAACAATTACAGCAGCGTAGGGAGCAACTGTCAGCCACAAAGAGCAAGAGGATGTTAGTCAACGCAGCATGTGGGCTGTGAAATATATAGTACATCAGCAATGAAAAGCTCACCTCGAAGCTTCATGTCAGCGACAAATGAGTCCGTTCTGTTTCTGATGTATTTGCTGTCAGCAACACAGCTGCTTGGTGTCATGTCATTCGTTCAGGATGCCTGGCCACGCATATGCATGAGAAGGACCTTTGGATGTGCAACAGCGCTCGTCCTTGTGTTGGGAGAGTAAGCAGGATGTGACATTGTATGGGTACACACCCATGGAGAACACAGCCATCAAGTTTCTCCCACCCACAATGTCAAATATGGGACGGCATCCATTCACAGGTCAGTGATAGAGCTTAAAGTAAACAAAAGCGTGTTTGGATACACACAAAAGCCACAACCCGCTGTCATAAAACAAAACGATAAGGTCAAAGTAAAAAAAAAGTCAAAGTCTGCTTTATTGTCAATTTCTTCACATGCCATGACACACACAGAGATCGAAATGACGTTCCCACTATCCCACGGTGACAAGAAAGTTTACAATTTACAAACAAGTAATCAACACAAGAAAAATAAAACAAGAAGGCACAAACAATGAATAAATAAGAGTGATGAGGATCATTCTTGTTTGCTTTACTTAATGTGGGTTATTTTCTCCACAAAATCAAATTGTTGTGGTCAACAAAATGAAATTGCTACTTGATAAAAGTCAGAACAATGCGTCCATGTGCAGCTCTAATGAATGATGTGTTTAGTGCACACTGTTAAATTATGTTAATAACAGGGCTGTCTGTATAAATTGGCATCGCAGTGCTAAAAGAAAGCAAGATTAGCCCAAGAGTTTAACATTTAAGGTTACACTCCGATGATAAAATTAAGATATGTCTGTATTTGTTCCATACAGACCAATAATTATAATCTTTTGTAGCAGTTTTGATGTCATTTCTCTACTTTTATCATTTTATTGTGGCTTACTTTGCGACACTTCTGATAGACTGCCTGTTGTGAAGCTTCATTTGTGCGGTGCAAAGAAAAAGTCTACACACCCCTAATTCAAAAGCAAAAATCACAATTACCAGAATAAAGTTAAAAAAAAGAAAAAAAAGTCTAAAAACTAATTCACACGATTGGAATCTTACAAATTATGACGTTTTAATTAAACTAGAACGGAAACAAATATACATTTATTCTTTTTTTTATGGAAATAAAGGTGACAAAAACAACAAAGCAAAGGATTCAACCTTGGGAGGTTTAAGGTGCAATTCTTTTTTCTTACACTCCAAGAATCACCAGACGAACAACAGCCTGAAAGAATGTGAGAATATTTTCTTTATTTATCATACCTTCGGCGGTATTTCATTTACAAGGACTTTTTCTTCCCGATTCATATTACAAAGGTTGTTTCTCTTACACTGGTGTGGCCCTCATATACACTCTTGTACAAAATGAATATGATTCTCACCTTGACAGAAAATTGTCACACTGAGTTTGAGAAGAATGTTTCTTTGACATATCACAATAATCCTCCACAATTTTCCGACTTTTGATATTGGCCTTCCAAGGTGTGAGTCAGTATTTAAAAAAAAAAAAAAAAAAAAAAAGCCATTTTTTTTTTTTTAAGGAGCTATTCATCCGAGATGGTTTAAAAAGACAAGAAATACCATGCATAGAAGGTTGTATCTAAAGCGCTCAAAATTTTTATTATATATTTTCTTTGATTATTTTATTCATGATTTAAGACAAATTATGAAAGATCTATGTGCTCACCAAGCAACATTCTCCTGTGAAAAGGAGAAATTCTGCCGACAAGCTCAAATTCCACTGAAGTTTAATCAGTGTGCAATGTAAATAAAACTAGAATTTAATGATTTGAAAATCGTTCGTCCTATATTCGATTCAATACATTACAAAACAAACGTTTTTTAAAAAAAAAATATGTTATGGTTAGGTATAAAAGGACTTCACAGTCGCTACTAGAAGACAAATGAAAAAACAAGATAAACCCTTACGTTTGTATTGATGACAAGCATATTTGTAAAGCACACACACACACCAATAGTAATGAAAAGGCCAGTAAATCAAGAAAGCACAAGGTCCCATAACATAGAACTTTTACATCTTATGTGTACCTTAGACCGTGAGAGATTTACTTTGTTATACATGAACAAGGTCGAGTGATGTAATACCACGCACGGCCAGCATAGGGCGTCTTTGCACTGCCATTAACACATTCAAAATATTAGGGTATTTACATCAATAGGCAAGAGAATTGGAATTGTGGATTTTTTTCTAATAAATATGTTTTTTGGGAAGACTAAAACAACACAATCAAAAATCTTTAGAAGCAGCACAGTGACCAATTGGTTAGCACATTTGCCTCACAGCCATGTTCTGGGTTCGACCCTATGCCCAGGACCTCCTGTGCAGCGTTTGAATGTATAAATGGTACAGAGAGGGTATTGGTACTGTGGGTTTTGTTTTACGTGTTCATGTAAGCATACATGTGTCAATCATTTAATCTTTCATGTGTAATTTATAAGGTATTGTCAGAATGTCGGCTGTTCTCTAATGAAAACAATCGCTATGGGTTGATACACGAGTTTGAAATTCAAACATTACCAGAAACTAGACACACACAATACCACATGTTAAAATATGAGTTTACTTTTGTGGCACGTGTGTATTTCGGCTTCTGGGAAAAATTCTGCAGACACATTGATCGTTTTTCCTTGTCCTTTCAAGTCGGCTAATGTAAGCAGGAAAAAAGGAAAATAAGGCTTGAAAAGTGAAGCCAGCCCACTCGCAGACAGAGGCGGACTATTTTTAGAAGTCAATTACGGGGTTTGAGACATCCCAAATGTCAAATGGCCACGTGACGCCACTTATTTTATAACATGATAATGTTGTATATATTCAACAGCCATTTTCAGCCTGCCGTTAGAAATAAAAATGCACATGCAACAATTAGTGACCTTTACTGCGTTGCTAGTGAAATGGTGTTTTTCTCTTTTTTTTTTTTTGGTATTCATTGCTTGAAGTCTATTATATTTCGTGTCATGTCCGAAATGACCAGTGAGAGGATATCGCATCAGCTAGAAATGGCTTTTTTCACATGTGGAGCTGTGTCGGTAACAATTTGTAACATGGATTGTCAGTGCTGTTGTCGTCTAGCCAAAACGCACAGAATACCTCGGCTTATTTTGTCAAGATCAAGATAACAGACGAGAATATGAATATGCCTTGCAAAGATTTGAAGTTTTACACTTGTTGAAGGGGGTTTGGTTAAACTGTCAGTATGTTTTAAGAATGCTCTAGTAGTCATGGCATGGTCACTTCCAGCAGTCATTGGGCTGCTATTCCAGCAGATCCTGTCAAGGTCAACACACACAAAAAAAAGCCAATTACATTCGATGTGGGAACGGAGACTGCATTATCTTGTATTATGTCAAAGGGACTCGTGAGAATACAGACATGTAATCTAACCGGTCCCATCTCGTTAGGCTTCAAAATGATACGATGCTAGTGGTCCAAAAAATGACCAGACCAATCAGTGTCTTAGGGGCGGGGCTAAACTATGATTTTAGAAGCGTCGTTTTTCAATTCAAACTCACATGTGACTGGAAAGTCAAAACCAATTACTTAACCCCTTTTTGGACTGCACTTTTTTTTTTTTTTTTTGAGGTAGTCACTGTTGTGTCCTGAATAGAGAATCTGGAGAATATTCTGATGGACATTTACGTAACAGATTATGAAGCCAGACTGAGAATTTAAAAAATAGAGTACAATAAAAGTAAAAATATGTTTCTGACTTGGTTGGGTGTATGTCGTATGCAATTAGAAGTTTATGTTAAGAATGTCACAAGGTGCGTAAATGAACATTTATGACCGACATTGGCAAACATGCACGTTAGTCATCAGGAGCATTCTGAAGTTGCCGTGAGGGCAATGTGAGGTTGGGATGCCCTCGATTCCCTCGACCCTTGCCAGATGATCCCCACTAGCGACGGGGCCAGCCAATACTAAACAAAAAAATCCGGAAAGGCTGATGGCGAGAAAACGGGAAGGCGATCGGGCAATGCTGACCTGCAGCTTGCCCCCACACAGCACCACCAAGCGTGCATGTATGTGATGCATTAAAAACAATAGAAGAGTGTTTTAACATTAAAACTAGAGGACGGGCAGGGCAGAAGAGCAGAAATGCTGGGCCAGGAAACAGCACAATTTTGCTGAAGCCCGGTCAGCCTGTCGCATCCTTATGCCTTGCACCAGCCACCCCCCAGGGAACCCTGAAAATGAGTGCGCCCAAGAGTGTCGAGTGAGGAATATTTACAGTGTCGGATGTGGACATAGCCAGCCCTAACCAATGTGGCACCCAAGGGGAGATTTTCAATGGCGCCCCACTCCATCAGCGATTTAGGCTTACAAAGGGAAATAGAATTGTTTTTACCATTGTCTGTAATTGATAAGTCACCTAATTTACAACAGGATTTTTAAATAGAATTATCATTAATGGAAACATGTTTTTTTTTCCTATGCACGTATGGTATACAATGTAGGCTATAATTTTATTGTCATTCCAGAGAAATGTTATTTTCAGACGCAGTAAAGCAGTCAACTGTCATTTTGTATGGCATGTATGGATTCTAACTTATCATCATTATTATTATGTGTGTAAATCTAAAACAATGAAGATGCTTTGAGTCAATTTGTCAACCAAAAATGACATCATAGTCGCTCTTCTCAAATAACAAAAAAAAAAAAAAAACGGTGAGCTGTGATTGGGTAATAACCCTGAGCAACTATGACGTCATTTTCAGTCAACATGTTGAAAAATGGCTGCCCTTCGAGATAAATAAAATCAGGTAGATTTTGTTGCTTAACTCATTCCAATATTAATCGGAATATCGTGTGACCCCACTTTGAAGTAATTAAAAAAATAAATGAAATAAAAAGAGGCTTGACTTCCCTTTTAAATAATGTTTCACACATTTCTAGCCTCTTCTGGCAACAAAATACACACACCTCATCTGAGTTGTATTGTGCTTCTGCTGACATTGCTGAACTTTCCTCATTCAGCTGTTTGAGCATAAGGTATTGATGGTTGGTCTCACTGGAAAATTAGACAGAGTGAAGTGAGTTAAGAGATATATAACACTGAATAATACACAAGTTCAAAACACTTACCCGAGTGGGAAGCAGTATGTCCGGATAACCAAGACAAAAGATGCCAACGCCGTCATTGACACAAAGGCCACAAAAGCACAGATTACAGGGTCAAGGCTCATCCCAACCTATAGACAAATAAATCCAATCAATTTTAAACATGAGGCAGTTTAAGGCCACGTAAAGCCAAGCACTTGCTTCATGGCTTGTGGCGCAACTAGGGGAAAAAAAAATATGACAACAATGTTAGTGATTCACACACACGCGTGAAACGTAAAAAGGCCAACAGAGAGCTGCACTTTCTTCTCCAGGCAGTTTGCACCTCAAACAGGCTTTCACAGGCTTTCAGCCAAAATCCCAGAATTCCTGAAGGAGGTTTCCAGGCTATCCTTAAAGCCATCTTTTTTATTTTTGCAGCTGTTCAGCTCCCTGAGGAAGACGTCTGAACGCCTCAAGTGAGCTACGCTTACCTGTGTCATATCAAAGCTTGACAGATGTGGTGATGTGAAGACCTGTAGAAAAAAAATAATATACCTGTGCGTGTTTGAATTGCTTCCCGAGCTGTTCCATTTTTGCCAAATGTCAACTGACGCCCACCAACCTACAAATATTAGTAATATTAAATAGATGGATTGTGGGTCGTAAACACTAGGGTTTAAGTCAGTGTTCTGTGAATCAACACCAAAGGGGTCTTGACATTGTTGTAAAACTGTGGCGCATTTGATGAAACCAGTGGGAACATCATTTAATCATGTTAAAAATGTTAATAGTAGATGTCTATTCTAAGAAAATGGCGTAATGCCCATAAAATTAAAAATACAATAGCAATTTGCTTTATATTTTTAGAGGCTGAAGTGGGTTGAGTCCATGTGAATTGTCAATGTAATTTCCCATCATTTAATGACTTATTTTTTTCCAAATGCAAGCCACAAATAAAATACTTTGTTTAGACAATTTCTTTGAATTGGCTTCTGCAGGTTATTTTTCACAATACTTACGCATAGCAGAGTATCCGAGCGCATCGAATGACCTCAGATTTGTTTATTGCTTTAATCTTTATTTTCTTACAACCTCAGCCATTTCGTGAAGTTCATCTTTAGTATAAAGCGGGTCAAAGCACTTTGTCATGTCACAAAGGTTCACTATGTGATGTCTTTACGTACCTTTGTGATGACGGCAGAAAAAAAGAGCGGGGGTTCAATAGTCCAGGGTGCTACATCCTGCAACATTAAAGTAAATATTTTATGACTTTAAGTGGTGCTTTTGCTCAGGCACATTGTTAGTTTGGCAACGGTTGGTTATTTCTGGATCGTACTCACCTGTCGGCGCTCTTAGCCCCGCCCACTTTTTTTTTTGCCTGGCAGGTGAAGTTTATCCCATCAGAATGACTTGCTGTACACAAGGAAATGATTATTTTCCTTGGCCCCGGCTGCTCTCATTATGTCACTTACCGCTCAGACAAACTGTTCGTGATGAGACACACTTCGAGCTGGTAAACACGCAGCAGAATTGGGCCCCTTTAGATCCACGCCAAGCGCCACCCCCTCCCTTTTAGATTATGTACCTTACATCTATCTGTAATTATAAATGAGACAAAAATTCATCTTAACCCAGATAACAGTAGAGGATGTTATTGCCTTCTGTATGACCTCAACAAAGTTTTAATGGGATGAAACACAGGAGATGAATTGCAACAAAGTGTGTTATATTGCAATCTCTCTTTTTTCTTAAATGGGGCACCAGA
Source organism: Syngnathus scovelli (assembly GCF_024217435.2). Classification (NCBI taxonomy): domain Eukaryota; kingdom Metazoa; phylum Chordata; class Actinopteri; order Syngnathiformes; family Syngnathidae; genus Syngnathus; species Syngnathus scovelli. The sequence goes on along the minus strand of NC_090857.1, from coordinate 9,744,841 downwards.
GTGGCCCTTGTTGGCAAGTCTGTCTCTTAAAATATCGGTTCCAACCTTCCCCTGGGATTAGATTGAACCCAGAACCTCAGAACCGTCTGACAGATATGCAATCCACATTTATGTCTCATTTCAGTAATAATGAAAAAAGTTCCATTGAAAACTCATTGTTGATGGGTTTATTATTTAGCTAAAACAGAGAGAAAAAAATCTGCATATTCAGTAAATGCAATAAACACAGAGGATAGTTTTATATTTCACATATTTATTACAGAATATTGGTTAATTATTTTAAAATTCTTTTTTATATTCAGCAAAGCCACATAAGTTGCATTTCTAAAGTGGAAATTCATTCAGCACATCTTTGACTGTTTTACACAAATGAGGAATAAAAGGAACATGATCAAATGAATCCAAATCAGAATTTGAATTTATAAAATGACTTTGCAGGATGTTCTTTCAGATAGCTTACAATTAAACCTATAGCCAAGGCTTCCCGAAAAGGGATTTTACCAGCAGATGTGCTAATAAAATGAGCAGCTGCCGCAAAAAAAAAAAGCTTTCATTTTGCTCCCTTTACATGCTAACAAGACCACTGGTGACGTCCTTAGTTACCAGCATAAAAACAAAACGCGGCAACATGAAAAGCTCCTTGCCAGCAGGGTATTCATTGCTGATCAATAACAAAACTCTGCTGCCATTCATCAGCTGTCAATGTCCTCTTATTAATTGAGTCAGAATCTCGCAAGCTTTGAGTCAAGCTAGTTCATAGTACTTCCCCGTCTCTGGATCAAAATAGCAGTTGAGGCAAGGATCATAGAGCAGATTTAAGTACTCGTCTTCCATCTCCTCTTCGTTTTCAGACTCGTCCCCTCCTGCGGTGAAGCGAGAATATCACTCAGCAAGTTTTTTTTCCAAAGATGTAATTCTCAAAGTAATGAATAAAAAAACATCCCACTAAACAATACAGTCAACATGCCCACCGCCCGCAACATTAGCCTGCACATCATAGCACAGGCGTTGAAATTTAACAATGCATTCATTATTAAGTTTGCAGGTTGCTGCGGTGTAGAACCACACGGCATCCTACTGAGATGCTTCAACTGTATTATTTAATCTCACTCATGCAGCCAAATAGTGTAAGTGAAAAAACAGCACATCAAATAGACACCCCCTTCCTATTAAGAGTAAGTGGTGCACTACGACTGATGCCAAAATATAAAGGCAACTGTAAAGCTGTAGCAAAAACATTTCAACAATGCCAAGTAATGAATTAGCAGGTAAGATTTATTTGAACATAATCAGCTGTTTTCTTCTATGGCATGGCAATAATTATATTGTAGGACCAGAACTAACGATTATTTTAATAAGTGATTAATCTGGCTGTTATTGCGTCGATTAAACGATGAGTTTGATTTATTGGAAGAAAAAAAAGTTTACATTTTTATCCCTTTATTCAAAAACATCTCGTGATTTCAAATTGACAATGTGGAAATTTCACAAATCATGTCAGAAAATACGCAAAAATGCTGATTAATGTTAATTTTGATTCAGTGCAAACATCAGTCGGCTCTCATGAAAGATGACAGAATCTTTATATATACTTAATTTGACCATTTTCAATTTAAAAGTATGTAACTGATTTATTGCTTATCAAAACTGTTTATTCATTTGATGAACGATTAGTTGTCGATTATTCAATAAAATTAGTGTACATATCTCTGGTATCATGTAAAACCCATAAAAACATGACCCCTCCCTCCCCCAAAAAACACAGGACGCGAACGATGAACCGATGTGAATGGAGTGGAGTTGTGCTCAAAGCCTCCATATTGAGAGTATAAATGTAGGCTATATTTTCCGGGCACGTTTCGGCGATAAGAAGGCGAGTAGACTCTCCCAGGTGGAATAAAGCGAGAGAGTCATGTGGGATGACCTTCAGACTCAGGTGGATTTAAAAATTTTCTGCCATCTTGCTACTCATCAATCAAGTGTTGAGACGCGCCGAGTGACGAGCACCTTACGAAGACGTTAAGAGCGCCCCCCCCTGTAATCCTCACTACTTTAAAGCACACCAATTTGGCTGTTAAATTGACAGGCAGTTAAATGCTAAAAAGGTTATGGAAGGCTCCGGGTGGAACATTTTATCTTATCAGAAGTTGGGCGACGATAATGAAAACTAATTATGAGACACATTGTGTAAGAGGTTTAAAAAAAACGATGTTGTAAACTGGAAAGGTTTCATCAATTAACCTTGTCGGTGTGTCTGGGGGGGAGGGGGAGGGGGGTAAAGACCTGTAATGAGCCCCGTCTGTTTTGACCTACACAGGACAGAGAGCTTCACTCTTGTGTTTTTTTGTTTTTTTTTTTCTTCTCCTAATTACAGTTTATGTGTGCATTCCCATCATGCTACGCTGCCCTGTTTAGTGTCTTGAGAGCGTTCTTCCATTAGTCCACGTGATGGGGGACGTAGATGACGCGTCGTCTCCCTGACCTGGACGGACATAAAGGAGTGACGAGTGCAGAACGATCAACCTTAAGGTTTACCGTACCTCTGATTAGATCCTCATGACGGTTACTTGTGTTGTCTGACCTTCTCTTGCTGCTCGGAGGCAGAATGCGAGGGCTGAGCTCATCCATCCAGTCCCTGGGAAAAGACCATAAAGGAATACAGCCATGACAAGATGTGCCATTCCAGTCTTCATCGCCGCGGAGTGTTGGGCACATTCGAATTGCCTCTATGACATGTTAACAATAAAGGCCCCATCATCGTGCACCGTCCCGGGGCCTAACCGGTACTCCGCTGTCCTTGGGCCTCCAACATTAGCTTCGGCGCGTTAGCCCAACTATCATTTATTCCGTCCTGACTCGCACTGCGACTTTAAGCTGACAACATTCTGACCCAGATAGCTCTTCCCAACCTTGCCCGTCTTCTGTGACTTCTTTTTCCATGCAAGCGTACTCTCCCAGGTTTCAATTATACATAAGTCACCGCACAGTGTTTCAACACAACGCGTCTCCAGAGGAAATGTGACTTGGCAGCGTGGCAGAGATTAATCTTTTGAAACATAATTCACATCAGTTGCATAATCACCCATTTACATCTTTTGCCTCTGGACAAAGCATCTCATAAAAGCACATCATAGCATCTTTAATGAGGAAACGATAACCTCTGTATGTTTTAATATTCATCTGGCTGCGGGCAAATCAAACATCCATCTCATCAGCAACAACAGCAAGGAGGGGCGGTGTCGCTCATTTTGATCTACTGCGTGTTTGCATAAACTTAAAAAATAGGATGGAGGAAAATGAGTACAACAACTTATTGACTCCAGATCTTGAGTTCCCAGCTTCGATAACACAATCTAATAAGATCCAATACGAGACCTGCAGCGGCGGATAATAATGCTTGAATTGACAATACTTGAACACTTTGTTTATTTCTTTACTTGTGTTTACGACAAATGCCTTGAAAGAAAAGTGCCTGACAATATTCTCATTCATCCAAGTAATTTTCTTCTCAGGGCTAGAACTGTTCAGTTACAATCAATTCAATGCACTAAAAATACACAAAGAACATTTCGCACCATTCAATTACATACACCAGGACAGCGACTATAATAAAAAAAAAAGTGTTGTCAATCAAATGATTACCTCAGTCAAGAGCTGATTTGATGTTTTGAATGTATTTGCTTTGTATGTGACGAGCACACAATAAATTCTTGCTGCCACAGTCTGCTTGCATTGGAGTCAACAAATCCAGTCTGCATTGGCTTTGCATTGGTAGCTATAATTATCGCCATCTACAGGACTGTAGTGGAACTGTATCACATAATGGCAATTTACGTGTGAAATATTTATCGTCTTAAACGGAGGTGGCTGCAAAAAACCCAGGAACTGATTCTAATCGTACAAAAGTGAATATCTAACCAAAACGCAAGCAACGGTTATTAAAAAAATATATTATGATCTTCATCCTAGGGGAGGTTATCGACTTGAGCTGAGGGTTTGGCAAACACTGTGATAGATTATATTAATGTACCTAATGAAGTGTCCAATGAGAATACATCTCTCCATGTGTGTAATTATGCTCTAAATCTGTTCGCGTCTTACTCAGCCGTGTCAGTGGCCGATTCCGCTAACAAAACTGAAAATTGGACTTGAAATTGTCCATTGGGACTTGGCAGTGATTATTGACATTAAGCTCTTCCAAATCTCTCTAAATGAAACGACATCAAGGCCACACTCTCTTTATCACCCTGGCAATTACTTTCAAAAATCCGACGCAAGAAGAGAATGTGAAGAGGCGTTTAAGGCATGTATTAGAAAAAACTCTCTGGCAACACTAAACACGGCAACAGGAGTACTTCAACTCTCTGCAAAACTGTTCTCCTCAGAGACGATGCCTTGCAGGACGCTCCAAAAACCCCACGTGACAGATCTCAACGGTAGCAGTGTCAGCATTCAACACCTAAAAGAATAAAAAGCAACCACGGAAGCTTTTCATCAATATGTAAATCAAGGCCTACTTCAAAGTAAAAGCCAAACAACAAGTCGACTGGAAGGTGTTTGAGGTACTTGTCAATAACAAATATTCAATGCGGCGAAGAGAATCCCGGCTCCACTGGGAATTCAAACAACCTGGAGACAAATAAGTCAGGAAATATACTGAGGAAACTCGCCTAAGCTGAAAGCCTATATATCATTGCGCTGTTTTTCATCAATAAATCAAAAGTATTCTCTTGAAGGCACTTGAATTTGCCCATGATGCAATCCCTTTGTATTCTTTTGTAACATGTCACGTGTGCCGTTAGATGTGGCCAGATAGGACGAGGGACAAAAAGCACAAAGCCGGGTCTCCATCTATTCTTGCACTACTAATACGCTGCTTTTGTTAAGTCGGAACGTACGGAATTAAAAGCAGCTTTGAGCGCGTTGCTGTGCAGACAGTAATCGAGGACGAACGGAGTGCAACCAGCATATGATTCCATTTCAATAACTAATTTGTGGCCTGAGGAAGAACATGATCCCGGCTTTGGGAAGGTGAGCTAGAACCCAGCAGGTCTCTTCAGGCTCGGCTTCTGGGTATTATTATACAGTTCACGGGGCAACGGTGTGGAAACAGAAGCTGGGAAAACACAGAGAAATTTCTCCTATCTATGACAGCGGTGCCTTGAGATACAAGTTTAATTTGTTCTGTGACTAATCAATCACTTCTATTATCTTTCCCAACTGAAATGAATGGAAATATCCTCAACAAAAATGTAGTGAAATTGAATTCTATGTTAAAAAAAAAAAAAAAATCATAATAAACGTCTCTAGGCAACAACAATAGGTTCAACTGCAGGGGTAAAGATAAGGCTTGTTTTCTGTTTGGTTTGTGTTACCGGTTATGATTTGATTATTCATGGATAAAAAAGTATTTGTTTTTTTTATACAAATTATTACTTTAATTATGAGTTTGGAATTCTGTTATGGTTGTGTCTCGACTCAAAATACAAAATTGGGCAAAGTCCATTTTGTAGGAACAAAACAAAAACATCTTAATCCAGATCCTGTGTTTCTTAAAAACAAAAAGAATGTTGTCACAGTAAAATAATCACTAATAATACTGCCCATAATCAATAATAATCATTTGAATTGGGGCAAATCAAAACAAGGTGAAATCAGAAAATTCATCTTCCCTTCTCAACAATACATTTTCTTCGCCACATTTTACGGACTAAGTGCAACTCAAATTTTGGGATTTCTTAGAACTCTGAAAGCAAAATGTGATTTCTATTATTATTTAAATGCCATTATAGTTGCCAGTGATTTGGTCTGACAGGCACAAAAGAAAATAGAAAGGAAATACGGAGTAATGTGCACTTGTGACAAAACCCAAACAGCAGTTAAGGGAAAAGAAAAACACACAAAAGGAATTTATTTGCGCTCATCTGTGAGGGAGATGAGCCTCCGTCTGCATCTGACAGCTGACATTTAGCCTTAATTCTGCAGTCGCTTATCATGTGTTTCATTTCATTGTTTTACGTAGATGCAATGAAACACAATTACAGATCCCATCAAGGCGGGGGAATCGATTTATCTGCATGATTTTTCATCTGCTCTGCGCAAGTTGTGTTGTATAATTTCAGGAGCAAAGTGCAGTTGTTGCACCAGCGGAAATTGGTACAATACAATTGTAACATTTTAAGATCTATATACTATTTACGAAGAAACTATGAATACCAATAGACAATTTTACCGTGAATATATACTTGAATACATTTTGATGGTTTGCTTACCTTGATTTTGAGCACTGGAGTGGGTTCATTTCCTTCTGGTAGTGGTGACCCTGATTATCTGGCTGAATAAAAAAAGAGAAGAAGAAATTTAACATTTCCCTCAGAATTATTCCCACTGTATTCTTTTGGCCTATAAGGCACACTTACAATCTTTTAATTTATTTATGGATGTCAAATGAAGTTGAATTAACTAATGTGCTGTATTGTTGTTTCCCTGAATGTGCACGTTATAATCCGATGCAATATATAATCCGAAAAATACGGTAAATTCTGATAAGGAAGAAAATAATTCCAGTATTATCATGTTATTCGAAAGCAAGTCAAGAAAAACAAGCAGGCAATACAGCGACAACCAAAAACTCCCCAACCACAAAAACTATTCTCACAGTGGCCTGCTGGCAAATGGATGCAATACAATCTCAGCGTGCGAGATTACATCCTGTATCGCAGATGAGACAAATAGAGACGCTCGACATGGGTGCAAAATTTTGATGCGAATAGTGGGAAAAATAAAAGCCCTTTCTATTCCAGTATCACACATGCTCATCCCCTACATGAAATAATAACACATTACCTTCTTCATCTCGGCCAAGCAAAGGCGCATATCATTACCCCGGGAGGCTATTTTAGCCTTGTGGTGGCGCAAAGGCTCTTACATTGCACAACTGTGATGTAAAAGCAGTCATACTGAGGTTCGGAATCCTCACAACGCTTGAGTCTATTGAATTTATCAGCATGCTCCGGTGCCTTATTTAACTGTGTGTACTGTTCTCAAATGGTACCCTGCGTAATTGGACCGGTATTATGTTCTGATGAAGACGAGTATCCTGAAAAGGGGATGCGTAGGAACTATTATTTTAGGGGGATATGATTTGGGTAATCTGACTCGCCAGACGGTTTGTTTCAAAGAGCTTCCTTGAGAAGGTCTTTTTGGAAAAGGGCAGATGCTAAAAAAAAAAAAGAAAAAATGATGAGTAAGTAGAAAAATTAATTTGAAAATAAAAAGAGCTTCGGTTGAACTTGGGGTGGGAATCCAAGCACAATAGTTTTGCTAGTGATATGAATCATGATACAACAGCATGATAATGAATATATTAGAGTTATATTGTACGGGAAATATAGTAATAAGTTTTTGTGTGAATTTCTTTTGCACATAGTAACGTAAATGATAATTGAAGCCACACCTTTTTTCATCTGGTGCACTAAAATATAAAAATTACCATCCGCTTCCACTTTTTGGAGAAAAAATAAGATTCCCATTCATTCTATCAGAGATTTCCACATCATGGAGGAGCATATTGTTTTCTGCCCTTGTGTTTCCAAGTGCTCAGCCTTCTGAATATAAGCCAAGTCTGCACCCCAAATTAGACCTTGAGCGTTTGCTCTGGTAGAACCGGGTGCACTGCCAGGGTTCCAAATGAGGACATTACTATTGCCAGACATATTTGTTTAAGGCCTGACATCAGCATATACTGTCTTTATTGAGTTATGGAAAGGCATGCTTCACTGTTATTTGAAACATGGCGAGCCTTAGTCGGTGGCCCAGGGCGGGTGAAAACAATAACATGAAAGTCGAGTCAGATCTGGTTCACATGGGAAACAGACTCAAATGCATTTAATGGCGCTGTCCCAAAACAGGGTCAGTCCCACAGCTACGAAATATGCTCTACCTGGATCTCAACCACTATCGGGATAACTGCGGCATCTAGTGAAATGGTAACAGGCTCATAAAATTAGCATCTATAATGACCACATTCACCGGGGATCATACAGAGGAGCCATTTGGGACCAGCCGAGGCTGCACTCTTCATTCCAAAGTGCAATGTGCTTATGCTAATTGACAATAGATCCAAATGACCTTCAACAACCTCAAACCATCTTTGAATTCTAAAAAGACCATAGGGGGATGATTTTAAAATGACCTAAATAATTTCTAGTCGTGCGGGGAAATGGTGGCTATTGTGCTAGTGTATCTTTTAAAGCGGTAAGAGGCCCAATTAATGCGTTTCTATCTCCATAATCTTTTGTAATGCAGGAAACACACCAGAGGAAGGGGTGTGTGAGTACTTTGCTGTGCTGTGGATGAGGAGCTTGAAATGGAAATGAGCAAGCGTGCGGGTCAGCAGCGGTCAGTGAAATGATTCCAGATGGGAGGTAGAGGGTCAGTGTAGTCGTCATTACGACTGTGGATGCTTAGCGGGATTAAAGTAGCAGAGTAGAAGCTTGTACCAACCGTGGAGATGTGCGTCCAGGTAGAGGCGTCCTCGCTGCTCAGGCTCACGTTGACGTTACACTGGTGGATTTGAGACGCAGTGAGGCCCGAGGCTTTGTATTCGTCTTCCTCCTGCTCCCTTTTTAGACTCGCAAGCATCTGGAGCTCATCGTCATCCCCGTCGTGCAATTGTAGACTGCCGACCGGCTTTGTGTGCCAATCACCAGAATCAGCAGGCTGGATTGTGTTGTCTTCTTCCTTTGAAATAATTTCCCCAAAACAAATCACTTATGCAGACTGACACAGTCCAAATGAAACGGCTTTGCATTCTGTCAACATAATTCTGCAAAGCTTTCAACGTTGTGTGAATCTCATACAGAAGCATACTACAAAAACTCAAATGTCAAAGGCAAAAATGTCTTTTTGTATTTTTTTTTTTTTTTCATAGGGCCATCTAATCATTTGGGAGAATAGTACAAAACGAGGCTGGCTCTGCCCCGGTGTTGAGTGGTGAATTAATTCTCATAAATAATAAACCGAGGCCTAGGGACGACGGAATTCAAACACGTCACATTCCTATGACAACCTTTCAGTCAAAGGCGTCACCGCACGCCGCCTGTCAAGAGCTGCCACAAATCAGAAGTCAGCCGCTACAGCCATGACGAGGGGGATGCGAAGATATGTCGCAACACTGTTGTGTACACTCGGGAAGAAAACAGCCGTGAAACACATCACCCCTTCAGGCCTCACCGTCACTCCAGCTGACTATGCTGATATCTTGGATTGCTGCCTAGAGCTCGTGATCACACCATATAGTCTGATCCCTTCCTTCATGACTTTACAATCCTTAAAATAAAATCAACACATTATCCTACCCTCATTGCTTTTCAAGCCTCGGACTGCTTTGTCTTTCCTGAGCGGCTCTCCTCAGTATAAGCCCAAATAATGTGCCAATATAAATTCACAGGATCAGGCTGAACTGGCAATGGGAAAAAAAGACGGGGATACATTGTGTTTCATGGTTTATAGCATCATTTCATCTAGCCCTGTGAACATCCTGTTTGGAATGGAATGTAAAATATTGAAATACTTATACCGTTCGTTTTACTATCGGGCCGTTTATTTTATCTGCAAGGTGAGTTCGATTTACGCTCGGCAATGGAACACAATTTCCAGGGCCACAAATCAAAGTTAGTCTGGAATAAAAACTAAAAACACCAGTAAATCTGCAACATATTGTTTCCTGGGCATCGCCATCTTGGCGTGACCCACATTTAAACTGTTCAGATGACGTTTGGCTCCTTCAAGTAGACCTTACCTTGAGCGGGTCATGCATGGAGATCTCCTGAAGACAACTCCTTGACAGTGACACACTGTTGGTCCATTCCACAGCCTGATGTTCTTCTTCTGCATCACCCGACCCACACCTCTCATCCTCTCTGGTACCAAAAGGCCAACGACGGGCACCGGAAGCTACGCGAACAGTCTCAACCGGGTTGGTCCATTCCACAGCCTGATCTGCTTCTGCGTCTCCCGACCCACACCTTTGCTCCTCTCTGGTACCAAAAGGCCAACGACGGGTACCGGAAGCTATGCGAACAGTTTCCACCGGGTTGACGTAAGGAGACTGCAGTTGCATTTCACTGGCAACTGGACAAAGATCTTCGACTGATGTTTGCTCAGTGCTTTGATCCTCAGGCTGGACTTTCAGTTCCAAATTTGGATCAAGATATTGGGAAATGTCAGGAGTGGAGTCTGCATTTATTGTTAGCTGTGGGAATGCAGAGTAGCTCTTTTCCTGGAAGAAGAACACAAATTAGGTTAACTCAGTCATTGCCAATGACATAGAATTTTTGTATTTTAAGAATCCAGACTTTCAATAATTGATTTTTTTTTATTTATTTATTTATTTATTTATTTATTTATTTATTTATTTATTTATTCAATTTTATCTATTTATTTATTTGAATTCAGACTTTCAACAACAGCGAGGTATTTATTTATTTATTTATTTATTTATTTATTTATTTATTTATTTTGTGTGGTGTGTATAGGAGGAAAAGGGCTGACAGCGTTTAAGAAACACTGGCTCTAGTTGAACCATCTCGTTGTGCTGTTTTTCAAAGTCACTATAGTGAGCCGAAGCCTCGCTGAGTTTGGACACAACACTGGCTAGTGTGAAGCAGTCACGGTTTTACATTGTAAAAAATTTTCTTTCTCGCGTAACAAATGCACATTGACTGCTGTTGATTTTTATTTACCACAGTGGTGTACAAGTAAATCGACTATATAGCTGTAGGCTGAACCAAGGGGGAGGGGAGAATTTTTCACGGCTATTCAGACATAAATGTATCTGCCATAATACAACGTATAACAACACTGATGTCAAACACAATCCATTATAGGATGTTGTGGACTACAGCTTGCGCCCGAGGTGAGCTTTTTCTCATTAAGACTGAATAGAGCTGGATATACTATGTACAGTGTACATTTGCTCTGATTTTTTTTTCCAATGTTGACTATCGTGTCCAGCATTGCTCTGAAATAAATTCAATGGTCATATAACATATATTTGCTTTTAACCATCATGGCTACCTTTCTGTTCTGGAGCATTCAGTTATTATTTAAGTTTGTGATGAATAAAAATTATTTGCCGTCTGAGTCATAGCTATAGAAATGTGAAATCCTCCTCATGCACATGTATAAACCCGACTTTGTTGTCTGGAATTACAAGGTTCCAGGCCAGCAACATACAGCTAAGTGCAGATGACAATTTTTAAACTGTAGAAAATTGCATTTTTTTTTAATTAATTCCGTCATATAGCTAAATTAGGTCACCGGAATAATGTATGATGCAGTTCAAATCAGCACAATAAACTACAATAATAATCATGCCGCAGACATCCTACCACTTTGAATGTGTCAATCAAAGTTGAGGATTATCATTTTGTCAACACGCTATTGATACAGATTCTGCATTGGAGCTCATTAGACTGTGCAAGAGGTCATAATGCTGCGGCAGGTTGTGAGTATATAGCACAGTTAAAAGAAAAAGGCACAGGTGATTACTTTGCAAAAGTGCTGAGATCAGCGAGGAACTTATTACTTGAGTATATACTGTTCTTCACATTGACTAATACATTAAGCATAATGGTGCCGTGCAGTTGACAGACGGGGCATTGTTAAGAATACACTATAATAAGCGGTATCCCTCCAGACTAGTTTGTGCCAGTTTTGAATGGGGGGGGAAAAAAAAAAGTGACAATCGCAAGCAGCAAATCTCAAGACGTGAAGTCGTTAAATACGGTCGTTACTTCTCCGGAAATAAACACAAAGCTCCCAGAGAGCCGAGAGTCTCCGTTCCTTCCCTCGGCCCGGCTTCATTTGCGGCGGGCTTTATTCTGAGGTGAAAGGTTATAATAAGCCCTTTGAGCGCTTAAATCCCTTAAAGCTTATCAGCGCCATATGTTATTTGCTTTCTCCTTCTTTCCATCCTTCATCATTCTACTTCAAGCGCAAGCCAGTAAACAACAATTAATGACTAGTATTGTGACCATACTGCTTTGCAATCTGTTGGCGGCGTGTTAATATACGCTATTGTTCTGTTTCTTTTTCTTTCTTTTTCACGATTGCATTTCAGTAAAATCATACGGCATTTGTTCGAGAACAACTGTATACAGGTATAGATCACAAGCAAAATGTTTGCTGCTTTTAATATTTCTCTATGTTTAAGAACAAATGGTTCAAAAGAATCGCACGGATCTGATGCAACACCTTGAAAGATGAGTGAAGAAACGAGCAGGCTGTCAGAAATGAGTGAAAATCTAAATTAAGCCAACGTGTGTCAGAGAAATTGTGCGTGCTTTCACAACCATGTTGGCAGCTCAAGAACATGAAAAGCTCGGCACACTGCAATGATTAAGTCATGTTTTGCAATCGGGTATTCTATGTATTGTTTAAAAAAAAATCTGTGATAATGACTTGATTAAAATGTTTTGTATATAAATATAAATTTGAAGTGATTTTATAAACAAAAGTTCTTAATGAGTAAACACAAATGTCATTTTAAAAAATGGTTGATGACTTCTAATCAAATTGTAAATAGCACTTAATGCTATTTGGTAGGTATTGCTTGCCAAATAACATTAATAATAATAATAAGAATGATAATAATAATAAGCACTCACTTTGCGCCACAGTTAGCCCCTTTGCAAATTATGAATATAGAAATATCTATTAAATAATACTTTATCATAAAATGCCCATTTGACACTTTGCACTGGGAAAAAAAATAATTGTGATTGTCGAATGGTGCATGGGAACACACAAATTCAAAAAGTATTGTACTGGATATGATCTATGAATTGAAAAGAGTTTATATCCTAATTACCAACTAGTTTCTCAGCCATATTACTTTATTGGGTGCACATATTTTTGTACTGGATTTGATCAAATGGTATTGTCTCTATCAAAAGTTATCCTTTATATTGTACAGCGATTTTCAGATGTGCTTTTTAGCTTAACTTGAAAAGAAAACACAAAAAACACAAAAGCGGCTCCCAGTAAGTGCACCCAATTTGGTTTAGTGCCACCGAGCTAACTACTCCTTAATGAATAGAATTTGCTAAAGTAGTGCCCCCCCCTCTCCAAATTAAGGCTAAGAACTCAAATGTCTTTCAATATTCACCGACACAAAGTAGTTTGGCTAATGCTGCTAAGTGCCAAACAAAACAATTATTTTTCATCGCAACACACGCAATCGCTTTTGCCATAACGCTGGAATGTTTAGTTTGAAATGCGCATATGACCGAGGAGCTGCGTACAAGTTAAAACATTGATTTTCTTTTCCACTGTAGGGTGTATGACTGTAACCCAAATGGTAATCATTTTCCATTAAATCGGAATTATAAGACCTACTATAAAGTTTTGAAGAAGTAATTATCATTTCTTTGAAGGCAGCATGCTTTAACCACCATATGGTTTAATTACCCTGCTCAGCATAAAGAAAATGACCATAAATTTTAGAACCATTATTACATTGTCTGATTATAATAGTCCCGTCGACGTCTTAGGTTGAAGTATATTCCCCACAGTTAAATTTGAGTGGTAATGTGCATTGTGACATTGACACCAAACTGTGCACTGTGGGAGATGTCATTTTACATTGAACTGTAGCGGAAGGATTTGTCATTAAAGCTATGGCTGAAAAATCTAACAAAATAAATGAATAAATAAAAAGACAAAATGACACTAGGCTAATGCTGCTAGCATAATAGCTGATTGACGTTGGACGTTCCATTGCATTGATAGGCCAGGAAAATCAAAACGGCACGATACAAACTGTCCAGCTCAAGGCAGCTGGTCATTTATGTCAAAGCAATAGTGAGCAATGTATCTAGGTGAAGAGGGTGCCTTTGTCACCCCAGAGTGAGTGTACCTCATCACTTTCACTGCCAATGAAATCATCTTCGGGTTGAGCCTCACTGCGTGTCCCATTTGGGCATTGAACCTGTTCGCCTCTCGTCTCCATCTTGCGCTCACCCCGGCCTTGGCCTCTTTTGGGTGAGTGGGGCGGGGATGCGAACGTGAACACCTCCTCCCGCAGAGCGAGCCGCAGCTCGGGCTCCTCGTCATTACTCTCCCAGCAGCTCTGGACCTGCGGGTCAGGAGAGGAAGCGGGCCGGCTTGAGTCGGGGGGAGGCTCCGCCGGTGTGGGTGGGGGCGATATGGAACTCGTGCCTGGTGAACTGAAACTGCATTCATCTAGGATAAAAGATTATTAGACATGGGAAAAACGATCAAAATACTCAAACCTAACACCAAAAGAATTCAATGATAGAATATGAATATTATAAAACTCCCAGAGCCTCGAATAGCGGATTCAATCTATTAGAACACAGAGTGTTCACTCCGCTAGATCGACTGAGAAAAATGGGAGCGTAATATTTAATTAAGTCCAACCTTAAGAAAAAGCTGCAAGCATTCATGTGTGCACATGAGAGACGCCGAGCGCTCAAACTCCACAGCGGGCCCGAGCTCAAACATGGGGGCACCTCTCGATATGAATGAGCAAGCACGTTTCAACCTCTCGTCAGTATAATCGCTTCCTCTAATTGCCCACTGTGTGGCAATCCCTGGACCCGGGAGATGTCACTCTGACTTTTATTTAACGTGCCACATTACCATTAATGAACTAACTACTGTGAGCACGGCTGGCCAAAGGAACTTGCAGCTCCAGAGGAACATCTACAGACTAGAAATTGTTCTTCCCTTAGAAATAGAGTATAAGAATAATGAAAGATTGTGCTGCCAAGTTAAATGGCCAGAGAAATAAATGAATTGAGGACTGCGATACAAGTTAATGCATCGCATTGCATTAAAAACTCCAGAGAATGTGAATATTTTTTTCCTGGCATCAAACTTTTATCAACTCTAGCTATGCATTTTCTATAGCGCTTGTTCTATAGCGGGTCATCGTGTGATCTGTAGGCTTGACGTCATGATCAATTATTACCCACCGCCCAATTACCCGGCAACAGCTAAAAATCAAAATTATCGGCATTTATTTTTTTCCATTTAAAGCACTGAATGTTGTTTTTTATAGAGAAATCCAACGCAAGTAAAGAGAGAGAACATGACCACTAGGTACTTATGAAAATAAATTACAGGTATTCATCCTTTGAGCTACAAGAGTTGCTGAGACTCGAACCCCAAACCTTAGTGTCAACCACGACACTTCAGTGTTTTGCATCCTCCTCTGAGCCTGGTCACCCTTTTTAAATGAGAAAATCTCATCGAGAAATAAAATTTTTTATAAAACATCACAAGGGAAATAATGTTGATCTTGGCTCAATTTACTGGCAAATTGACTTATTCGGTATTTGTGACACGAGTTATTATTTGATCCAAGAAAATATCCAATGCTTTTCCTTCGCATCACATTCTGTCACGTGACTTTTTGAATCCGAAGCTATCCACAAAGGGTTCTTGCTTTGTAGAATAACATTAGTGAAAATGCGTGCCTGTCGCAGTGTTCGCACAATGACCTTCCTGATACGCGTGACGGAAGACTGGGAATAGCTTGGCTGAAAAATCCTCAGCAAAGGGCCTCGACGTGGGTGATGCAAAATTTAAAAAGGTGGAACAAAAGCAGTTATGTATGCAACCTAGAATGAGGCTCATTAAAATTCCGGCAACATTTTCAAGCAAACCGGAATCTGAAAGGAAAAACAGCAGTCTGGATTCAACGTTACGCTACTGACAGCTCATCAAAAATGTCTTTTAGTAGTCCTTATTCTGTGCCATCATGATGCTTGAACATTCTCCCACCTGCTTTTAGGACCTCCGTTATTCCTTTTGGGGTCAAAACTTCTTGTCTGCTCTCCAGTCCACTTGATGGACTGCTGTATGTCTCTCTGGTCTCATTTCTCCTGCTGTGGCTGACATGAGCAGGCTCTTGAGTAGCAAAATAAAGCGCAATTTCAGAGCACAAGTGGTTTGGTCCTTTTATATATGCATTCGAGCCTTTGCGGTGTACCCAGCAGTGTTTGGAGCCTCTCTACTGCTGCACTTTGGACTCGTGACTTTCTCCTCTCAAATGGTTGCTTGTTGAGCACTTTGCCTCTCGGAGGAGGTGGCTGCAAGCTGGAGGGTGCTCCTATGTACAATAAATAGCAGTAGACCGTGAAATCAACCATTCACAAAGAAATAACAGCATAGCAACAACACCGAGTCTTATATTAATTCGCAGCAATAGCTAGTTTTACTGTTTCGATCGTAATTTTTTTTTTTTTTTTTTTTACTTGTTTGCTTTCTGCTAAAATGACAATAAAGGGCAATCTAATGGGATTTTAATGGGAGTGGTAACAATGAACCATAATTGCTGACCTTGACAAGGTTTGTTTTGAAAATGGATACTGTAAGCATTTTTTCGATAAGGTCCGA
This sequence comes from Syngnathus scovelli, assembly GCF_024217435.2. Taxonomy (NCBI): domain Eukaryota; kingdom Metazoa; phylum Chordata; class Actinopteri; order Syngnathiformes; family Syngnathidae; genus Syngnathus; species Syngnathus scovelli. Next base: position 9,728,413 of record NC_090857.1, on the reverse strand, counting down.
ACTAATATTCTTCAGTAATATATCATGCGAAGTTTATCCACCCATATAGTTTCTATGGTGTCCCTTTATTAGGTTCACGGGTGAGCTGGAGGCTATTCAAGCTGATATTTGGCAGAGGACTGCTCAGTCTATCATATAGCACAGAGACAAATAACAGTTCTCATCTATGGACAATCTGGAATCTTCAACTAACCTAACATATGTTTTTTGTTTGTTTTTACGTGGGAGGACGTTGGAGCATCCGAAGAAAACACACACGCGCCAAAATTCACTCTGGGAACCGAGTAGGACTTCACAGAAATATAACATTGTCATCTGCAACTAACATTTTGAGACGCTGCATCTGAAGGTTTAAATATTACAATCACATCTTAGTTTTTTTACGCTGCATTACAATTCGACACCACAACAAGTTAGAGCCAGAACAACAAACATTTATTTTGAAAGTGGACATGGAAAACCCATTTTTTTTTGTATACAAATAGTTGGGTCTCTGGAGTGCCTCGCAACCTATCAAGTGTGAAATTAATGAACACTCGCCGCTGAGCAAGGTGGAAGGATGACGGCCAAAAGGCCGCAGGAACATGCCCGCAGCGAGTTTCAGCCCACGAATTGTTATTCAAACCAAAGCTCAGCTTGCTATTGGCTCAGCATGAGACAAACCTGCCCCTTAAACGAGCTTCACCAGAGTAAGAAATATATGGGAAAAATACGTCGATAATTATCGATCCTTGTGATACCGGTATTTTGCCGCAACCGTGTTATCAAGAAACCAGGGAATCTTTTTATAATGTGCATTGGTTGACTTTACTGACGGAGAAATATTTGATTACACATGTATTGGTTGCCTAACTGTATATTGTCAAGGTGACATAACAGCAAGATATCAAAACTAACCATTACCCGCTTGATGAAGGTGCGATGATGCTGCATCTCCAACTTGTGCATTCAATTCTGGGTGTGACGGATTGAAGCATGCCTGTGGGATGTATTGCAAAAACAAAAATAATTACAATCACGACAAGGCTGTCTGAATCATATGATAGAATTTGTGTATTACCGTTTTGTCATTATAGAGTTCGCCTTTTTCCATCCCATTAACGGCCGGGCCGCCTTTTCTTCCGGCATGTGTTGCCGGCGCTGCGGCTTTGGAGCCCGAGGCCATGTGTGGAGCTGCCTGGGGCTTGCTTCTGTGAGAAGCGGCTGATCTGGCAGCAGGATGCTGGTCAGGTCCTTCACAGACATGTCACATTACTTATTGACGCCTATCGATCTTCAACAGCTATCATTTAGCAAGTGTGCTCAGGCTTAAAGTGGGGCAGCAAATAATAAGCACTTAATCTCATGCCGAACATGATGATGATCAAAGACGATAACACTAGGAGTTGTACGATTGATCTGGTGAAGCAGTGAAAGTCAAGTTGAAAAAATGGGGGGAAAAAAAGCTGCCAGTGGCAATTTTCCAGCCTTATATCATGCGGGATTCAGACCGGCCTATTTGATTCTCGGAATAAAGAACAGTTCAAGTGGACAAAATATTGACAGCGCACAAGCATCGGCATCTACAGGGGGATTCATTTACTTTGGCAGCATGTTTTGGTCTTCTAACAAAAGCTTCAAACTTGTCTGAGGTTTGTGTAGCGATCTTGAAAAAAGCGCATGGATACAAACAGACGAAGACTGCAGCCTGCGAGAACTTATGAAAGAAAGTGGGCAACATAAACCTACAGTGACAGACGCCTAAATGCTGGAGGTGTAAATAAAAACATTTGTCGACCTTGAATCAAATCTATTTTGCGTAGAATTGAGATGTTTGTGTTATTTAGTGCGACTTCATAACTAACAGTTCTTGACAAGGCGATGAGGCAAAGCGGTCATCATTTAACTGGATGTCTTCTTTAATTTTAATTGCGATGAGGGAACGGTATGCTAATGATGCTAATCACGATAAGCTCGTTCTTGTAGGTGGTCGCTGATGTCTTTTGCGGGCGCCGCCGCTTGCGTCAACACGACCGAAACGGCTGTCAGAACAAATAAATATGTACCGATGAAAGGGGCCACGGAGGCTGCAGGACTGGATTACTGGTGCGTGTCTTTGTATATGAGGAGGAAATAAAGTACATGTGACTCAGTGCAAATGGAAGTACAAATGATGCGGCCGTTTAACTGGAGCAAAACAAAGTGCACTCCATCTGAAGACACTTCTCCATATGCATCCCACAAACAAGTACTGTAATTACGCATTTCAAACAAAACCATTTCGGCAAAACTCCTGAGGGGTGCAATATCAAAGTTATTTTTTATCATTATGAAAATTACAAAAAGATATTCAAGTAAGAGCTGCACAGGAAGAGAATTAGGAGTTGAGTCATTGCCAAGGCAGCTCCAATTTTCTACTTTGGTGGTCTTCCGCATTGGTGAACCAGCCAATTGTTTTATTTATGGAATTATAAACCTTTCTGCATATAAAAAAACCCAAAAAATCTCATATTCGAGCTTTAACGCTGCACCTACTTTCTGTTCTGTTTGACAATGAGGAGAAAAATAAACATCTAGGAAGAGAGAATGTAAATAACATTTTTCTTTAACTTTTCTTGACATGCACATTAGCACATCGGCAATACTGCAAACCACTTTGTAGAAAGAACTCTGGACTATTAACGAAAATCATCTTGAGGTGCATTATCCTCCTATGGTTGCCGTAACAACCGATCTGGCCCAGTTTGAAGTCCTTTCATTTAATTGATGCTTGTTCATGGTGAAGTGCCACTTCTTTCTTTCCCCTTTGCCACATTATGTTAGCACAAGTTTCCATGCCAACATGCTCGACTGATTATTATACATTTTACCCATTAATAATATCTATAATCTAATTTAAGGTTTCAATGTATTCCTTTACATTTTTTTTGCATTATTTGAAGTTGTATCCCGCAATTCTCGTGAGGATGAGAGGTTCGGAAGATGGACGAATTAATTTGCATGATTATTATGAATTCCATTGAACGGATCTGTCGACTTGAAGTTGATTCAGAATTACAAATCATGTCTTGGCAACTCGTTTTCCAATCTGTCAATTTACCAAACACATTTTCTTGACCTATTCATTTAGAATCTGATCGTTAGAGAGCTTACCACCGTCGACGTTCGCATGAGTCGTCTTCAAATTGGCCTTTCGCAAGACTGCCATGTTCAGAAGCTGACACTCATGGCATACGTTTGGTGGAAATTGGCAGCTTCGCGGGATCTGATCCACAACACTGACCCTACTGAGAAACATATCTAAATTCAAACAAGAATGTGAGGTAAGGGGTATGACACAAAATCACACAAAACTCTCTAAAAGGTTTTCACCAACATTTTCTGAAACAATATTGCTAAGAAAATTTGAAGTCCCAACATGTTCAATTTCAGCTGCAATTGTTAATATTTACCGTAGTTTGTTAATCCAGTCGGCTCCGTTTTCATGGTAAATATTCTTCGCACTTTACAACTGGCAAACAGGGTGATGCCATCCAGCGACAAAAACTCTGCAGCCTTGAACAACTCTCCCGTGAAGGACACAAGGTCAACAAACAACGTGGTCCACTGAGACAAGAAGGGAAAGGAATTCACTTGTTGAGGGGCGCACCTAAGAATAATGACAATGTGTCCAGGATGAGTGAGATGCTCACCATATTACGTTGCACTCCTGCCAGGGGTAGTTTTGCATGCCAGAGTGTGGCGGACAACTCTTTATGCACAGTCGATAAGTAGAGCCGTCGTTTCAGGTGGCCCACATCAGTTATTCTGTAACAGAGGCATGTTGTGATTTAGACAGTGCTGCAAAATACGATGCTAGTCAGTTCTGTGAAATCAGTGGCGAACACATGCAAACACGCACGAGGGTGAGGAGGCATGCGAGCACACACGCATAGAGCAAAACCAAGGAGAACATTTCACCTGAGTCTAAAAATACTATGCATGAGAAATATCAAAAGGGTGTATTCATGATTGTATTTCAAGCATGGCTATTTTGCATTTCCAGAGCAAACAAATAACAACAAACCCAATAGGCTATTATTGGTTATAAAGTCGAATGTTTACTTGCAGTCAAGTTTGTGGAAACAAAATGTGACTGGGAGTTTTGTGTTTAAAAAAAAAAAAAAAAGGAAATAACCTTTTTGCCATGATAAGATTCTCAATCAGTTTTTTTTAGGGAATTTTAAGTAAAAAAAAAAAAAAAAGTCTACAATTAATTGTCAAGAATGTCGTGTAAATCATTACCAAAAAAAAACCATGACCAACTTACACAAGCTCCACAGAAAAGTCTTTGCCTTGCGGAATAGTCACTTGAATGGCCAAGAATCTTTGGAGGAGTCCCACTAAAGAAATGAAATAATAAAGATATTTGCATGCAAAATACTGTCGACAGAATACCAGAGCTAAGATTAGAAGTGTGAACCTCATAATTGTGGGGTAGACATGCTAACCAGTCCACTATGCTGCTTTGACAACTATAAATAAAATAAAATCCCAATTCTCAGTGGTGTTTTATTGGTCTTAGTGGAAATATTGTGTTGTATGTAAGATTGAATGTGTATGAAGTTGATATTTAATCTATCTGTAGTACTCATAGTATATTGAGCAGCTTGCTATATTGGCAAACCAAAGTTCATATTATTTTATGTCTCTTATCCTCTTTGCTAGTTCCCTTCTGCGGTGGCATAAAAAAAAAGATCAAGATAAAAAAAGCGAGGAAACTCTTCAATAAGTATATTTTGGACTATACGCGGTGTATCGCTTGATGCTTGTTGGCACCACATTTCGCCTGATCTTTTGAGTCAACAGAAAATATCGATGTAACTATGCAATACTTTTCAGAAACCTGCTGTTATTGTCAACTTACACGACATTCTCCCATTCGCTGGCATTTGCATTTTCACAGTCTTGCTGCTACCCTCCAGACAGTAAACAAATCCTTTGACTTCTTTGTCGTACTCCTGGAAAAAGAGATGTAATATGAGTTCATGTCAACTTGGAAAGACGTTTTTAGAGTTACTGAGATCTTTAAGTGCCACTCAGCGCTGTTCATTTTCTGCATCCTCCGCAGTCTATGATTTGAGTGTTACTTTGCATGCGGCTCCAATAAGGAATTCAAGGATATCATGTTTGTTTAATTATACTTGTCTAAACCGGTTGCACCTGTTTGGAAAATATTATTTTCTTCTCACTTTTCGTATGGCAGAAGGGCCTCCACAAAGTTTCCACTTGGCCACGGGATCTTTCCCTTGTCCACTGAACACCTCCACCCCAGCTCCACCCTGCAAAACAAACAATTGCAGCCACCATTTAGACAGAATGCCAATACGAAAACTACTTTTAAACACGTTTACCTGATAATTGTGCTTAAACATTTCCTCTTCTTGGCACCTGAGTGGAAATAAAAATAGCTGGTTAATTAATCTGATAATTCGCAACTAGACATTTCGTGACTTCAGGGCGTGTAGAGGAAAAGAACACGTAAATAAATATCCGTTGACAGCGACGCCGTATTCGTCGCCATGGTTACCTCAAACTAACCAATGAACAGAGAGTTTGTTAAAGGTGAGCTTGCACCACTCGGTGACCGTGTACAATGACTGCAAAAGCGACCAAAAGAAATGATCAATAATTCATGCGAATGTGAACATTTCCTAAATGCATATAATCCTGTTTTCTTTGTCATCTGGGAAAAGGTAAAGAGTGAAGAACGTGTAAGCGTGTCATCTGTTTGTGTGGTCACATCACGTGACGTCAGTGTTCGTGTCTTTTGAGTACGTCATTTATTGTTTGAACAGGTCCAGCTTGACCATGTGCACTTTGATCATATGATCAAATTTGCAAAACTCTCTCACTTTGCGGATTTAAATAGTCACTTTTCTTAGCAGCATGATGCACGTCTGCGTCACAGTGCAGCGTGTCGAGTTCGAATCCCCTCCATATTGTATATTCTTGCAGTCTGACCGAAATATGACCCAGTCTTAGAATAACTATTTAGTATTGAGTCCCATCTGTGCAATACTTCTTTATTGAATAAAGCTCAGAGCAAACCATTCATTCAAAGGTGATCTTCATCCAGGCTGAACAACTTTTGCATGGAAAACTCTTGGTAATGTAATGAGATCCTGACTTTTCAAAGCCCATACATATATATATATATATATATTTTTTTTTGTTGAGTCAGTCTGGAAGGTAATATCAATACTTTATGTTCATTATTGAACGCGGGTATGCTGGTGTTGTATGCCGCAGTGCATTATATTGAAAGGTGCTTTCGATTTATGACTGGATGTTTTAAAGGAATAATCTAATAAAGAGCTTTAAGCTTGGAATCCATAAAAGTGAAGAGCAACGTGCAGGGGGAGAAAGCACAAAGAAAATGTTTGAGTTTTAATGCATACTGCAGGATAACCTGGAGTAAATTTGAATCCTTAGGTTAATGCTTTATAAAAAAATTATAATTGTTCGTAAATTTGACAATTCACAGTTTATGTAGTGGTCAATATAATACATTTGCATATTAATAAGGACGTGGAAAATTGAAGTCATCCTTAATCCTGGAAGCAAATGAGTATGTTAATTTGTGTTAAAAGTCACCATAGTAATAAATTGTGGTGAATGTTTTTAATCCTACCATGAAGTATTTAACTAGCTATCTTGATCTTAACAGAAGTTTAATTTTAAATAGAAACACATAGGTGTGTCTCTCGCTCCTTTAAAAAAAAATAATTAAAAAAATCACAATATGTCATTGTGGATGTTTTGTTTGCTTAAACAGGCGAGCTATTATGGGATCAAGGAGGTGTCTTGCGTTGGGTTTAATTAGCTAGAGGACGACTGCGTGCCATAATCATTCGCATGTTTGCAGCCATCTGACTTCAAACAAGGCACGGTCTTAATTATTTATTGCAATCAAAACAGAAGAAACCACAAACACTGTCCTGTTATGCTCGTAAATAAAGTGACTTTTGTTGTTCTTTGCGTTGCACATGTTTGAAGTCACTCGTTGGAGCTAACATCAAAATAGCTTTTCATATGCAGAAACATGTGGGTGGTTAAAATTAAACATTACTTGTACACCTTTTTAGAACCGCAAGTATAAAAATAACTAGAGTGACACTAAAGAGAATACGTCATCTTAGGCAGATCCTTTAATAAAAAAAATTGGAGTTTGTCCTGTCAAACATCAGCTTGCCACTTCCATGTTTCTAGAGAATGAAGACCAAAACAACATACACTTACTGAGAACAGACCAATGCCACTATTCGAATTTCCCGGAGAAACAAATTCCTCAATCTTCACTGTTATTCATGTCCTCGCCAAAATTGAACCTATAACCCTAACCCTACCCAATAAAGGTTGTCAGATAAATAAAGACGCCCCATACAAAAATCTTGTCCTCAAACTTTTGCAAAAGCTGTATCAAATGATGGGGACACTGAGTTTGCGTATCAGTCTGTAAAGGTGTGCAGCAAAATGAGTGCTCTATTTTCTTTGAGTGTCGCCTACACATATTTTTACTTTATTGATTTTCAGCATCTCACATGAAGACTGACAGGCTTTTACTGCTTCCTGACATTGACATGTCTGCCATTCTCACACTAGAAAAGGCGCTCAGTAAATGGATGGACTAAATGTACTGTCTGTACGGCATCTATGTAGGTCACTGCCACTCACTTGTATTTTTCATTTTGCTCAAATGAGCCTGAACTTCTTTTCACATCTATCAACCTTATCGCCGACTCCTTTTATTGCTTTCTACCTCTGCCAATTGTGAAAGTGTGAAGGCTAGTGGTATTGTTTTGATAGCTGTTTGTTACATTAAATCCACACAATCGATTCCCTTGAAATGCAGAAAGCGAGATGGAACATTGGCAAATCTGAAATGTATTTTCTCTTCATTGTTGGAGTTATATTGGGAACAAAACGCAGTTTGCTAACTCACAAACTAGCAGTCGTTTAAGCATTTATCTATTTTATTAAGTGCAGTTGTGCCTTGAGATACAACTTTAACTTGTTTCATGACCATGTTCATAAATTAAAACACTATCAAATCATCTTTACCCATTGAAATGAACTGAAATGCCATTAATCTGTTCCAGCCTACCCTTAATAACAAAAACAGAAGGTCTTCTTGAGGTTTTTTTAAAATAAGGAACTTATCACTCTATGTATTTCATAAAAGGATGAAGTACATGGACTTTAAAGAATGAAACCGTTTGTCCATACATCATGATTCCTTTATTGGCAGGGCCTTCTGGTGTGTGCAACTTGGCCATTGGGGGAAGTATAATCCAGTCACGAAGACACAAATGAAGATGAATTTCACTCAACTACTGTAAGTGTCCCCAGCATTATTAGTAATTTTTATCTGAAGTTAAATAATATATGCTTGTGAGTGTTGTGATATTTCCGTCTTGAAAGACTTATGTGAAAATTGCTTGTATGTTTCGTAACTCATATCGACACACGTATTAAATTGACATTTTTTATAATCAACGGTTGCGCAACCCTAATAAATCAATTCGTTAATATCCAATTTTCAGCCATAGATGAACCCTTTAAATAAACTGTATTCGATCAACAGAAATGTTTGCGGCTGGCCAGGGTCATCGTACCTTGTCTTGCATTGTTCATTGCTCCCGATGCAAGGTCCAGTTTGTAGCTCGTCTAATTAGATGGTTCACTAATGTCACGTTGTGGTTTGACTTATTTCAAACGTCTGTAGATAACCGCGCAATGGGAGCCCAGTGAGTCCGCATGCAGTTAAAACTTTATGCTTGTTAACTGTAATTACATGGAGGGGGGGAAGTCAATTCTCAGCAGGCAAACTGTTGTGGCTATCGTTAACTGAGCTGGAAATGCTGGAGTTCACACACAACTTTTGAGATTACAATTTTAACTAGATTCCAGACCTTCTTGCACCGCCCCTGATAATGAAGATTGCCCACTGTATCACTGATTTATTATGGCACTGGAATGCAGATTTTGTAAGACAGACCACGGCACAATGAAAGGTTCATTAGTGACTTTTTTTTCCTCTACAGGAAAGCTTTGACACTGATTGGGACAGACAGCATCATTAAAATACAGCTTGGCATGCAATAAGCACTGACAAATGTGGTATGGAGAAATCAGTTAATAAATCACGCTTGTTAGCGTACTTGATTGTGATTAATAATTCATTATTTTCAAAATAATCTGTTCATTTGCATCTATCAAAACACATCAATTAGCAAAGGCAATTTGGGTTTCTCGTGCAATGTAAATTGACAAAAAGCCAGATTTTACTTTTCATTAATGAAACTTTGCATGTCGTGATGACATTTGCATAATTGGACCTGCTATAATCAGCCAATTTAAATATGTTCAACTACTTTGCTTTTTTTGTTTGAATAGGATTGTTGTCATTATCGTGAGAGTATTGCAGAGGAACGTTTATTTTTATGCATCTCACACGATGTCCTCCATCTATTATCAACCTTTTCCTATTTGTTTAGTCTTTACTCTCCTCTCGGGTGTCAGAGATCACTGCACGCCTTCTTCAGAGTGAAAAAACAAATCACACACTGCAAAGCTGCACTTTAAACCATTTCCCAAAAGGCCAAACATGAGGCAAGCCACTTGCATGAAACGGTAAAGGCTTTCATTTATTTCTTTCCAATCGATTTCAAACCATCTTGAAGAGTGAATACTCTGTGAAAGACAAATGTGTTTGCATCTTGCCAATTGACTTCCATGTTGCTCTTATTTCCAAATTAAATTTCCCATCAAAGATAATGTTAAGTTAGTCAATTTAATTAGTTCCGGGTTCATAAAAGCTTACTTCTCTTCTTTACCATACACGCAGAATTAGATTTTAATACTTCACCTGCCGTACAAATGTAAGGAGTGGAAGAAGCACATTATAATAAAATTAAATTGCCATAAAACAGCTCACCCACAATGTCACCTGATAATGAAGCGAAGAGATATTGTCCCCCGAGTGATGTTTTTATTGCTGGAATATATAAATGCATGCCATTCAGAAAATATGTGAAGTGTGCCAGTTGTTGTCCCCAAAAAATCATGGCAATGTGATATCTAGCATTTAGCTGTTTACTTAGCTTCTGCTAGCGAAATTATGTTCTACTCGTAATTGATATGAAATCGTTGGAGTCAACGGCCATAGCTGTTTGTCGCCATATGTTACCTATTTAGTTTTAATCAGAAAAACATGATGAAAATTCTGCATCTCTCCCTTTATACAGTGCTTGTTGCCCAAATTGGTACTCGGTAAAGCTTGACTCACAAACCCATTAACAAAATCAATTGAATCGTTCATGCTCTTTTCACATTTGCATGCATGACTTAGCCGAGTGCACTTAACCTGAAACATTTCCCATTTGAAGTCACCTCAACCCTGTATGGAATTATGGAAAGCCCAACCTTGAATGTGCGTCATCTATTTCTGGAACGTCGACACGAGGAAAGTGTAAAGTTCACAAAGACACTTGGTTGTAATCGGGGTCATTAACGCGTCTCTTTCTCTCGAGCAGCGGCCTGTGGGACAAACTTTTAACTACCCTGACCTCCTTTTGAATTCCACCAAGTCTTTCTTCTTACTTTAAATGAAGCTTTGTACAAAAGGTCCTCATTCATTACATTCGTTAATTTGCCCCCACAAGTCCTTATTTATTGGATAGGGTCTTCGACCAAAGCACACTATTTATGTCTCACGATTATCACCAAGGTAGCTCTACCAAAGTAACTAAACCCCAAGAGATCCCAAGACACACTGAACTTGCGTGTGTGTGTATATAATATAATGTGTGTGTGTGTCCGCGTGTATACCGTATTTTCCGGACTATCAGGCGCACCTAAAAACCTAAAATTTTCTCAAAAGCCAACAGTGTGCCTTATAGTCCAGCGCGCCTTATATATGGACCAAATTCCTAAATTTAAACTGGCCCGAAGCATTGCGTCATGAAATCAATCATACGTGGCCCGCTGAAGACTATGAATCATGAATCAAAAAGACTATGGATCATTGTTTTGATTTATAAAGTAATTTGTTGCGTCTGAAGTTGAAATTAAAAAGTTAAAATGGAGAATGATTTGATTTGGATTAAAAATCTGACATGATGCATTAATGGTGCGCCTTATAGTCAGTCCAGTGCGCCTTATATAAGGACAAAGTTTTAAAATGGGCCATTCATTGAAAATGCGCCTTATAGTCCGGTGCGCCTTATAGTCCGGAAAATACGGTATACCTTTATCTATCTATCTATCTATCTATCTATCTATCTATCTATCTATCTATCTATCTATCTATCTATCTATCTATCTATCTATCTATCTATCTATCTATCTATCTATCTATCTATCTATCTATCTATCTATCTATCTATCTATCTATCTATCTGTATTTTTATATATATATATATTTTTTTTTTCTCTGTAGTGTAAGGTAAACATATTAGATTCCTGCATTGTCTTTCTACCTTTGTTCATACTGGGCCACTTCAGCAAGCTCTTTCTTGCCCTACCCGTCAGTTTGAAACTGATCTGTTCTGACATGGACCCTGTTGCCCCGCGAGCCGCCTGTCAGCTGTCGACTGTCAGAACGCCATCTTGGGATTGTGGTGCTGGGTCTGCCAGGCCCTCTCCTGATAGAATTGCATCTCATTTTTAAGAGCGTCCCGATCGGCTTTTGTTGAATGATTCTAATGATCTTTCTTCCTTCAGTCGGTTAGTGAGTTGTTTCAAAGTAAAAACAAAAACCTGTCGTAAGCGTTTCTGTGTCAACCTGACGGTGGACATGAAATATAAGGCTTTGGACAAAGTATGGCAATATCGAATTATCATTATGATCCAATTGGATTTTTACTTTTTTTCTTATTTTTACTACTAATAACTCATATGAGTTATTTGATGCTTTAGTTTATCCAAAACTAAAGAAAAAAAAGTTGGCCTCCACGTTCATTTTAGTACATCACACTGCCAACCCTAAAATATTAGATTTCTGAAATGTGACCTGAAATAATTTCAGTGCATGCATGGTTGGAGGCACAGAGGCTCCTCTGGTAAATGGGTTATCTGCGGAATGGCACAGTCCTCTGCCGGCACGAGCAAAAAGCTGGATATTGCCTGTCTGATATGTGTAAAGATAGCTCGAGAGCTGCGTAACAGGTTGCAATGGCGGAGCTCCAAAAAGGAAATGATAGGGGGAAAAATGGACTAAGCCACCATCATGTCACCAATGCTCAACAACTTAGAAAACTAATCTGATATCATTTTCTACCTGGCGGGAATTGAAAATAGCAAGTCACGCATGTTACACTGTGTGCACATAGTACGCTTTCAGCTCTGACATGGCCTGTCGAGGGGACATTTAATCATTTTGCTCTCTGATTTGAAATTCAAAACCTTTTCCAATATATTATAGTGGCAGATGAAAGATTGATCTGATTAAACTTTTCCCTCTGCATTTCCGGCTGAGGTGCTTTTGAGCAAGGCAGCACACCCCCGAGCATTTTAATTCCAGGACATCGAAGAGAACATAGTATTACGGAAAAGGGATTTAATAATTTCTGGTATACAAATAGTTTAATCTCTTGTGTGCCTGCCCACTCCATCAAGTGTGAAATTAAACAAGAGTAATCAGATTCAGTTCTGAACAGATTTTGTTCTGCCAGTTCAGCTAATTGACATGATACCGCCAACAGAACTTTTATGTAACATTTCTTCTAAGTAATTATTCATGTAACATTTGTGACTTTTTTCTTGTATATTTGCATAATTTTATGATCACATTTAGATTTTAATCTCATGATACAATTTTTCTACTATTCCTTTAATTTTAAAAATGGTGTTAACTTTTGTTAATTCGTAACGTTTTCTTGTTGTATGATTTTATTCTCTTGACATAAGGATTTAATTTTTTTTACATATCACATTTTCTCATGATGCGACTTAACAGTATTGTGTAATTCTTGCCTATTTATAACATTTATATCTTCTATGATGATTATATAATTATGTAATATTCAGCTATTTTCTATACATACATCTACATTTTGGAAATTGCACATACGAATAAACAAAGCTACAACTTTAATCCTGCAATACACAAAAAAGGTACACATTTTTGGTTACAGTGCATTTGAGGTTCCTTCTGATCCCCAAGGGGGAATTATTTAAATAGAATTTTATTGCACTTATTATACCTTTGAAAAAAAAATCGTTTCAGTACCTTTTATGTTTGTACACAAGAAGGGATGTGGCATTTATACCTTTTGATTGAAACAGCTTTTTACACCAAACATTGTGGTGGGAAAACATCTCACGCAAGCTGTGAAAGAGAGAAAATCCGCTACCTTGGACTGAAAGTGATGTAGCCCACCTCGTAATGTTTAGGTTTACAAAAAAGAAAAAAAAAGATCTAATCATATTCATGGCGCTCTCTCTCTCCCCCCAACTCACTCAACATGACAAGTGGCAGAAACCGGCAAAGGACTGCGTTAGCAAAGCTAATGTCAAGACCTTGTGTTTTGGTAAAGAGACAGATAAATGGTGGAATTATGCGTAAGTGTTTTTGCATGTTGTCATTGTTGGCAGTCTCACGCTCGGGTCTTCGCGAAGAATCAAATTCACGCTCGCACGTTTAATTGTCTCTTTGTTTATTTGTCACTGGATTGTTGCTCAGGTGCGCTTCCAGTCGGCTTGCATTTGACTCAAACTCTGGTAATGCAGTATTAGGTGCACCTTCAAAGTTTGATGAGATTCAAATCAAGGCCGCTGTCATTAAGACAATACAGTTTTTACTAACAAGCTCCTTATGTATAGTTTTTGCTCAGGAAAATGAAAGGGGCATTCATTTTCCATGATATCGATCAGTTTTGTAGCAGTCTGTAAATAAATAATTGATACTCTTTCAGTGCCAAAAATCGATCGATCTCGCGATACATGTCAGGGACAAAACTGGACGCCAAATTCACTGCGCAGATTATCCTTTTGAAGGCTTTACAAAATCAAACACCTGTGTTGCGTTCTCTTCCCAGCATCTTTTTCAAAGCGAATTTGTTTTGCTCTTTATTCGCTACAGTGACCGATTTTCAACAAAATAGGCCTACTCAAATGTACAAAGGAACTAGGCAGAGCTTCTTGTTTCTCACACATTTTGAGCATTAAAGAACATTTATTGATTTGTTCCCAAGCTATTTGTGCTACTTAAAAACAAAAAACAGATGGGCTCATGTACAACCATGGGGAAATGGTTGTGTCTCGGACACCGGTCTGACCTCTATATTATCTGCCAATTTAATCCACAGGCCATTTATTTTTTCGGGTTTATTCCATAGTTCAGTGCCGGTTGATACGTTTTAAGGTCAAAATGGCATCAGAAGTTTTCAAGGATAAGAATATGACCCCGCCAGCCAACACTTTAGCGTCAACTCACTTTTGAGTCTTAACACTTACCATCTCAATGCGTTTACATGCCGACCCAAAGTTAGCAAGTCACATGACACCCAACTGGAAAGTTCGTAGAGTTCATTGAACAGCAGCCTGCAAATGGCGTACTGCTGTGAAAAACAATATAGCAACAGTGACCATCACACCAGGCCATGTTCGACCTGCAGTCGGAGGAGGATATGAGGAGGAAGAAGAATAGGAGCAAGAGGAGGCGCCGTTGCCTGAAGCAGTGGGTCATCCGTCAAACCAGGAAGAGAGACTGGCCTCGACAGAGAGAAGCTGCGACCGGCTTTCTCTGTAGCTGCACGACAGGACCTGAAGCGAGCCGGTCACTCCCTGCAGGGCCAGCACCGACATGTTGCACCAAGGTCCAGACTGTCCTGCTGGGCCTGCCGGGGCGGATGGGCCACAGGTCGGAGGGGGGCGAGCTGACGGCAGACAGTGATCTCCCCTAAAGGGAGTCGGGACCACAAACAATTGTCTAAAGTCATTAGGGAGAAGTTTGGACATGTGTGCTGATTCAAAAACACACTTTGTGTTATTTTCACAAAGGATCTTGTCTTATACGGAGTCTTCTGCATGCTCTCTATTTGGTCGGAAGTAACTAAGTACATTACAGATACTTTGTTACTAGTATTTTCATTCCGTTTGGTCTTTTGGTTTCATTTTAATCATAAAGTGGGCTAATTAATGACTGATCCAACAGATGCTGATACTTTCTTCTCCAGACTTTAGTTCTGGTTTCTATGGTGTCCTCGGTCTCCCCTTGAATAGAATGGGTCTCCCTAACTTGGCTGACAGCTTCATGCTGAGAAGTAAATACAGGAGAGCCTCATTAGCGCCTTTTTCTGACTGATGTGTTCAATGATGCATGGCTTTTGCACTTTCTCGCTGTATTGTTCTGATGTGAATATACGATCGTCTAGAAACGGGACAAGTAGAGCTGTCTTGATCCACTGATTGACGTTTTTATACCATATATATCATAAATCATTTTCTGGAGTATGGCTTTTCCATTATATGTTAGCATTAAGGTAGTGCCTATTCCGCAAAGTTATGCAATTTATAATTCAGTTTGTTTTATGTTTAGTTTGACCGTAAACTTCATATGGGAATCGCAATTAACAGCTCGTATCTGAAAATCTTGCGAGCAACTCGACCAGAAAATCAGCTGAGCGACCGCTCGTATTTCAAAACTCTCAAGCCAGTCGGAGATTGTTGTTCGTAATCATGTGGATAACATCTTGTGTTGGTTAAGTGACATTGAAATTTGTTTCTAGTTTTATTCTGACATGTTTCTATTTCTTTTTGTTAAATTCCCTTTAGTTTTACATGGTAGTGAGGCTGTTAGCTCTTTACGCTTGCTTCCAATTGATTAGCTGTCATATTCTTTTAATTTGTAAGCAGTGTCTTATGTGTGCTATGTTAGTGATTATCTTTTCTGTTTTTTTTTTTGGACAGTTAATTGAGGCAACCCTAACCCCAAAACAGCTCAATCTGAAATATGCTCATATATTACTAAGCAACAATGTATCACATAATTTTGTCGTATGAGTGGAAAAAAATAACTCAGCTCGCTCCATTGATCAATGTTCATGTAATTTGTTAGCGTGTGAGCCCATGCTGAAGCAAGCTATTTCCTGACCACATGCACTCACACAACACAACACACACACGTACACACAGCGTAATTGTCCTGTCCACAAAGGGATTTCTTCACCTAATAGGCTTGCACTGTCCCAAATGTTTTTTGTAATACCATTAATCCCGAATCGTATAATGTTCCATAACGGTACTTGACATAATTCCGGAGCGATCTGACCTTAAAAAGAAAAGTATCATGCTAATTATTGCACTTTTTTTCCTGCTATCAGTGAATCGACTAAATAAAAGCTTGAAATGATCACTGGCAGCTTTCATCCCAAAAAATGCACGGGTATCTTCAACATTTGATTGCTCAAATGTACAAGTTTTGCAAGCTTGCCTAGTCCCTTTGATTCAATCTCTGGTTGCACAGTACATAGTAGTTTTTAAAAAACTAGTATCGCATTTCTAAACTCACCCACTCCCACACCAATAGGAGGCTGGTGCCATGCAAGATGCTGCCAGGTCCACTGGGATCAAATTGGGTTAGTCTTGCTCAAGGACTCTTTGACATGTTCACCAGGGTTGAAAATCGAACTCACCCACAACCTTCAAATCGGGAGACAACCACTCTTCCACTCATCCACACCGCCCCTAATTACATTGTGAGTCGAAAAAAGTAACACAATACTTTTATAGATGGTACTGAGAGCATTAAGTTTGATTACAGCTTAACAACATGAAGAAGGTCATCTAATATTAGGTTTAAAGCTCTGAAACACAAGAGGGCAAGCATAGGAGCAAGAGGTGAACGGTGGAAGAAAAACAGCATCAGGACTGGTAATGAAAAGACAAATTATGGCCCAGCTAGCAGAGCGGGCCTTCAGGTCCATTAGCCTTTTTTTAATTGGGCGAGAAGACCTGAGAAACCAAGGTCCAGAAAGCAGAGAGATGGTTTCGGGTGTCGAGTTATTCCTGTAAAACATTAGTGAGCGATCCCCTCTCTGCCGGTATGAGACCTTAGACCACAGACGGCGGCCCTCCTTTCATCATTAACCTTTGACTCTCTCTGAAATGACTGCATAATCGAGGAAGGTAATCTTTCGCTCTGCTTAGAAGACCTTCTGCACTGCATTTAGTTCATCAGTTTCTCCTCTCCATGATAAAAAAAAAAAAAAAAAAGTAATTTCTTCCACGCAGAAAGATAAGACCCGGCAGTAACCCTTTCATTTTCTGCTTGGAGACATTTAGCACCTCAAATATTTATTGTTATTATCACTGAGTCAGCGATGAATGAGTATTAGAGTTACAGCAAAAAAGGAAGAATATTGTATTAAATGATTGCATGCTCTCAGCAGACCTCATTTTAAATAAATACAAAATAAAGTAATAAATAATAGCAAATAAAATACACCCTTAATTTTTTTTCCAACTTGCTAAATACCAATGCTAAAATATGACTTTTTCCCCCCCTTGAGGAATATGACTTTTCATAAAGAAAAAAAAATGTTTTTCATTCCTTAGTGTTGCCCTTTTATATTTTTGTTCAGTATATTATGACTGTGTATAACTAAACTTTTCACTTTACTAAACTCCTAAATTATGACTCGAGTCTCCCAAGATAAGACTATTTTATCTCATATGATTTTATGACTGGTTCCTCCTCGTATCAGCCTCGTCTTTGCGAGCATTTATCAATCGTGCTTTCTTTTAGCTATTCAAGCATACCTCCACATGCTGCTCGCTGTTAAATGTGCCAGTAATGATTCACTAACTTGGGACCTGAATAAATCAGCGCTACAATAAAAGTGATGTATGCACTGTCATTTAATTCGAAAGAGGGGAAGACTCCTTCCCGCAGCTCTTAAGGTTAAAGACCGCACGACTGACAATTTGCCGGCGCCTTCAGCCATGACAATATTTTCACGTATACCTCAAAGTGACTCGTCAGGCCGCCAGCCTGGCAGACGCTTCTCATACCAACGCTTCCTCTAGGAATAGGAGTGTAACCACTGGAAAATGACCAAAGAGCCCGAAAAAAGGGGACCCCCAAAGCGAGAATACGCTTAAAATAACCCGTGTCTACACTTGACCGAGGCAATATTTGATTGACTGACTCTTGCCGAATTGAGTAGACAGGGGGGAAAAAAAACTGTGTGTACACAACAACAAAGTGTGTGTGGAACATGACGACCTGCAGGCACAAGGATTAATTGGCAGAAAAAAAAAACTATTCACGTGTGGAAAGGTAAAGTAGAAGAGACACAAGGTGAGTGAGGCATGAGGACCAGAACTGGCTAAGAGCTCAGGCTTTGAAATGAGAAGCGAGGCTTGGACTACAAAATAAACTAAAAATGTGACCTCATTAAAATTCTTCACATAGAAAAGCTCTAAAGCTCTAGAGTCTTCTCGTACATTAAATATTCTTTCTTTAAGTGAACATTTGCTGCAAAAGCATTTCCCCATGGGCCACGCAATAGTGTGTTCAATCCATACAATGCTGCCTGAAGGTCTGACCAGGAACCTACTTGTTTTATTTAGTTCAACTGTGCTTTGAACTAAGTTGGACCGTTGCTGACTGCAGGGTGTTGTCCCAGTCAAGAAAAGTCCATCAGTTAGACAAAATCAGTACGAAAACTTCCGCAACTCAAATCTAGGCGTAATTGTTCTGGGGTTTTTTAAGCACAGTAGAGCAGCTGTCAAAATTCATTGATTAATCAACAACTAATCGATTAACACATTCAACAACTATTTTCGTGATGAAGTAATCATTTAAAATACACCAATGTCACCTTCTCAGCATGTTCATTAATTTTTGTAGTCATTCCTAAAATTCCTTTTTTGCTGTTTAGTCTGAACAAGATCAAACATCTGCTTTTACTCCAGAAAGCAATCACTGCACCAGTAACTGAATCGGTATCAAAAAGTTCCGTGAGTATTCTACAACATTAACCCCCTCATGTGATAAACTAAGTTTGTGTCAAATATTACTGATACTAACGTCACTGTTGTGAACCGACACAGATGACGCTGTTGAGATTCCAGAAAACAGTGATTCACGATTAATCAAAGTCAAGTGCGCGATCGTAAAGTCAACTAATCGACTAATCAGTTCAACTTTGAGGATATACTTGATATTGTTTTGTGTGGGGCTACTCTAATTGCTAGCCCTGTAATTATCTTTCTGGACTCTCATCTGATTTTTACTCAAATGATTGAAATGGTTGATAGTTACTGCATAGTCACTCTCGCACGGTAACGCTGGCTGGCTCACTAACGCCTATCCTGTCTTGTCCTATCTTGTCCTGGCCTGTCTCATCCTGTCCTAGTTGTTATTCGTCAAGTCCTTTCCCTACAGGGTGTAGCACTGCCTTCTCAAGTCATCTATATCACCTTATGCATTGCCTATTCAATCCGGTATTTTCTGCCTTTTTCACGGATTACAAATTTCATGTCGTAGTTGGACTATTTGTTTAAGGTCCCACTGTTATGTCGAACTATTTGTTTTTGTTTAGTTGGTTCTGTGCAAATTATTAGAACTATTAGAATTTACATTGGGATTAAATTATTTGGAGGAGAAAGGTGTGTCATTCTTTTTTGTGTTTGCGTGAAACACTATCATGTAAACACGTATCTGCTAATGTGGTAGCTCTCGTGACTGTGTGCTTGGCTCTAATTGGTAATAGCCCATTCTTGTCCCAGTTTACTAACTATAGCTGAGCCATTTAGGCCTTGAGAGTATTTCATGTCCACTTCGGTGCAGTTACCTCAAAATTGCCTCTGTGGCCTTTCTCTATCTGTTCTCATCACATTTAGCAAATGTAATAAGCGAGACTTCTTTTCTGCTCTTATACGTTCATGCTTCCTTTAATCACAATGAACTCTTGCCTGATCAGTCGAGTTCCCAACTGTGATTTCACACTTAATCCCCCAATCCCCGGCCCCTCCCCTCCCTACTTCCCCCCCCCAACCGTTATTGAATGGCGGTGACTGAGTGCACCATTATGGCTTAAAATCCTCCGTTCTCATTGCCCAAATGAATGGGTCCCTTATCGTTTCTACTTTTGGTCTTCCCGAATACTGTACGTTTCCCCTCAGTCACTCCCCCCTTTGCAGAATTTTCTGACATTTTCATATCTAGTCCCCTACAGGAAAGTTAATCACTGCTGACATTTCGGCGTCAAATACAATAAACGCAAGCTCGCTTTGTCTACCTCAACAGTGTTCGCGCACGATCGCTTTTGTATAGCACATTTTGGAGGCATAGTCCCATTATATTTGTGACATGTCTGTCACACCACGCAGAGTGTTTTGCATCTCCTTCCATATGGTCCCAGTTTTTATACCATTACTCTTCTTTTCATGTACTTCCCTCCTTTCTGATTCTGTTCTTTCACCATCAAGAGACATTGGTGCCATCTGCTCCTCTATTCTTTGAAACTGTGAGTCGAATTTCAACACGCAGACCACTTTCAATTCGGGTCCTTCCTGCAGTCATTCGTCACTCCATCAATTCTCGTGTAGCCTTGCTCGGAATTGGCCCTACCTTTGGCCTGTGTGCAGCTCTGGTGGAATTGCCATGGAAGGCTGCACAGCGAGTTCAAACTCTTTCAAATTTTGGCTTTGGTTGCTTCTGACCTTTCAAGACGCGGCTCACCAAATAACAGCTGTACACAGATGGAGCCAAGAGGCTTTTACACAGCGCTAGCCTCTGTTCATGTCAATTTTTCATCACATGAAGGAGGCTTGTACCATGTGCATCATTAGAACCAGTCCGGTGAGGGTTAGGTAGCGCTTGCACTTTCGCTTCTACTTGCTTTTGAGATGGTCATACCTTTAGGTGCCAAGATCCTTGGCAATAGGCAAACTCTAGCACCAGGAGACATCTTCATGAATATAATTACAGAGGGCTTTTAGTTACAAGCAGAAGAAAAAAAAAAAACTCACAATCCAAAGCGTCATGTGTCACATGCATTATATGGCGGCTAATGGAATGGGCACACTGAACTTTATTGATGATGTGTCCGCTGACAGATGTTAACAAGCTTGTGAGACATATCGGGGTTGTACCGTACATTCTGACAAATTCTACAAAGCTGGATGGATAATGAATGTAAACATACCGCAAAAGCTAACTCAAAGATTTTTTGAAGGCTAAGAAATCAATTCATCATTGAAAGCCAGAGAACTGATAAGAGGCAAGACATATGAATAAAGCCGTAAGATAAGGCCCAGTAATCTTTTGAGAAAACAAATGAAGATTAAATATATGTTTGTCAAATGACAAAACACTGGGAAGTGTTTAGCATGTTAGTGCTGCTACTCAAGTTCCTGCTGAACTTTTGGTTTTTGCACTGGCTTTCTGTATGTCAAAAAATCGATATGAAAATTTTGAATTTGGATTTATTCAAGACTTTTTGGTTGCCGACGAGACTTGCTGACCCCTCAGTTTGTCGGGTGCATGCTTATTGAGTGCTTCCATTAGCACAACCGTGCAAAGTAAGGCAGCAGTCCCTGTCTGCGCTGAACTCTTGAGATCTACCCTAACCAGTCTACTTAAATCTGCCCTGAAAACTTCATAAATTGTTCACTTCTGCTATGTATGTATGTAGCTTTTCTATCAAGCTATACTAATAATCGTGCCTTGCCTCAATGGCAAATGCCACAGTTTTGTGAATCTTTTTGAATGAGAGCTGCTATTCTACTTTTCAATCACATTTTGTTAGTTCAGAGAAAGTTTGAGAATTTCTAAGTAAGAATACAAACGTTACCGTATTTTCCGCACTATAAGGCGCACCGGATTATAAGGTGCACCTTCGATGAATGGCCCATTTTAAAACGTTGTCCATATATAAGGCGCGCCAGATTATAAGGCGCACCTTCAATGAATGGCCTATTTTAAAACTTTGTCCATATATAAGGCGCACCGGATTATAAAGCGCACCTTCAATGAATGGCCCATTTTAAAACTTTGTCCATATATAAGTCCATATATTTGGACACGCCTGCTATAGTGGCTCAATATTGGTCCATATATAAGGCGCACCGGATTATAAAGCGCACTGTCGGCTGGAGGTTTTTAGGTGCGCCTTATAGTGCGGAAAATACGGTACATATTTTTGCCACAAATGACTCTTGTATATTTATCAAGCACGTTTGTGGATGGGTAGACCTAGAAGAGGGTATCGCAATATGTGGAACTCTGCTTTCAAAATGAGCGGCAATGGCAAGGGGTTAAATACATTTGACTTTTTAATTGTTGCAATTGGCTAGCGACCAATATAGGGGAAATCCCATTTCTCGTCCAAAGTCAGCTGGGATAGACTCCAGCTCAGCCGTGCCTCTAATGAGAGAAACGGCTATAGAAAATGAATGTGGTGGATGGTTGAACTATTTAATTGCTGGTGTACCTACAGTTGTGTCTCGAGGGTGCCTGCCCACTCATCAAGTGTGGACTTTATCTATCAACCGGCAGATGCAATAAATCTTTAAAGTTCTGCCTATTTTTAAATTCGTGTCTGCGAGCGAGTCATTTTGTTAGGGAACAGTTGAGTTAATTTGCATAATACGCTCACCGAGTTTCTCTACTCATGACTTGGCAGCTACTTTTGCCCAAAGAGCCTTCAAACAGTGGGGGTGGACATCTTCTCCTCTGGAGGGTACTTTGGTGTTTTGGGAAATTTCCGATAACGCTACAAAGAAATGGCTGGATTTATTTCTAATTTCAATTTATATCAAATTTTTGAAACATTGGTCATTTGGGGTCAGTTCACTGTCACATTGTAGCGACATGCTTAACCATTAGAAGTCAAATCCCATTTTTTCTCGCAGTGACTAATAAACATGGCCTACCAGCTATACCTGAAGGGCAAATATAATAAGTCAGAAACGACCTTTTCACAAACAAGTTAATGGGACGCTATATTGTGAAATTTGCTGAGCTGAATTCTAGCTTCAAATGATATCTCTTGTAATGAGAAGACCACTTAAGAGACCATCATAGCGCTCTCCATATGTTCATCTACCTCGCGCGCCACACAGTGTGTGGGTGATGAAGAAGCCCATCAGCAACGGATGCTGTCGATGCCTCATTGCTACAGCGACACAGGCGGCAACACATACGTTCCATTTTCTTTAAATAATGTGCGGTACAAGATGAACTGCAATATTTGACCCGTGGTATTTTTTTTCCACCCCCCCATCCTTTTTACCCATTCTTGCTCTCTCCCTCCCTCTCTCCTCTTTTCTCTCAAGACAAAAAATAGAATCCACACCTGTCCATGGAGACATTTTAGACCATCTGGCTTGCACAGAAGTTGAAGACAGCTAACCTAAATGAGCTCGGCCTTCAAAATATTACTATAGGATGACTGTAGGCCATTATTTTTTTTTATTGGAATTCCAGCCCGACATGAATCACAGGGACATTTATGTTTATTTATTAGTTGGAGTTATGGCATGATATTGAACCTCTACAACGAATGGTCTGGAAGATAGCCTGTGGGTAAGACAGCTCGCAAGCGCTTCTTGTATAAAATGCCCCCTAAACATTTACCATGCTCTTATTACTGCCCTAAGAGAAACATTTGTTCAACCACTAGCGTCATATTGTTTTCAGAAATTTAGTTTGGCCCGAAGAGGACCATGAGCCCCATGTTGCATGTATGTCTCTAAATTGATATTCTCTCTGCAGTTTCATTATTACAAGAACATTCATTTGACTTTAATTGCACATTTCCATACATACAGAATTAGTTCGGTGAAAATTACATACATATGCAATTACTTTGCGGTAATATATTTATAGAAGCGTGTTATTCAATGGGAATTATACATCTCTGCTCTGACTTAAAGCAAGTTGTGCTCACCAGCAAAACGATTAATATTCATTTTAATTGCAATTACCCGCACTTGCATGTAATGGCAGGTAGACAGGTGTCTAGCAAGGGATACAAATCCAAACACATATGGAGCTGATGCTAAAATTAAGACCATTATGCCTCCAGACATTTTCCACCAGCATTGCTCCACTATCTGATCACTTCCTCACTTATGTTCTGCTGCATGATTTCTAGCTGCGTAATTATTAATTTCCAGTTTGTCAGTAATGATTTTTCCTTTCTGCCTCATTTTTCCTATAGTGTGTGTGAAAAATAGATTTCAAACCCAAAACTACAACGGTGATAAGAAAGAGAGAAATGATTACTGCTTCACAATGACAAAGAGCCTGCTCACAATGCCCTGAGCATCGGGCAGTTCCTGGCCGAGAAGAATGTTGCTATCAGTGTGCTGGAACAATCTCCCTACCTATCTGACCTGTGACCTTTGAGGCTCTGCATAATAACTTTTCCAAGCTCAAAGGGTTTTGAAGATGTGGCTAACATATACTGACAGCATATGGCTGTGACAACGCAACTGCGGATTATTCTGTAAAAACCCTTCAAGGAACGCATGAAGGCATGGAAGGGAATGCTGGGGAAGTGGGTTAGGCTCCAGGGGGACTTCTTAGAAGGAGAAAACTTATACTGTAGAGTTGGATTTGAAATATAATATTTATGACATCAGTCCCGTAACTTTTCTGACACACATCTTACAGTTTTTGCACTATATATTATGTATTGTATATTATGTACATTACATATTTACACTTCATTATGAGCCCACACTGGATATTATTGTGTTGCACACCACACGGAGAACCGCAGCAGGCATGCAAGGAGAGATGCTGGAGTGAATGGGTGTCGTTTGGGAATGAGCTAAAAATACCTAACCAGTCATAAGAACATAATATTACAGTAATAGTAATTGTAATTTTGTTGTGATTATCATTAGTTCATTGAATGTGTCGTTGTGTTCTTTATTAACATTGAAATTTTATTTGTCTGTGTAGTTTATTTTGATATTTTATCTCTTGAGTGTAAATGCAGTAGTTGCTATGCTTTATTCTCAACACATTTCCATTGGTTTTTCCTGTTGTTTATAAAATTAGGTATAAAATTGATCATCATGGCCATATTTTTGAAATGATGGCATATTATGCAACGGCACTGACTGAATTTCAGGTGTTTGTACACTATCGCTTTGGTTTAATGACAAGTCTAGCCCTCCCAGTAGCTTCATTAATTCCAATAGCTGCTAATGGATGTGTTAGCGCAACGGGAGATGCTTCCAGAGGACTGCTCTTGTTTTGACATTTGCCCCATTAGTGTAGCCACACATTTACTCAATTTTTTTCAGAGATCAGAAAAGAAAGGCGAGTGCCTTTTTTTAAATATTATTAATTAACGGTTTGGGTAATTTGAGTATGATTGCTAATCAGGCGATAATTTGTTGAGTGCTATTGGAGTAGTTGTACTGTGAAGAAATGTATTTTCATTGCACCATATTCCATAACCCTTCATCCATTTTCTGCATCGCTTGTCCTCATTAGGGTGAGCTTTTCCCAGCTGACTTTGGGTGATAGGCGAGGTACATCTTCCAGTGGGTGCTCACCGCTCGCAGTCAATTCCAAATGTTTTCTTGTGACTTAAATGCCTAATGAATTTGATTTGTTTTCATGTTTACCCTTTTCCACAAGCACATCGTTTGAAGAGGTGCAGTGGGAAAAATATGAGTATATGCAGAGCAATGTAAGGTCAAATTTGAGTGTACTATAAACTACATTAAAGCTTTGCTTACATAAGCAATGTAGTACAGGGTGCCAAATAAAATCCTAAAAAAAAAATACACAAACTATGAGTTCATTTGTATTTTTAGCATTAACAAAAGAGTCATTGCAGTTTTATTCGCTAAACTTCCAGAGCCTTAAAGAATAGCCGTCTCCTCTATTCTCAACAACCTTCAGCCACCTTCCTACGCAGGCCTCTCCTATTTTTTGTAGCTTCTCTTCACCTGACCTCACTGCATTCCATACAAATTCTTTTCTCTGACTGTGACAGGTCATGGGGTTTAGTGGCATACTGTCGCAAAAAAGCCATAAGGTTTGAGGTCAGAAGAGTAGCGAGCCCATTCAAAGGAGACCTCACTGACGAAGCCATCAGTCAGGAAATCCTTCACTAACATGGCAAAATACAGAGGGGCTTCCATTTTGTTGGACAAAAATGTACAAAAGTTTTTGATTGCAGTCAGGGTTCTAAAAACTTCTTGCCAGGCGGGAATTATGCAGTGATGCTCCAATGTCAATTGTTGAGTCATTACTCCTCACAAGAAAAGTGTCAAAAGCAGCACCCCAGTGAATTGTGTACCCTGCCTTTCGTTGCCATGAGGATAAGTGGTGTAGAAAATGGATGGATAAATGGAAGTTAGACATAAATGTGTCTTTTTACAGTATTATTTCCAGGCTCTTTAGGCGTGTACTCTGCTTAAGCATTTTTGTGGCAATTACTTGTCATTGTTATTTTGCTTCCTCTTTTATGCGTCAACCAAAAGAGGAATACAGCGATAGTCAGGGCTGCAAGTGAGTAAAAATCACCGAAAAGCAGGGTAATCCAGTGAATTGACTCACTAATGACTCTCCGGTCACAAATGATGTCTTAAATATCACCCCGCTGCCATATAACCTCCTTAAATTAGCTTGCGGGGAGTCATCCGATGGAGAAAATAGTCCACTGCCATCGTTTGCGCACCATGCCCACACACTTCCTTAATGACAGAAACCAACAGATGCTTGTTGATAGGACCAACAGTGCCCGATGGATGTAAATGTAGGCGTGGGTGATGAGCGTAAACAAAACAGAGCACAGTCGGGATTACAGGCTAAGTGGTTGAGGAGACCACAAAGCAGGTGTGGAGTGGTCGCAGTGTTAATTTAGTGGAATGCCAGGCCAAAAAAGTCTCGAGAGTAAAGCAATCATAGGAGTGGTGAGGCTTGATGTACTGACGGATGGCATGTGTGCAAGGTGGGAGTGCGAGAGCAGTGCCATTGCCCCCACCCACACACACACATTCAAACACACGGCATACAAAAAGGTAGAGTAGACACAAGGGAATGGTAAACAAACAAGGAAAAATGTGTCACAGGTGCTCCTCCAGAAATAAAGACATCCTAGTAAATCAAATAAATGAGGTGCGAAAGTGAATTCTCACACTTGGAAGCAAAATATTTGGAGGAATATCTCGTTCCAGTTCCTGCCTCCTCAATGCTTGCGAGCCTTATTATTAGCTACTTTTAGGTATATGATAGATAGGCACACAGTAGAGTATCTGCTGAGGTTCAAACTGAGTACAGTCCCCGGAAGTTGTACAATTTGGAGTTGAAACACAATGTTGGAAAAATATGCCTGAGAAGTACAACATGTTGTGATTTTATTGTATCATGTCATGAGTTATTCCCACCGTACTATTTTGACTTAAATGGTCAACGTCTCCATTCTCGCCTTGGAGTCCCACAAGGCTCAATACTAATACCTCTGCATTTCTTTATTTTATCACTTCGTCAAATTACTTTCTTTACTATATAAAGCACAGGCTGAGTACTAGTACAGTTCATTAAAAAAAATAAAATGGTTCCGTCCTTATAGATAATAAAAACATTAGCTTTGTTTGACCCTTACTGTTTGCTAGTTTGATTTATTAATAGTCTAGCCAAGAAATGTTACTTTTGATCAGAGGAGTTGTTTTTACACCACTCAAAATATGGTCTCCTCTCTTTGTGATGCAAAACCTTTTGTTTCAAGGATCGATTCATAGAATGCTTTTTCTTTCGACCAACTTTTATTCCTGCCTCCCTGCATTGTGTTATTATTTAGAATTGTCAATGTACTAAGTAAACATCCCCCTCCATTCTTAACATTTATATCTTACAGCATATTCCGGCCCGTGATTTCAGAACATGGAGCTCACGTCGGTGCATGGAGTTGCAAAGGTCAAAACCCCGCAGGGTCTTTTTCTTATTGGATCTTCCTGCTGACAGCAGGCAGTTTGATTCAGTTTAAGCTATTTAAAATGGAAGTTTAATTTGTTGCCCACCTCTCGAGGCGCACTACCCTTTATACTCCCGATGAAGTGTCCCCAATGAATTTATTAAGCCACAGTAATTAAAGGTATGTCCTTAAGAGAAAGTAGTGCCATTTTCCTCATTATAACTGAATTAAGACAACCTTTGATTCATCAATTTATGCAGGAACACTATTGAATTTTCGCATTGGCAAAATACTTCCCTTCATCTCAGTTCCTGAATCTGCTCAATTTTATAGTAACACCATCACACCCAAAGGAGCCAGGCAAATATGGACACATTTTACGGGATCAGTATCAGCTCAAATTAAGCGGCTCAAAATCAAATCCTGACTGTACTCTACGGAATTTTATCCCCCTCAGCCAGCTAGTGTTGCAGCAGTGCAGTTCAAAATGTCACAATAATGACGGAGTGTAGCTTTTTTAATTTATTTTTGGTTAAATATGTTTTATTTTGGACGCCTGTGTCTCATGGCCCACTTTACTCATAATCTAAAATCCGCTACATTCTTAGTGTTTCTGTAATTATTTCGTGTATACCAACCATGAGAGAATAAAAAACTAACTTTGTCTAAATTTGACTTTATAGGTTAGAATGGCTATGAATATCATCTGTAGAAGAGCAGGATGTACAAAGTAATCCCGTGACCCTCACAATCGCAGAACTGCTTGTAAATGTTACTTCTCAACCTGGTTAGGGATGCGTCTGTTCATCTGTCGATCACCATCCCGGTGAACATGCAGGCAAAAGCGATAACACCTGAGCCACGTTGTGTAGTTTCCTTTTAGAGTGATGCAATCTGCTGAAATATTCCTCAATTAATTAAAAGGCCAAAATGAAACACGATCTATTTGATGCCCGTCTTTAAACGTGTTCAAACAATCTAGAAACCCTCAGAAGTTCTTAGATTTATAGGCAATGGCAGCATTATAAAGAAACCACTGTGCGCTTACATTTTACACTTCATTAGGGTACACACTTTTTTATTGTAACTGTAGTCGTGCACTGCATCACTGGGTGCTGTTTTGAGTATTTTGCCGATCTTATTTAACTTAACAAATTTTTAGATTGAACGCGATGGTCTCCAGGATTTGATTCTATTCGTCAAAGCACCATTTTTGTATCATTTTCAATAATAATAGCTGATTAGGAATTTGTTTGCATGGAATTGGATTGTTGATTAAAATGAGGTGTGCAGAACATTTATAGAGATAATCCCATTTTTGTGATAATACCACAATGGATGGACATCAACTCCATGCTTCATCCTGTTTGTCAGTAATATATCGACATTGAGCGGAGTGAATATCTACTTCAAATGTTGACTTATTATGCGCCCTTGGAAGGGTTAGTCTATTTGAATAAGTACATTTTTTTAAGTGCACAATTTTGTTTTAATCAACCAGACTTGACTGAAAGGAGATCTTGGACTTATTCAGTTGCGAGGATCCTCAGTAGCTCCCCTGCAGACGGTGTTGGCCTGAATGTTGACCCTCTCCCTTGATTAAATGTGTCAGGTGTTAGTGGAGCCGCAAGGCTTCCGTGTTGGCTTTAGATTGGTGACAGCTGCCTGATCCACTTTTTCATGGCCATGAGCTCAACATTTGCATTATTGTACTGTAGAAGCAAGATGCTGAAAGGAAAGCTGCTCTCGTTTTCAAACTTGTCACATTTCACCGGTTTGTCGTTTGCCTATCAAAGTAGTACTTTGCATGACCCCCCCCCCCCCCCCCCCCCCCCCGGATAAGCAGCGGTTGTGCTCAAATTTTAATGCTTTGTCACTGTCTTTTCTCTACTTTGACGTAACAGTCGGAATAACACAACTATGTTTTTTCTTTTTGAAATTTAAGATTATTATTATTATTTTTTTTTTACGTGATCAGCGTAGTAGGAAAGATATAAACTGCAATCACAAGCTAAAAGAATTCCATTGTTCGCAAGTATTGGATTTCTGGGCTCCCAGCACTGGGAGGGAACTGTAATTTACTTCTAAACTAGTGTGCTAAATATATTTGACAGTCCTAAAAATGCATCTGTAAATCAAATGGAAAAACAACGATTGGAATATAAAGCCCGGAAATCGAGGACTCAATTGTATAATTTTAGCAAGTAACAGACAAAAACAGCAGCGCACTCAACTACTAACTAAAAGTAATATTTTGTTTACTTTTTATTATTTTTGGGGGAGGTTGTCATTCGATGGGTTTGTAAAGTTGGTTCCTTTTCCCCTGGTTCTGTTTCTTTTCAAATAATAATAAAAAAAAAAAAAAGAAATCTAGGTGTACCAAAAAATGCATTCCGTCAAACCACACGGGATTGCTGTCCTCTATTATTGATCGCAAGAATGTAACCAGGAAGAAACTTGGTTGTATGTTGGTTCTTAGTTCTCCAGGTTGCAATGCAATAAATAATAAGTAAATAGTTAAGCAACAATTCAATGACCGTTTTCGCATGCTTCCATTTCTACGAGCTGTGCGCTCAACATAAATCATTTTACAGTAAAATATATTTACTACATATTTACATTGAAAATATATCTTAGTGAACACCTCTTGTCTGAACACACAGCTCCCCGTGGCATAGCCATAGCTTTTCGATTTTCCTGTTGACATGTTGCGTTTATGATCGGTTACACCTCCAAACAGCCGCCTAGTAAATCTTAGACAGGCTAAGATTCCAGCGCCTGGTAAAATTGATGTACATATCGAAAAGCCAGCCTCTACATTCTGCATGATGTAAAAGGGGTACGTACGTAAGTGAGATTATTTCTAATGTCTGACAAGCAAAGACGGTACAAAAAGTGAGGATTGAATGCTTTCGAAATGTGAAAAAAATTGTAGCTTTCACCGAGCAAGCATCCATGAATCCCTTGAGTGAGGTGAATGTAGGCCAGAATGTTTTCTTGGATTAATAGATAGCTTCAACATACAGAATTTCAAATCATATTTTTCACAAGTTTGACTAATGTGGCTTCTGGTGTTGAGCTCGGTTCTAATTGACTGAACTTTACTTTTACCGCCAAGTAAAAAGCATTTATTATACCTTATCTGATCTTTAGACAGTGATAAATGTGATTTTGCTGCCTCGGGTCGTAATTAACTTGAATGTGTATGAAAGCTTTGATGTTGGAGATGATTTCTCAAATAATTCTACTTTCACATGCGGCCCATTCTCATAAATCCATGCAGCTCACGTCTGACATCACAAGCCGCACAGATGTTGCCTGTGTTCAAAACATTCGTCAACTCTGTATTAACTCTCCCAAGGACTGAACGCCTTATTCATTGAACCACAGGAGTATTGTTCACATTTATTAAACGCAATCTATTCTTCAGAAGATACAAAGTCTGATTAGTGTATATTCACGTCGGCGGTCACTGTTCCCAGGTGGAATCTCTCGACGGCGACCGTCACCGGCTGATTTAATTTCGCAAGGCTCTTTCAAAGGGATTCTGGGAAAAGAAGGGACGCGGGCATCTCCTGCTCTCTCACGCTCCCTCTCTCTCTCTTAATTATGCTCCCAATACAACATCCCTTCATCTCCGCAAACAATCCATCTGCCGTTCGAAGGCCTGTTTTGTCAAGAGTTGTTAGCCGCCAAGCCCCGGGGACAGGGAGTGCAGGCTATTATTAATCTTGTTTGTCCCGTGTTTCTGTGTCTCTGCAAAAATGATGGGATTAAATGCCCTCCTGGACTTTTTTTTCTAGCAGACATAATCAATGACATAAGTAAATTCAGATTATCATTGAGACGTGTGAAGGGGGGGCTGCCTTCAGGTTGCACTGCTGTCACCTTCTCTGTGATTAGAAATGTGTACAGGAACTACTTTTCCCTGCGTAGCTGTCATCACCGGGTTAATTAATTTTCATCAGATTTGCATCCTGACATTTACAGTCGGTACCAATTGGAATTGCACGCTGTAGGGTGTTTCTGCAATGATTTACTAAATTCCACAAATCAACAGTAATACAAGAATACAATACAATCCTGAAGTGGGGACAATAGGATTTCTTTGTTTATACCGTCGAGGGTATTTGTCAAAAGAAAACAATGGACCAAGTGGTGCCAAAAAATATGAAAAATGGATAGTGTTAAGAGCCCGTGGAGGGAATAGAAAATTCCACCTGATAGTTTAAAGGCAAACTCATCAAAAAGTGCTCCATGATGCCGTGCCATTAAAGGTAACAATTATGACATCACCTCTTGTTTACAGTGTGCTACCTGCATTCAAAGTAACCACTTTGCTCGATGGTGGCTCAAACTGCAGCCGAGAACACAACTGTGGTGACAGCCTTGTGGCCGAGGGCACTTGCTCAGGGGCTTGCCGTGGGCAGGTTTTGTCTTTTTTGGTCCAAATCAGAGAAATAAAAAGCTAGCTTTTTCACGGTCACCAATGGGCCCTGAGGTGGCCTCGGCTGATGGTTGTTGTTCTTGCCCTGGCCTTAATCTTCTTTCATGTCTTGTTTTATCAATTCACTAACTTTTAAGAATTTCTCATTAAATGGAAAATCTTGACAATAAGAAAAAATAATGAATAGAATCGTGAATGCAGAAAACTTTTATGCTGGCCGATTTTTTTGCGTATTGTGAATCAGTGAAAGACACGCTAATTAACCTCCACATAAAAAGGTAGTGGATTGCCAGTTGATGCCACAAATGGCAGTTATGGACCGACTGAACAAAGTTCCTCCCCTCAGGCACCTACATGGCACCAGATAACACCCCAAAAATATTTGTCTAACATTTGGCATGTCATCCCTCTTATGAATATCAGTCAAGAGGCGAGCAGCAATATTTTGGACCAACTAGAGATGCTTGATGGAGAACTGGCCGACTCCCAAAAAAAAGTGCATTATAGTAATCCAGACGGGAATTAAATAAAGTGGTTCATTTGAATGTATGTGCACTTATTGTTCTTTTTCTAGCTGGAATAACGTGAAAGCAGCAGTTACGGAGCAACCTGGGTGAATGTGCACTTCATAATAATGAAAACGTGGAACGTGTTTTTAATGGTGGGAACAGCTGACGGCATGAAATCCTTAATGATGGTGCTTTTGACTGAGAAGGACGAGAGGCCAAAGGAGAAGGACATTGCTGATCCCTCCTCCAGCTTTCATCTCACCACAGGCAGCGTCCATTTCTCAGCACTCATAATCAATTCCTTTACACCCATGTTTCTCATGTAAGTGAGATCTGATCTGGAATCAATTCTACTTTGGTGACGCCAGTGACTTGCTGACCTCATCTTTTTACCATTACATTAGCATTGAGCATGTGAGCCTTGAGTACCCCTTGCCATCTTACAGTCCATCAGACAACAATCAATATACATGTGGGAAATATGAAAATTGTTGATTTTCTTCCTGTTTTGTTTTCACCCCACCCCATCTTCTATTGAGCAATTGTTTGTGTGTTGCGCTAAGCTTGTGCGGTAGATACAATCAAACGAATAGCACCACGTAATCTCACAAATCCATCTCGCCTCCTCTGGAAGTGATTGTGGCTGTCAAAAAAATGACCCATCAGCATCTTTCGAGGAGATGGAGGCGGAGCTAATGGCGTGATTTAGTTGTGCCCAAAATGAGACGTGACTGGGCGCTTGTAAGCAATGAAGGGCATTCAAAGACATTAGCGCAGTTGCTGTTTAACATCGCCAACTTACCTCTGGTAGAAATTGGCAAGCTTACAAAAGCGAAAATAATTTATCACAATGACTGCTTGTCAAGTCGGTGCTTTGTAGTATGGATGGGCAAAATAGTCGATGAGTTGATTGATTGTTAAGAATTCTGTCCACAGTGTGAAATTGACTGTTGATTAAGTGCATCGCGAGCAAGCAAAGTGGAGGTTTTGAGTGTCATTCCCTCTGCCGCTAGCTCTCTCTGCTTTCATTACACAGCATCCATCCATCCGTGCTTTTTACTATACCGATCGTCCTGATTAGGGTCGCGTGTGAGCTGGAGCTTACCGGAGAGACTTAGGTCTTTAATGACCCTAACGTATTTCTTCGGAGTGGGAAAAGCACACGCACAGCAGTAATACTGGGCAACAAAATTCTTAGTTAGCGAGAGTAATCTAGTTAGTTTAAAACATTTCTCCCAATTCAGAGTATTTTATCTCAGTATTGTGACTTCTGCCGTATGATTCCGATAAAGTTTTCAGAGTATTTTATCTCAGTATCGTGATTTCTGCCGTATGATTCCGATAAAGTTTTCAGAGCAACTTTGAGTGTTGGGCAATGGTATGTCTTTGTATGACGCATATTTATTTATGCAGGAACACCCATGGGGGAGCCCCTGCAGGATACCTCATTAAAGTTTTTTCCAGGTCCCCGACTCCCCGGCGCGGTGACTCGCTGAATGTTCTCTCGCTGTATGCAAGATAAAAACCATTAAAGAGCTATGGCCAAAATAGGAAGGCCTTCGAAAGTGATCGCTTCTGCTGAGCCTTCATGTCAGAAACCTTTTTTTTTTTTTTATTTTTACATTTTTATTTTTATTTTTTTGTTGGTAAAGGTAGTGGCATTACTCTAACATCACTTTTTGTTGTTGTTGTTCATTTAATGGTGGATGTACATCGGTGGGTATTTGTCTGGATGCTTTGATTTTGGAGTAGTTCCGTGAATGGATGGCGACTTCCAAGTTATGATGGCCGCCGTAATGGAATCGGTGAATTTGTTGATGAAGTATCCAATTTCATTTCATTGGCCATGAAATAAAAATAAAAGATTGCAAATATATCCATCTATGGAAGCAGCTAGAGCTGTTAAATCCGCTACCATACATGCCAGACGCTACAATAAACCTATTGGCATTCATACAGCAAAATAAGTCATGACTTGAGTTATCAGCTTTGAGTTCAATATAAAGACGCCCACAGCCAATTTGTGAGTAAACAGACAAAAGTCATCGTTATTTGTGTAGTCATACATTTTGTGCCTTTAAATGTTTTGCTGAAAGAACAATTCCAAATGAGCTATTTTCTCTGTTGTCAATAGTAATCTAAAAAAAAAAAAAAAAAATCTATTTTGCTTTGTAATTTGACAGAAAATTCCATTATAGCTGGCATAAAAAACTCCATATTTTCTGTATGTATTCCATTTAGGGTCAAAAGCTATTACGTCAAATCAATCTGGATGGGGTGCAGCATGTTTAGATGATCCAATTTAAAATGCTAATGAACTAAAATCTCTGTCAAATCTCATCAGATCAGGCTGTAATTGGATATGCTTATGTAGGATCTTGGAGTCGCATCCCAAAGACGATTGTGAATCCGGTTGAAACTTTACCTCTTTTTTTTTTTTTACCCAGATCACAAGTTTATTGATTTCACTAATGTTGCCCTACGACTGTTTGTGCTTGAATCTAGCGAGTTGTATGTGCCGCACTATCCATCTCATCTTCCCTTGATATTATCACGGCTGTTTGTAACGTAAGACGCCTTGCTCGGAGCAAAATGCTTCTGGGATTATGTCGTGCTGTGTCTCACCGGGTGTAAAAGTTTCGGGATGCAACACCGTACCTGCGTACACAACCCGAGGCGCACTTTTAATGAGCATTTAGAAAACAAAGAAAATGTTGAATGTCAAATGGAAAGATAATGCAGCCTCAAGTTATGCTTTTTTTTTTTTTTGGTGGTTACGCATACGAATTAGATGTCCGCCAAAACACAAAAGCAAACACGATACATGATAATAAATACATTCTTCGGATGAAATAATAATGAATCAGCCATAGCTGTGAGGACTTTTCTCAGCACAAGATAAAGGAAAAGCAAAGCAAAAGAAACCGAGAAACATGAGAAAATTCCACTTCCATTAAACAGAATAGATCATCAGAAGACAAAAGTTCCCTGCAGTAAAAGAAAACCTCTTGTTTAAAAGTCCTTCCTGCTGTCAGACTTTGCAACAGAAACCCCAGGGTGCAATAAATCTTATTCATATGTAAAAAAAAAAAAAAAAAAAAATCTGTTCAAATATAACTTAAGTGCCAGCAGTGCCAGCAATCTAGGAGAATCTTGGAGATGATTCATAGGAGACTAGTGTATATTCTATTTTTTCTTTAGTAAAACTCCTGTTTGCTCTTTTTAATTTGAACTGCTGTAAACTTGAATTTCCCTGTGTGGGGCAAATAAAGGAATATC
Organism: Syngnathus scovelli; assembly: GCF_024217435.2. Lineage (NCBI taxonomy): Eukaryota > Metazoa > Chordata > Actinopteri > Syngnathiformes > Syngnathidae > Syngnathus > Syngnathus scovelli. The sequence goes on along the minus strand of NC_090857.1, from coordinate 9,692,261 downwards.
TCGTATATTATCTTACCTCATCTTAAAAAACCCACCCCAGTGATTTCGACCCAAATTTATCCAGAAGAATTCGACACATAAGCTTGCGAGACTCGAAAGCCGTGCAAAGTAGGAACCTAAATCAAGCCATCACAGTCATAACTTCCGAAGAGACAGCCATAATTACGATTTTAATTGAAGTTGATTCAATTAGACTCGCCTTAATCGGACTGCGTGCAATCGGGTAATGCATTTGTGCACGGCTAAAGATGGTTGATGGAAAATGGTAACAAAAAGGAGGAAATATCAAATTAGGGTTGGATTTGATATACAGGTGGAAGACACTTTACATCATATTATATTCTCTGTAACAATATAAGAAACTATAAAACTGACTGAGCATCCTCAATGGACTCCAAATGTCATCAAACATTCAACATGGAACCACAATTGTTATTTGTATTTGCTCATCCTTAATTCATTCCAGTATAGTCAACAGCATAACACAATAGAAGCAAGATACATAAAGAAAAACAAAACAAAACTGCGAGCACGCTGTCCACCTCCCTCGCTTGTGATTCATTATACATGCAGTGATTCGGCCATTACCGTTTGGAGGATCGGCCTCCAATCCCACCCCCGTGGACAGCTGTGTACTCAGGGTCAATGTTAAAGGATCATTTTGCGGCGCTCATGTTTAAGCAGACCACATTTTGTGTAGGTGGTGCTTGCTCATCTTTACCATTCAAACACGTTCGAATTTTCCTATAAAATGCTTTGATGGTGTTCAGCTTGCAGTGAGTTCTCTGAAAGTAGCGCCTAATGTGACACGATGTTCTATTTATTATTCATTGTTGTTTGTTATATACGGTAGCTATGTGGACTTCAAAAAGCCATCTGTCAACCCGCCTGCCAACATCTGCGAGCGCTAGACAATTATCATTACTTCCAGAAAATCAAATCAAATACAAATTCAAGATACGACATGGTGATGACGCATAAAACAATCCTGCTTCTTTTCCTTAAATGTGTCACTCGCAGATTTTCTCCATCTTTTATTCTTAGATCAAAAGAAAGCTCTCCATTCTTCTCGGACTAAAATGGACGCCGTGATCAACCCCCACTTTCGTCCTCCAATCATTTCTTGTTTTCCCGGGCAGCGGTTTCAGCATGAGAAACTACTTTTAAGAGCTCCATATTGGTGCACCGCTGTCCCTTCCACTTAGAGATCATTTGTTCCTCTGTGCGGGCATACATCTTCTTTGTGTCTACAGAGAAATAACTCAGAGCGGAGAAAAAAACTTGCCAGCTGACTCACTCATCATCCATCACAATCTTTTTGTGATAGCGCACGCACTGAGGTGAGTCAGCAGCGGGTGGCACGCCGAGGGTGTGTCCGTCAGAAAGCGGTCAGCCCGCCTTCTTCGTGGACACTGCCAAACTCGGTGTGATGTATCTCATCCATTTTCAATAGCGCTTCTTTTTTCCGAGGTGCCTTGGCCAAAGCTATTCATCTGAATTAAGGCGGGAGGCGGGGATGACCCGGGCAGCTCACCAGTCAATCACGTGGCTGACATATGAAGATAGGCACGCGTTGGAGTAAAGTAGGAGCTTGCACTCTTGCTCACCAGGATTGGATAAAAAGCAATCACTTTCTTTACATCTGCCAGCACAAAGAGAAGAATGTCAAACTCCACGTCACGACTTGAAATGGTCGTATCTCCACGTCACGACTTGAAATGGTCGTATCTCCCCACACTATAATTCACTTGCATCAACAAATCATGGGTTGACTGCCGCTAACTGCTCCACAATGCCGCTGGGCTCTTAAGCAGTCTCGTCACATCACTCCTGTCTTGGCCTCTATACGTTGACTTCCTCCTAAAGGATCCAATTTAAGAGCCTTATCATCACTTACACTGACGTGCACGTTGAAGCACCTGCTTATATTAGTGATGCGCTGTGCCCTCGTGTCACTAGCGGTTCTCAGAAGGTCCTCCAAGCAGGACTTAGCCCATGTCCCTTGCAATACCCTGAAAAGTAAAAGTGACAAAGTCTTTCAAACTGCGGTACCCTCATTATGGAAAGTTTTATCTTCTGATTTAATGCCCTTGCCTTCGATGTGACACTATTGTTCATACTGATTCAGTGACCTTTTAGAGACGTGAACGCTTTGCTGGTCAAAACACTTAAATGGGACATACTGGGTCTTTTTTAATTGCACCATCTGTGAAACGTGAAATTACATCATCAATAAAATGATTTAGTGAGGTGTCTAGTACACACATTGAGTCTCTGAGCAAGCCATTCTAAATGTTTATCCAGTGTGACATGGTATCTGTTTTTGGCAGGGTCTGCTGCATGCACCATATGCACACATCTGCAAACTAATTGTGTACTTCTACAACTTGGAGATAACATTTTGCCTTCGTGTGTGTAGAAGCTTATTTATTATTATTATTATTATTATTATTATTATTATTATTATTATTATTATATTATATTTCATGATTTTAATTCCTATTTATTTATTTATTTATTTATTTATTTATTTATTTATTTATGTATTTATTTATTTATTTATTTATTTGAAGGTTAACAAATATCACAGCCGATCAGATATAGGGTCAAATGCAAAATATTGTCCAATTCCATCCAACCTATCAATTAAGGCTACATTCAAACCTTGCACGCAGTTTTAAAAGAGCCAACTACACAGGTAGATTTGCACAGTATTTGTACAGTATTTGAGAATAGTTGACCTTTGCTACATGTTTTACATTCAGCGTAAGGTACGTACTGTGCAGACAAAATTATCCATGCACTTGTTAACATTACTATATTTATTTCAAAGTAAACTGTGGGAAGCCAAACAAAATGACCTACTGCAGAAGGTTATGTTCTATTTTCAATTATCCGTTATATTTTACAGACTTTTTTTTTAAAGTTTGGTCATGCCTACTAATCAACTTCAGCTTGTAAAGCACTTTGTGACTGTTGATGTGTGGAAAGTTCTATGCAGATAAACTAGAGGACTTGACGAGCCTGTGGCCCAGCATGCATGGAATATTAATGAAAGCATTGTCGTCGTCGCCCGTGCTGAAATGTCGTTAGCGGCGAGGCGTCATGCGTAGCGACACGCTAATCGCCACCATCTCGGAGAGGCTGCGTTGACACACCCGTGCGGGGCAAGAGTGACTTGTGCTATCTGATGATTGTTAAATTTATTTCCGTCACCGAGCTACCGCTGCACCTGAATGCACCGTGACAGAAAGCCCAATCTCTCATCCTGCTAAGCGGATTGATAATGCAGCTGAGGTAGAAAAAAACACGCACAAAAAAAATAACCCCAACAACACTGGTCGCATGTTTTTTTTCCCATTCAATGGTCACACGGTGGACCAGTCAAAGCAGTTTATGTGATGATTTGCTGAATAACCGATTTGTCACAGAAAATCCTGCTGATCCAGGCTGGCTTATTCACTTAAGGGCTATATAGCTTCGATAAAACCCTCTCCTGTATCGTCCTCTGAAATATGTCTGCAAATGAGCATTTTTATTCCAAACACTTGTGCTCAACCCTCCCAATTCTTTGCACTCTGCTCCAATGCAAATGTATGCAAGCACAGTGAGTAAATATTTACCAAATTAGCAATTCAGAATAAAAAAAAGTGTATTAGATTTGATATTGTGTGCGCCTCATAATGGATTGTCATTGGGGTTCATTTGGCGGCCAACACACATGCAATGAATCTTCTTTTATTTTTTATTTATTGTATTTAAGCACGTGCTGCTCCAGGCTAAATTTGATGCGATGATTAGAATTGATGTTAATCAAAGATCTAATCAGCTGTATACGACACTTCTTTAGTCTCATCTGATGAACGCCAAAATGAAAGTCATTTTTGTAAGGTTATTCTTGTTGTAAAAGCCATTCAGCGGCACATTAACCTAAATCTACTGTTAGCCTAATCCAAACAGGAAGACAAGCAGTTAGTTTCTTTGGCAAAGGTTCCCCTCTTGTAGTTTATTTGTCATTTTGATGGTTGCAGAGTACCATTGATCCCCTATAAATGTGTCCACAAAACAAGACGGCAGTAATTCTTGGCATTTTTTTTTATCCGGAGAGGAACATATTAAATAACATTCACGGGAGTTAATTGGACAATGTTCTGAATGTGGAAGGCTGAGGCTTGTGTGTCAGTAAAGAAGTTAAGGTGAATTGAATTTTTGATTAATGCTGGTCAGCAAACTTTTACGACTTTTAATCAGAGATGAAACATAACTTTTCTAGATGAATTTTTAAGATGATTTCAAATTTCTTTCTAGCACATCAGGTTACAATAATAATAAAAATAATAATATAATAATAATTATAATAATAAGTAATATTTATGAATGTAATATTAGACTCAGCAGTTGGTGGATATTTTTTCGGAAAGGTGATGGACATGGTAAAAACTGTATTGTGCAAGCTTTTGCATATACATAGGTCCGACCTAAAACCAAGAAAAGAGGCAGTCATTATCGTAGCACATACAGAAGCTACTGCTAGTAATATTTTCAGCTGATGCGAACACTGCATCTCTGCTTAGTTTTTAGCTTTAAAGGATAGTGATTTGGCTTCTGCGTCCAAACGGTTTGCTTACTCTGGATGTTCCGCCGAGCTGTCATTGGCTGAGAAGCTCAGTGTGGGGTAGGTTATTATGTTAATTAGCCCTCTGGCTCATAACGGGAGTGGAAGTGCAGAATAGCTTACTCGGAGAGACATTTTGTCAGAAATAGGCACACGACTAAGGATTTACTTGGTTGCTCATTCACTGCCAGGTTTCACAATTAACATTCATTTGTGACATATATGGCTCTCCATGGCAGTGAATATTTTAATTGCACGCTATAATGATGGGCAGGCACCCAGAAAAAGCCAAAGAAAAAGCAAAGCTTTCAGAATTAATCCCTGGATGCTGTTTTTGTGCAACATGCTCTTTCCTGATTGTTTTGAGCTTTTCTCGTTGTTGAATAGTGATGGCAGCACGTGGGACTAGTGATTTGTTTGTCTGCCTCACATTTATGGAGTTCAAGCTCAGCTGCATCCTTCCTGTATGCTTGTGTGGGATTTGGTTCCTACATGTGGTAGTGGGAATGTGAATAGTCTTGTCCATATGCGCCCTGCAACTTGGCTGCCGACCAGTCCGGGCCCCGTCGGCTGGGATCGGCTCCAGCTCGACCGAGATCTTAATGAGGATGGCCGCTCTTGAAAGCGGATGGATGGATTTCCGAATTGTACAACCTTGAGGTTCCTCCGACTATAAGCACGTTGTCGTTCAATGTCGCTGTAACACCAAAGCGTGCGGACCCCAGAGACTTTAGGAAATTGTAATGAGGACGGTGTTTACTGCAGAGTTTAGTGTTGACAAGTAGTTCTTGATGCAGAACCAGTGCAAGCGAAGGTTAAAGTCATTATTGTAGGTAACAATTGCTGCTAAGGTGATGAAGAGGATCCTGGCAGGACCCGTGTCTTATTTTATGCATACCAATGAGATAGTTAGAGTCGAACGGGGCGGTGCTATTGCGATGCCCTTTCACTCAGCCAGATCACTTTTAGCGTATTTGTCTTAGGGCTCGTGTTGATGTTCATGTAAATGGACTGTTTGGCTCCTAACTGAGATGCACGGTGCCTTTCCCCCTGATTAGTTTGGGCCTGAAGAGAGTGGCCTGTCCTAATGAATGGCAAACACACAATCAAAGGCGGCACAGTTGCCACCGCGCCGTCGCTCGGCCCCATTCATCTCAGCACAACCCTTCAGCTTGTCGCTGCGATTAATTGGAGCAATCTGAGTAATTACATGTAATTAATAACTTGTGGAGCAATAGAATGTCAACTGCCGGAGGGGGGGGAAAATGAAGTTAAATTTACATTTTTATTACCAGTAATATAAAATGAACTTGCTTGTTGTGTGTTTCCTGCCAGACAGCTACAATTATCAACATCTGCATTTACATTAATGAGCCATTATACTGCAATTACCACTACAGCAGCACACCATAACTTAAGGTAATGATCTAAAGCTGAAAAACCTCTCCCAGTGTGACTCATCTTGTCCGTGCTCAGGTCTAAATCACGTCGATAAACACGTTCATACATAATGGGCTTGAGCAAGGTTCCGCCCATCCGCCGCTCTCGCACTTTCGCCTGTATAATGGCGCTTGCTTATGAGCGGGCACACACAGGGAAAGCCACGCTCCATCTGCTGTAGCGGTGAAGGAACACAAGCTGCTTGAAGCTCACACGTCTAACCCGGGCACCTGTTAGCCGCAGATAGACGGCGGCTACCGTTGGCAACTCTCACCGCGCCATAAGTTAGCTTCCCACCGCCGCCGCTAAATCCAATCCTCTTCATCAAGTTTACTAAGTAGCGTGGCTTCACTCCGTCATGCTTGTGTGATTCAAACTGGCACTGACCTTTAAAGGGAATAACTTGTCATTTAGAACGTGTCGCCGATAAACTTACTGCCATTTTCTCCAGCTGAGTTCCCATGTACCAAGAGCCAGCTTCTGCAGCCGGGGATCGGACGGCCAAGGTCCCCGTCTTTGGCCGCCGCCCAGCTTACTTTGCACCGACCCCTGTGGCCCCTCCCACAGGTGGTGAGCCCACGGGAAGGGGGACCCACGTCTCCTTTTTGGGCTGTGCCCGGGCCCCGGACACCGAAATGGCTCTCCCTTAGAGATAGGGTGAGAAGCTCAGTCATCCGGGAGAGACTCGGAATAGTCGTTACTCCTCCACGTTGAGAGGAGCCAGATGAGGTGGCTCGGGCATCTCATCAGGATGCCTCCTGGACGCCTCCCTGGGGAGGTGTTCCGGGCATGTCCCACCGGTAGGAGACCCCAGGGACGACCCAGGACGCGCTGGAGAGACTGTCTCTCAGCTGGCCTCAGAACGCCTTGGGATCCCCCTGGATGAGCTGGATGAAGTGGCTGGGGAGAGGGAAGTCTGGGAGTCCCTCCTAAAGCTGCTGCCCCCACGACCCGACCCCGGATAAGCGGAAGAAGATGTGTCCTTTTTCCATTTTGTTAAATATGGACATGAGCTTTTATTTCACGTTTTTATTCAGACCTGTGCCAAATTCTCATATGACATTCATCAACTGTATGACTAATCACTGCACATAACATCCTCTGTCTGTTGTACTACAACAACTCATTCATTCATCTTCCTTCTAGTAAAAACAAAAAAGTAGGAAGCAAGATAAAGCCAAGCGCGGGTTTGATAGCGGCGGAGTGGAGGGGCGGTTGGCTTGATCCGAAACCTTCAATAGTTGGGCATTGCCTGACGACACTGTGGAGAAAATATTTCTCATCCTTGCAGGCGGCGCTGGCAATGTTGAGACATGTAGATGATGCTGACAGAGCTAATTAAGATGTGGGTGTTAAATGAGCTGGCTAAAGGGTCTAACAAGCAGGCTGTTTTGCCACTTCCTTCCCCTCGAGCACATTGTGGTTATTTTGAAGCGCCGACATTTAAACCATATTGTAAAACACGGGAAGGAATTTCCTTTTATATCTTTTAGTCTAATGTAGAAGAATTTAAGAGGATCCCATTCTCAGCCAACTTTGTGCCGTTGCTTAAAAGGCTTCCTTCTGTTGCTTGATCACGCTCAAGAACAGAGTTTTGTGAACTTTCTTTCTTCTGCGTGAGATATTTAATATATAAGGAGCGTGACCCTTTGCTTGCTCGATCGAAAAAAATGCCTCGAGGTTCTATAAATCCATAAAAATGTATTGAATCAGAATTATAGTGCAGCAACATTACGTCATACTGAGCGACTATACAATATTCAAGTGACCTTTTGTCGGTTACATGAGAAGGTCATACCTTTCTGAGAGTCAGTCAAAAGTAAGCATTATTGTTACGATGCTGCCGAATGTGGATGGTTTACAACGAGAAAGTTTTATGCAATAAATCAAATATGTTGAAATTGTCCCTTGCACCTTTTATTGGAATCTGATCAACACCATTTATGGTACAATTTGAATAGATTGTGGTCTTTTATCATCATTAATTGGAAGATTAGTCTTTTACATCACAGTTGCTAAACTCAAGTTCCACTTCAAGCACAGTCACAGTGAAGTGAGATGTTTATGCAGAAATGGGCGGTGAATGTGCGATTAAGAGGTTTCATCTCAATTGTTCCAAATTACTTTCAATAGACATTTGCCACTTCCATCTGTGCTTCTTCTCCATATAAATTATGCCATAAAGGCAACTGCATACCTTAATACACACACAGGACATTATTAGTTAAGCAAGGTGACAGATGCATGACAATTCCAGCAGAGGGAAAATATAATTTTTCCTCTCCGGCCTTGTTGTTAATATCTAATTTCCCCCCCCCCCCTCCCTTTTTTTTTTCAAGCTAATTGCATTGATCCGCCCAGTTCCGCTCTGTGATTGAAGTGAATGCACACCTCGACGCCTTGCCAAAGTTTCAATTAAAAATGGAATATGTGAAGGTGCGGCATGTCTCTTTGTGCAAGCGTATTCATGTGTGGTGTGATCTGGCAAGCAGATTAGCACGGCGCCTTTTCTTTCCGTGATTAAGAAAAGCAAAATGCCAACAGGGAGCAAAGCGTCCCATGTGTCCGTCTTTGCAAAAACATTTGCGACTTATTCCAACTGTCATTCATATTCATCGCGGCGCATAAGGGAGTCTGAAATTCGCTTTGATACAGCACAAATTTTCAATATTCTTTTGTGCTTTAGAGCAGATTGAGAGCGAATGAACGCTATTATCTCTTTAAAAGTCAATAGAATAAGTTTCTTCAGGGAAACCTTTATCATCAGGCCAATGCTATAGCTTTGATGTGAGATAAAGGAAATGAGAATCACATTAATACCAAAACATGCTTAGGAGGATTTATCTCAACCAGCTAATGAGCCTGGGAATGTTTCCAGTCTGCATAATCAAATGCAGTGGAAAAATATGACGCATTATTAGCCTATAGCATAGACGTGCTAAAACAAATCTGCCACTGATGCTACAAAGGAACAGGTAGACTCTGACACTGCGGCGAGGACTAAAGACGATTTAGCGCGGCACAGAGCTGTCGAGATAAACATTCCTCATCAATATTCATGAGCTTTCCTTCACTTAAAACCAAAGGAAACTACGCCCGGAATAAATGAAGAAAGCTCATATTAACTATTTGGTGAATATAACAGCGAAACAGTGAAATCGGGATAAACAAACAAACTCAGTCAGGAGCACTCGAAATTAGGTTGAGGCGGCCGGTAAAAATACCAGTAAAACAACAAAAAAAAGGTTTAATAAAGACCAAAATTTTGATTTTATCGTTCCTCATTTTTGTAGGTGTACAGTTAATCAAGCATGTTAATTTGAAATTATTAATTGTCTTTTTTTTTCATATTAATAGTCAGTTTTTATGACTCAAATGATTTCCGTGTTTTCGGCCATGGTTTGAGTTGCGTTCTAAAGCTGATCAGTGTAGGACTCTCCGGGATATGCAGAGGAAGACCATTCCAGATGTTAGTGGCCCTTACAGAGAGAGTCTTCTGTCCAAAAGTTGGATCTGGCAGATCTGCAAGAGGAAAGGCTGCGCCAGTGTGGGAGTAGTCACAGCCCATTTCAATCATGGCCAGTTAAAGTAGCTTCTTGAAATACGGTATACTAGTCGCCCACTTTGCAGAAGCACATCTCTGTCGTGAAGTGGGCACTTGTAGACACACATACATGTGTATGTGCCCAGTGGGATGACGTAAATACTACAATTCAATTATTCAGAAGGCTTTGCTTGGACGCTAGCTCTAATTTATCTCCTGGAAGTTAAATCAATACGGAACAACACTTCATCTTAAAGTAATATATCTTTCTGCATATTATTCCCTGTTCGGCAATACAGTATTTCTGTAAAAGCAAATACATTTTAAGATAATAGTTCCTACTCCAGCTGATGCCATTGTGACTCCACCCACAGACGTAACGTCGAGGACGAATGGTTGTTGAGTCAGAGTGATGCAATTGACTGGCGGTCTGTCTAGCTTCCTGCGACCCTTGCGCAGGAACAGCAGCACCGGCCATGAATAATGAATGAATATTAATATATCATGTCGATAAATTATGCATTTACGGTCTTGCAAAATATACGGAATCGTTACGCAGTTAAAACCGCTTATAATAGCGTCTTGAAGGAATGAAGCGTGCCAATGACTTCTGACCTGTAAAAAATGCACATTCTGAATTAGCAGGAGATATTTATTGGATTTAAACACGCAAATTAATGAATTGTTGTCTATGAGAGCAAAAGTTGAGTAAAAAAATCGTTTGTCATAACAGTAATTGTGCGATCATGTTGAGTGAAGGATGTAATTTGACTTTTGCTTGTTCCTTGTGCACTCAATTAGTAGCCCATACTTGTCACACCGTGTCATGCGGTTACAGCGAGGGCTTTAATATATTCAGTCAGATCACAAGTAACTTCCCACCAGAGTGAGAAAACATATCCGAGTTATTGCTATGATTAGATTAGTAGGAAAGTAAATGACAGAGAAATGTTTCTTTCAATCAAGCATAAAAAAACATGCAGCAAAAAAACACTGAGAATCGCTGATGATACTGCCAGAGATAATTAAGCTGTGGGTGTCAGGCTGCCGTTCTAAATGAGCTGGTTCAGATATTGTCAGCCCTACATGGCGTGTGTAAAGCACAGAATAACAATTTAAAGTGTTTGTACTTCTTAAAGGAAGAAACCGTGTCTGAGTCTACTTTTAGACGTTTGGTCTTGGCATTGAATTAACGAGTTGATGTGCTTCCATATTTCTGCCAGTGTCAGTTCCTAGCTCATTGCAACATCAATTTGGACCAAATGTTTTCATAGTAGCTAAATCATTAAAACTCCCCGATACAAGTAAGTGACTCGGTAATTCGCCATAATATTAGTAGTTTTTCGACTGACGGAAAATGATGCCATAGTTGCCAGGTCTCAGGTCACAACCAATCACAGCTCACCAGTTGTCTGAAGCTGAGCCGTGATTGGTTGTGACCTGGCAACTGTGATGTCATTTTTAGTCGACAGCAAGTGGCAAAATGGCCACCCCATGAGATGGACAAAAACACGTGGATCTTTCTGCTTAACTCATATTCCACAAATACATTATTAGCGAGAATGCTGTGTTTAGATGAGTGAGGGCTCATGCGACATCAATCAGGAAGTAGCCAAACACACACACATACACACACCAGCTAAACACGTCACTCCATACATTTGCATCCATCAGCTTAAATTCACTCCATATTGTTATTAATTAACCACAGAACAGAAATCTCATGTTACGCTTGCCACAGTTTCCAGGTGGCTTGCCCAACTCCAGTCAAGATATATGATCTGTTCATATAAAGGACAAGAAAAACAAGCATTGACATTGAGGAATTAGATTATCTGGATGCAAATGTACACCATAAGCTATATGTGGAGGCTTTTTAATTGAATTCAAGGGCAGAAATTTGACTTGCAAAACTTGTCTCACACAAAAGGGAAATTACATTGAGATGAAGGCTTTGCTGTTAGTGGCAAACAGGGAGATGAAACATGCGCCAAAAAGAACGGACCATCCATCTAAAGGAATTCTATTGAAAATTGTGTTCATTTCAGCTTTATCAGTTCTCATTGGGGGATAGTCAGCACATGCACACACACTCACACATGCTGCATAATAAGTGTCGCTGGATGTGAAATTGTGCAATCGAATTTTCATTGAAGAGAATAACACCATGAAATAAAACATCGCTGTACATCACAATCCTGTAAATACCAAACCAACCTCATTAGCGATGCTAATAGACGCCCTCAGAGGTCGCAGTCGCCGTGACGACCACATTAGGGCTGCTCAAGAAGACACTTTGAGTCCTCTTTTGATCACTGCATGGCAGCAAGAGACCCATCCGCAGTTACATTTGCTTTTATAACACATCTGTACATAGTAATTATTGTTTTTCTTTTTATCACTATTGTACTGAGTTTCGGAAGCCCGCCGTTCCAGCGCTACATCGTTCTTTCAGTTCCGAGCTTCAGGGTTCAACTTCAGCTCTGGCCTTAATGGATTGAATTTGCATGTTTCCCCCAACTTTTAGCTTGACAAAGAAGATATAATGACAGTACCTTTTGCTACTTCAGCAGTCAACCTGCAGCCGCTATTTACCATATTCTCTTCGTTGAGCTCCATCCGAGGGTTTTTATGACTATCCTTTATCCACCTAACTTAAAATGAAAAGATAATACAGAGTGGAACCTTAAAGCTTTCCCACAGGAAATAATATAAGGTGGCTTCATTTGTTCTAGGCTTAAGGTGACGCTAGCATAAAATCAGCATTAGCGACAATGTGTAGCAGTTTGGCCTTCTTAAGTGTCATAAAAGTATCGAGGAAAGTAAACGACTGTATAAACTACAATAAAATAAAACTACTTGCCTTTTAAAAATGAAGATGGTTGGTGAGAGATGAGCTCACGTTTTGCATGCATAACTGAATTGTGTTGTATGAGGCTGTGCTCAGACAGCATAAAAACATCCGTGAGCTTTGCGGTTTCTTCATCAGTGGTGCATATTGTGGTGTTGGTTGAAAAAAGTGTTGCTTTATTGCAAGTCATTGCACGTCAAGTCAAGTCAAGTTTATTTATATAGCGCTTGATCACAGAAGCATCTCAAAGGGCTTCACTTGTACACAGTTGACAAATATACTCGACATTGCCTGATTTCAACCCCGGGGAAGGCAAGGAAAAACAAAACAAAAATCCCAACTGGGGAAAAATGAGGAACCTTGAGAAGGAACTGCAGATGGGAGGATCCGCCTTCCAAGACGTTCCAGGCTGCAATGGATGCTAAGTGGTCAACGATTAACACACAATGTAATATGAAAGAGTCTAAACAAAAGTACTGGAGGTGTCCATTTAATCAAATGAAGAGCTGCAAGAAGATGCCCTCGGTCACCATGGCAGCGCCTGCGAGAAAATCGTCCGCCTCAGTACGATAACGTGGAATCCAGACAGCAATAGTCGGAGTTGCATTTTACAAGTCACTTTTGTTAAAACCGTCAGTATGACCTGACAGCACAACACCTTAGTAAAATGATTTGTGACAAAATCTCTGTCAATTTATTATAGACCTGCCATACCTGTGGAAAAACAAAACAACCTAGCCTAGACTGAAGGCGTCAGAAAAGGCATTGGTAATTTGCTGTTCACTTTTAGGCCCACACATAGTGGCCTCTTTCTGATTTCCTTACTTTGGGCTTCAGAAGCTTTGCTGAAGGTATGGCGGAATAGCCACCAACCATATCAAAATTCCCAACCCTTCCAAAAACTGGACACAGAATGAAGAAGTAAAAAAAAATGAGTTGGACATAACCTAAGAGAAAACATTGTGAACAACACAAACCCTCAATTGTTTATTAGTGTAGTTGCAGTTTGGGGCTGATAAAAAAAAAAAAAAAATCTCACTCACCGCATCACATCTTTTCTAATATTTTGGTTACCTCATACCGATGAGGTCATTGAGACATGCAGGCAAAACCTTTGTACTAACAACGTGCCAAGGAACAATTTGACCTTCTTACTACCTCAGTGCAGTCATGTCACGTTATGCGAGATGAAAATCCAATAACCTTTGCATCATTAGCGCTGTTGGCCGCAGAGAGTGCAAGTGTGGAAATAATGCTCACCTGCACTCGCACATTAACAGCAGCTGCGAGTGTGAAACACCGGCAGGCATCAGACCCTTCGCCGTCAGAATGCGAGTAGCTGCAAAAATCTCCATGAGACGTCAAAGGTGAAGCAGAAGGCTCATCAGTTAGGATTTTGTGGTGTGGATTCTAATTGCTACGCCACTATTGTTGGACTGTTTGCCATGCTGTGTTGTGTTCTGGCTCTGGTTCAAAATTAATTGGTTGGGTCAGTTTCTGTAGGGATTTCTGGTTGGGTGAAATAATTGCAGTGGGGTAAAAATACATGGGCATTACTAGATGTGATAGATTATTATTATGTTGTTATTTATTTTGTACATTTTATTCAGGGACTGAGATATCGCCAGATCCCAGCTGGACTGGTCGATCAAAGGGCTGTCACTCACATGAAACATACACACAGTTACGGATTCTAACCAATCACGGCTCACCGGTTTTCTGAAGCTGAGCCCTGACTGGTTGTTGACCTGGTAACTGTGATTGTCAGTAGACAGTAAATGGCAAAATGGCCGCCCTCTGAGATACTCAACTCGGATTCCACAAACACAATATTACCGTATTTTCCGCCCTGTAAGGCGCACCCAAAAACCTCCAATTTTCTCAAAAGCCGACAGTGCGCCTTATAATTCGGTGCGCCTTATATATGGACCAATATTGAGCCACCACAGCAGATGTGTCCAAATATATGGATTTATATATGGACAAAGTTTTAAAATGGGCCATTCATTGAAGGTGCGCCTTATAATTCGGTGCGCCTTATATATGGACAAAATTTTAAAATGGGCCATTCATTGAAGGTGCGCCTTACAATCCGGTGCGCCTTATAGTGCGGAAAATACGGTAATTAGAAAGCCGTTTTTTAGACTAGTGGGGCCACAGACGACACGACATTTTGGGGGTTGACTTTGTCTTTACCTGGGTAATTAATTTTGACCGCTCCGTCGTGTATATCTGTATTATTCTGCCCATTGGGGCGAGCAGTTGCTCTTCGGGTTGATCTATTTATTTATTTTTTAGCATTTCATGGCAGCACACGCACACAGTCCACTAGGTTTGCCTCCCCTGACCTTTCACAATCTGGAACTGCGCCGTATCTAATACTTGAGGTATATTTCTTACCTTGTATAGCTACACAACTACCTCAGTCGGCTTTTTTAGATTCATATCATTTGTATGGTGCCTTCAGAATGTGATGATTTGAATTTGAGTTCTCTCCATCCGGGTGGTGAGAGATTCGGCGAGGCTGTGTCACTTACTTCACAATGAATATGATAATGTCTAAATGTACGACTGTGACAATCCTACGAAGGGTGATCTCAAATGTGGGTTATAAATAGAAGCGTGATACAACTGCTTACGATATCCCGTGAAAGAAAAGATAGCAGCTATTGTGTCTTAAGGAAAATTGTGTGAGATTGGTTTTGGCAGTGGGTTTCATCAGCGCGAAGCTCTATTACTTCGAGTTACTGTCAGTGTGTTTGTGTGTGCACGTGCATGCGTGTGTGTCCGGTTTAGAACTTTCAGCCCAAGTTCTATCACCACTGACAGCTTCACTGAGAACATTTTCTCGATGCTGGATGGAGAGAACTTCACCGCTAATGAGTTGGGAAATAGACACTCATGTACACACACTTTGTCATCTCCATCCGCTGCAGTTAGCGTGATGTTGCTTTTCATTGCATTAGCACTCGCCGGGCGTCACGCTTGCATGGCGGATAGGAGCAGACTTCAAGTTTGATTCATTTTTAAAATATGCATATGCTGTTTTGGTGGATAAATGCTGGCTTTTCATATTATCTTCCCTCGACGGTGGTTGCATCGCAATGCGCGGCATCCAATTTTTCTATTATGCGGGTTGTGCTTATCTTATTTGGGTTGGGCTCATTTAGAAACATTTTGCAAGTGAAAGGAGATTTATTTTGATGCAAGAGAAATTAAAAGTGTAAACGGGTCTAAGATTAATTTAATGATAGCAGTGGATGTGATGTCAATTCTCAGAAGTCATAGTTGAAAAACTGTTTCTAATTAAACAGACTGTGATTGAAACGACATTGCTAAATTTTAAGTTCCAGCTCATTTAGGTCTTTGGAACAATGCAGGAATACACGGAAATCATTTTGTTGACACTATTCCACAATCTGTGCGGCTTATCTTGTTCATGGGCACATCTCGGACATCTTGCTTGTCAGTCACTGGCCAATTGTGCTTGACACATTGAATGGGAATTGAGTTTAGCTTTGTGAACCGCTACAGTGCCAACAATGTCTTGTTTACAGTATGCTGTACACAGCAGAGAAACATCAGTATCCAACTCGAAAATATTTTCATAATTTTCAATAAGTAAAAGAAAAAAAAAAAAATCAATGGGCCGAAGTCACATTTGTTTTTGCAATTCAATATTTGTTTGGTTTCCACACAAATGAAGGATGCTGTACTCAAGCATGTTGATCGCTGGGAATGAGACTTGAGGATCCGTTTCTCACTAACACTAATTGAAAACGGTAGCTCTTAAGAAATAAATTAAAGTTAATATTTGGCCTAAAGGCTAAAGAAAATTAATGATAAAGTAAACTCATGCTAAAACATTTGTTTCCTACCATCTATCCATTTTTTTATTCCACTTTTTCTCATTTGGGCTGTCATTGTTTTTTGGTGGGTACATTTTATGCATCAAAAGTAATAGTGGTATCGGTACTTGGTATCGGTATCGGTGACAACTTCTCCTACGAGAGCCAAATGCAAAGCGAGAATTCCAAATGTTGCTTGAGTTATTTGAAATATGCCTGAAAAACGGTCCATCCATACCTCGTTCACTAGTCAATAATGCTTGCCATTTTTTTACTTTCAAGGGCACGTAAATGGCTGGTTGATGCTAGCAGTATCTGAATCTAATTATGCTGATGGTTGAGAGACTGTAAAAGCTGTGGGTCATTAGCTCTCATAAAGGTCTACATGGTGCCCCCCCATCCCTCCCTTCCTCCTTGAGTGACGTACTGCTGAGGACAGGAAGATCCATCTGATGCATTTTTATTATGGACTCTGCAATGACTGCATTGGGGGTTGGGGTACTGGTCGATGAAACTAAAGCTGAGGGAGTGTCTGGAGTGCATTGTTTTTTTTTTTTTTTTCAGCTGTCATCCTACAGTTGAGCCAATTGTACGCCAAGGATTATTTATCTGCATAGTGATGCTCTATTGTCGGCGTAATGACCACCGTTTCTGCTCGGAAAGGAGCGAGCAAATAATAGAAAACAACATGTCTTTGCCTGCTTTATTGTAGTCCCGCAATGCTGCGAGACAGGGGTCAAAGTCAAGTCAGTGCAATTTTCCTCACTGCTCCGCCTTGACACATTTTTCAAGTGAATTTGCCAGGGTCTGTCGCTGCAAAGTGATGCCTTGTCTAAAGAGGCTTGGTGTCATCTTGCTGCAGACGAACTGACAAAAAGGAGATTTACTTCATTTTAATCATGAGGGATCTTTATTACTGGATATGAATGATTCATTCTTTGAGGCGTCTTTGGGTAGGTGTTTTTAAAGGGCATCAATGTGTTGTCATCAGCCAAGACACACAACTGTGTGTACTCTCACACTGCAACACTACCCCCCCCCATGCCATTCAATAACACTAAAGTGTAAAACACAAAAGTGTACACATTGCTTTTGAACTGCCAATCTTTTGTGTTGTACAAAAATGAGACTAAAACAGAGTTGTTGTTGCAGCAAACATTTCTTAGAATTACAGCAAATGTTCAAAACTGGGTTTCATCACACCTCAACTCGCATTCTAACTTAGCTAGCTTAAGTTAGATAATGTGTTTAAACTTTTCATCACAATGCTAAAATAAGGGCCTGCCATTTTTTTTTAGAAAACAAAAATTTTATATAAATATATTTGTTAATAATTTAATTTCAGGGGTAGAAATGAATGATCAGAGATGTTTAAGGTAAAATGTATTGTATATGTAGGAGACACTGGAGCAATCATTGCACACAGCACCGAGGATTACTCTTATCGACTCGGAAGTAAGTAGTAAGTAGAAGTAAGGACTTTTAAAAGCTTTTTTGGCTGCAGATCATTTAAAAAACATCTTAAAACAAAAAATCTGATATTCCAAAATGAAGACCTTAAAATAACATTTAATCCTTAAAGCTAGTCTTAAAAGTGCCCCAGAGACATTAAACAAGCTTGCTGTATTTTTTTTTTTTTTAGAGAAGTCAATGTTTCATTTTGTTGAGTGTGGATGATGGTTGGTGTGTTTAGCGCAAGCTGTATTAAAGTTCTGAGGTTTGGGGTTTTCAATCTTGGCTCGGACGTTCCCGTACAGAGTTTTTGTAGGGACAATCAAACAAAATTTAATTACTACGCTTTCAGCTAACCCGCAATCTTTAGGCGAACAAGCAATATATAAGATGGAAGGAGATGCTTCATTTAGGTAGTGTGCATTAATAATTGCTACTTTGGTATAAAAAAAAGCCCTTTGAACTGTAATTTCTAAATTTCTAATAACCCTTTTAAAGCCTGAAGCCAACATGGTTAGTACAATTGTACAAATTTAATGCAATGGACAAGTTGGACAGTTCAATCAAAATAATGCTTTTAAGAAAATTGTGATTTCGACATTGTTGACACAACAAAGGCCAGGAATGAAATGTTGCTGTAGACACATTTTTTATAAGGTTTTATTTACTGCCTTGTATGTAATATTTCCAGGTTCTCAATCTTGGCTTTAGCTTTCCTGCCATGAAATGAGTGTACCTCCTCCAAACAACATACATTGGGTTATTTTCATTCGACTGCGCGCGGGCAAAAATGGTGTTGAATGTGATTCAAGACCTGATCCTGGCACATACTGAAGGTAAGGAACACTTCTGTCTACTCTTGATGTGCTTCCATTTTTATTTTTTTCTCTCTTGGATGTGAAACAAAGCAGCGAGTTGGACGTGAGCCACTACGCAGATGAGTAGCACAGAAAATGATCGTTCCGAGCATCAATGCAGTAGTGATTCAGGTGCCGGGGAGACTGACTGCAGCTCCACTCAAATGTTTTTATTGCAGAGCAAATTCAGACGTCTGGATAGTTGCAGGCTAAATTGGAATAGTGAATATGCTTTTAACTCTGTGATAGTGATGTGCATATTTCACATAGAATTTGTATTGAGGTATTTTAATTTCTTTAATCCTCAAAGTCTATATGCAATAATCACATAGAATTTGAACGGAGGTACCTACCATTTGAGTGAAGATTTTAATTTCTTTAATCCTCAAAGTCAATACGCTATAATGTCAACGGTGGCTTCGAAAAACGCAGCCGACTCTACATTTACTTGAGAGCACAAAGAAGTCATTTATATGCTGATGTCAAATTGATTTTTGTCTTCCATCTATCGAATAATTTTCGCATATATAGAAATATAACATCATGCGGAAATCTTGCTTTTTCCCTCCCATGCATGCAACACAATCCTGTGTACAAATGCACAAAGCGTGTCTTGGAAGGCGAGCGACAGTATAATGACAATACAGAGGTTTTAAATTGATTTTTTTTTTGTGGGTAGAAATACATCTATGTCAAGTTTATACAAAATAAAAACAAACCTAATAAACTTAATGGCCTACATACAGAGCTGGGCTCCTGCCTTACTACATTTTAGTCAGAAAATAAAGGAAATATGATAGTTCGTCCATCAGAAGCGCTGACCTACATTTATAACCTAATTTCTAATATTTCTTCCATGAAATTGTATTAATTTGGTCTCGTTAGTTGATTCACTTTGTGTTGTCATAGTTTTCCTAGCTGTACTGCTTCAGATATGCACCTGTGGATGTTAGATCTTCTGTCCAGTTAGATTTCATCTTCCCATGTGAATCTTATCTGCCCACGATCCATAGTACTAGCTAATGTAGCCGACAGAAATCCTGAAATGACGCAAAGTCAAGTCTATTTTTTGTCATATTTTGTTGCTGATTTGTGTATTGTTTTTATTCCCGGTGGTGGGCAAAGTACTTGCAACTATTGTGATTGTTGTTTGCATTTAAGTCTCCTGTTTGCATTGTTTGACAAGAAACACTAAACGAAGACCTTACCGTATTTTCCGGACTATAAGGCGCACCGAACTACAAGGCGCACCTTCAATGAATGGCCCATTTTAAAATGTTGTCCTTATATAAGGCGCACCGGACTATAAGGCCATTAATGCATCGTGTCAGATTTTTAATCCAAATCAAATCATTCTCCATTTCATCATATATATTTCAACTTCAGACGTAACAAATTACTTTATAATCACAAAATAATGATCCATAGTCTTTTTGATTCATGACTCATAGTCTTCAGCGGGCCACTTATGATTGATTTCATCACATAATGCTTTGGGCAGGTTTAAATTCAGGAATTTGGTCCATATATAAGGAGCACTGGACTATAAGGTGCACTGTCGGCTTTTGAGAAAATTGTAGGTTTTTAGGTGCGCCTTATAGTCCGGGAAATACGGTACTTAGCTAACGAGCTAGCGTGCTTCATTTGCTTCTCATGCGAGCTGCCCATGTGCAAACCATGACGTTAGAATCTCAAATATGTTTTAAGATTTTGGATTACTATTAAAATAGTTGGGTTGATAGTAGTTTACTTGCGTGTGGTTGCTCTTTCTAAAGTTTTCTTTAACTTAAGACAGTCCTTCCACAAGAGTAAAGATTTCTCATCGCGCCTAATCAGTCCTCTAAGAATCTTGACTCTTCTATGCTATCTTGTTCATTTCATATCCAAACACTGCCAAGCACTGTTAAACACTACCTTTGACAAATGCTTAAGTCTATCCTCATGAAAATGTAGTCAAGAGTTTATCATGCTATCTAATTAAAAGGAAAAAAAACCCTTTTCTTAGTACAGCGAATCCTTAAATTAAACGTCTCTCGTGGATGTTTTAGGTTACATTTGTGATTAACGAACCGTTCCAGACAATTACAGTTAAAGTTGAGACATTAGGCTTATATTATTGCAGCGGTTAACTTTGTTTTCACACTTTTATGGCGGTTGAGAATGATAAAAAATGACCTACCTTGGAGGTTCTGCTTCATTCTTGACGTCGTTGATTTTGCCCAACCATAACACACTCATACAATAGTAGCCTCTTCGAGGCCATTCATGTTGTGACAGTACTCTCTATTTTGAAAAACTTGCCGTAGGAGCTTGTCCGTAGAAAGTAAACTTAATTAAAGTTGAACTTTTGTACTATTTCCCACAGTATTCTTGAGAGGCCACAGATTCAAGATGTCACGTCCAAAAGCCTTAAACATGAGCTACCAATACAATAGTTTGAACATAATACATTCTATTGCAATGCATGCAAGGACGAGGACACATTTCCTGTTAGCAATCGTTTTCTCCATCTGCATATTTCATTTTTCATAATAGATTTGCTCAAATGGATCTACAGGCTCCTGCCCAGCAGCGCTGCTTGGCTACCGCTGCTTTGTGCTTTCGCTCCCCCTGCATTCGGCTGGATTCCTATACCTGACAGTCATTTTTCACAAGCACAATAGAAGTTGAGGTAGCAGCAAAGTTTAATATTCACTGGCTGCATAAAGCACATCTCATTAATAGCTGCAATGGTGTTACTTACAGGTGACATTAGTGATATACATTTCACTTGCACTCTGGAGGTTACCGCTGTGGTTGCTATTAAACATCGACACAAGTAGAAGTCAGTCAATGTGTGGTTTGAGTTCTGGCACTTACACTTTGGCTGGTGCAGTCCAGGGCCGTAGCTAGATTTGGAGCCCCAAAGCAAACCTAGCCAGTAAATTTTTAAAGGTGAGTTGTGGAATGAAAAACTGCTTGTCCTGCTTTTTCAAACTGTTCCAATGATCTGACAGTTAAAGTTGATTAACTAATTTTACTCAAGAGCACAACAAATTGTAATAATAATGATTAGCATCATTTCAAAAGTGTGACTTTTTAGAGCTTGGAAAAATTCCTTCAATTACATCTTTTTTTTTTTTTTGTCTAAGTAAAACAAAGCACACAATATTTAGTATTTAATATAGTTGACCTTTTTAAACACTTTTATACTTACATATTGTGATGAAAAGCATCACACAGTTGATCATAATTTTGAAATCTTAAAATATCAAATATTGAAGCCATAATATTTGAACCATTATGAATACTACATATTTTCCCTATTTACTTGCCAACTGATGACTTTAAAAAGTGTCATAAAATCCATTATTCCTAATAACTATGGCTAATTGTGTCTCAAATATGTATTCAATTATATTCTATATTTTGATATATAGGTGGGTTGTTTTTTGTAACATAGTATGGTCAACGTGTCACATCATTTCAGGTTTTAGACAGGTACTATATTAAAATATTAAAACTGGCTTTCCTTAGTGATGTCGGAAATAGTGACACAAGAGCCTTCCATCTCCTGTCCAAGTCTGTAACTTTCTCTTGGCCTTTTCTTCTTCTTCTCACATAGTCACAGCAAGAGCCGTCGTTTTATATAAAAAACGAAATAAAAAGGTGAATTTCACAAGGTACAACCACTTCAGAGAAACCAGTGTGCCTGACTAGCTAAGGTGTAATAACGCATGTGATGTGCTTGCAGAAAAAGATGCAGACTGCTTTAAAGTTGCCTTCCGTTGCTGCGGCTACGAATGTCCTAACATCTGTCAAATCTGAAACTCCTTTTGCCTCAAACGACACCAGCCAATACCAGGAGGGCAGCGAATACAGCAGTGTCTGAATTATTGACTAAAGTTTTCATTTTAATGACTCCAATACAAAGGGGACAGTGGAGATTGTCAGGGGTTTTGGTGGAAGTGAGGACACGAATGCATCATCTTATTTATAGGCACATTTTGTCCAAACATCCAAACAAGCTGACTGCGGTCCCTTCTGGTGATACCACTCGGGCCCTCAAGAGATCACCGTGAGTCAGTGTAGCACGACAGAGGCAAACATGTCCCCGCATCTCCTTCCTGCACTTGTCGCTCCGCGGTGGCTGCAAAACAGAAAGGAAGAGCGGCCAAGCGCCATCACGCTACAGAGAAAACTCATTTTAGCTGTTTGTAGCAGCGTTAGCTCCTTCTTACTTTGAGACAAATGAGGGGAGGAAAAATCAGTCAGTTGTTAAAGTGAGAGCTTTTCAACCCAGACTGGAAAAGTCAGCCTTTCGTCATGCTTCAGAATAGGACTGAACTTCACAACTTGCTGCACTCTGTGACCCTTTTTGACCTGTGAAGTCGTGGAGAATGAGGCACTCCTTTGTTAGACACTCAGGGCACGGATGTGTTAGTCTGACCCAGAATTTCTTCCAAATTTAAGAAAGCTAATAAATTCTACACAACCATGACAAATGGCAATCGGGAACAGTGCTGCTCCCCAAGCCAACTGTAATTCTGTGATGACCAGAAGATCAATACGGAGTTCAAAAGCTGGACAGATCGCCTGGAATAACATTAACGTGAATAATCTCAGGATTTTCTGGGTGATATTATTCTATTCTGTGAGAACGAGATGGAAGCCTCAACTGACTCCTCGCTTATAGCTTCGGGCGTTTTGTGGCAAGGAGCAGCACTCAAACCTCTACGAAACGGGCTGCCGTGCTAACTTTTAAGGAGGATCCTCACCCAAGACGTGATGGAGCAATTTCTGCATCATCGGGTCAAATTCGATTTCAACCCTCTGAGCTCCTTGCGATTTGACAGCATCTGGGAAGGGGAAATCAAGTGTGAAAGATGCTGTGAGTGTAGTGCTGAGCAACAGATCCGTGCCGATTGCAGTTCTGCACGCAGCTCTGGTGGAGGTGCAAGAAATCCTGAATTAAACACTTTGGGGATTTACAAGTTACGCTCAAGTATCGGGACCAGGTTTATAACAGTTTGGCATTTTTCTTTGCAGGCAAAACAGCTTGATTGGATGGATGGATGGATGGATGGATGGATGGATGGATGGATGGATGGATGGATGGATGGATGGATGGATGGATGGATGGATGGATGGATGGATGGATGGATGGATGGATGGATGGATGGATGGATGGATGGATGGATGGATGGATGGATGGATGGATGGATTCAAATTCCAAGATTGATAATATGCCTTACCCGCATTTGTCCCAGCTGCCTGCTATCTTCTGACACATTAGGGTCATCCTGCCTTTGATACGATTCTGGTACTTCCTTCAAAGCCCAGAAATTGCGAGGGCGCCTTCTTATCCTAAATTTGTGTCAGTGCCGTTTAAAAGGTTTTGAGTTTCTTTGCTTCAAAACTTTATACTGACAATCTAGGCCTTCTTCTGTTCCCAGTGAACAAAGCAAGGTCCAGAAAGGCAAGCCTGGATAGGAGAATTTAACCTCAACCTTTTCAAACACTGACCTCACCTGACAAAACTTTTCACAGAAACGCCAGTCCTTCCACAAGAGTGGAAGATGTTATCACTACAAAAGTCTTCATTTCACACACACTTTCACATCCTATAGGTAGGTATTTCCCGGCTGGTTTCCGATCCAGATGCTGGTATTCAGTTTGTTCTGATGTTGAGTTGCATCAGTCCCTGACACTGCGCCGAACGCAAGCACCTGGCTGCAAAGAAATGGCGGCATCGCGGCCCGATCTTGGGTCACCGTACACGTCTTTTATCAGACGCCACCTGTTCTGACCCTTGACTGGCTCCTTGTGGGCACAGATGCAGAAAATGATGACGTCTCGGAGCAGACGTTTTGGGGGCGACTGTCAAAAGAACCTGCCGGGAAGTCGTCACGCCACTTCTCAAGCAGGGAATAAATAAAACATTCCTACCTGAAAGGAAGGCATATAATCCTCTTATGAGGCCGTTTAGGCTTGCTTCTCATTTTATTTGATTTATTTCCAAGAACCGGTATTCTTGTTATGACTTTCTCTCGCTTTTTAATTATTCACTTTTATTGCAGGTGTACAGCTTAACCGAAACCAGGAATTTAAAACTAAATAAACCTTCCATTGCCATATCATTCTCCTCTGACGATCACTCTCTCAAACAGCCTTCATAATAACATTCAAGCATCCTTTTATAGCGACAAAATATTATTGAAATATTTGAGAAGTCAAATTGAATACATGCACATTTCATTTCCAAAGATGTTTTATAATGTGAGTTTTACATAGAGTAAAGCAGTTTTCTTTTACAATTTTTTCTGGCCCTGTCTAGTTAAAATTGATTAGATTAGAGATTGGATCGAGATTAGAAATAAAATCCCTTCTCTTTATGACCCAAATGGACCAAAACATTTAATTTTAGTTAATTATGCTAATTGGTTGGTGACCAGTCACATATGAGCCAAATAAGAAGAGGTTGCAAAAGTATTCAAATATTTGAGTGCAGGTATTTGAGTAAAAAAAAAATAATACTGATCCAACTCCTTTCGTTAAGTAAAAGTAAAATAGTTCAGAATAGTTTAGAAACGAGATTGAAGCACAAAACTAAAATATATCTCTTCCTGTCAATTATAAACAAAACCGATTTTGATAACTTGGTACTAAGAGAAAAAAAATATTTTCTATACACAAAATAATTTCCCTATTAAATGCATAATGCATATTCTGAGAAGAAAAAATAGCTGGACACAGTTTTGCTGCAAGCTAAACTCTGACAGGAAAACAACTGAACTGCCAACAGGTCCTGCATGAGCAAAATAAAACAACACGTCAAGAAAATAGCAGAACCGCATCATTTATAGAAGGAAAAAATATTTGAAATAAAATCATGGATGGGGCAAACTAGTCTGGAAATCCAGACTCTGTCCCCAAAGAGTGACGTTGATCATGAAGAATACATCAAATGCCAATTTATATTTCAAAGTTGTTCCGACTTAATTTTTTTTTTTTTTTGGGGGGGGGGGGGGTGCAGTTGTGCTGTGTTTAATATTTTGTTTACTCAGTCACTTAAATGACAGTACAAAAACAAATATCAGGAACAGCTCACTATCACTGATGGCAATATCACTAACTACCCGATGTATCTTTACACGCCGGTGCTTTATGTAGTTACGATGATGGAACAACACAGTGGCATCAAATGAAATATTGACAATTTTTCTTTGCTTTCAGAGGATCGATGTATGCCGTTTGTTCTCTGATGAATGTATCTGTGAAATGCGAGAGATTTATGGCAACATGAATTCAGCAGACATCCTCAACAGGCTTCAAAAGGCAACCATACAACATCAACATTCAGTCATTACTCTTTTTTTTTCTCCATTTTTCTTCTTTATTGCTGCTCACATTTATTTAATCGATTATTGAACCCCCCGCGTGGAAAGTCGCCCATGTTTCTCTCATGATCTTAGCATCATGCAACATTATTACCCACCGTCAAACATTAGCACCTCTGCACCAACATGCGATAGCGCAGTGAAGGCGCTCGCAATGTGAGAGCACATCATTAGTTTGATGAATGACATCATTTGCGCAACAGTATGACTTAACTGTAAAAAAAACACTCTGGTTCGCTGTGAGGGACGCATATGAGAAAAAATAATGCAATAAGAGACAGGATAGTGCCGCAGGAGTTATAGTTTCTTGTCTCGAGCTACTATTTGTTTGACTTGTTTTGGGTTATTTTGCATTATGACTTTTCTTAATATAGGCCTTCTTATGTTGCTTGTGAGTTTAGGTGCAAGCTTCAGGAAAGTAACAAAAATAAGAAATGGGCACAGGCTTAAATCCATCAGAGGAATAAGACAAATATTCAGTACAAGTGCTAGTAGTCTGACAACACAGTTCTCCTTTGCAACCTCTGCCCGTAAGCTTATTGACCATTTCGTGTTTTTGTTTTTTCTTCTCAGCATTAATTATGCATGCATTCCAGTATTGCGCTTAGAATGTATCACACACAAATAGTTTTCACGCCAACCATACAAAAAAATTTGAATCGAGACGTTCTTCATCATAGCTGTGTGGACTATTTCACTCCAACATGAATCATCTTCTATAAGAATCATGGGAAGTAAAAAGAAAAGAAAAAATGACATCTTATGATCCTTGCCTTACAGTTGGCTGAATAGTTACCAATGCAAGTGTGCATGGTTGTTTGCCCATGTGCCCCGCCTTCAGCTCACCCGTCACTCAAAGAAAGACAAGTGCCAGAGAAAATGGACGGATTAGAGATTTCCTTGTGACAAACCTCCACTTTCCATCCATCAATTTTCTATTGTGCTTCACCTTACTCAAAGTGCACTAGAGCCGTGACTTGACACCGGTCAACCATGGGTCACATCAACAAACAATCATTCACACTATCTGTCTAAGGACAGTTTAGAGTAGGGCTGGGCAATTGAAAATATTTTTACATTCATATTGAAATCTCAATACCGTCAATTATACATGAATTTCAAAACTTAGTATTTATTCAACTCATCAAATTCAAATTTAAATATAACTTGAAAGAACAAGAACCAAATACTAGTTGCAGTGCATACATTAGCCTCTTAGGGGCAGTGTGGTGCTTTGCATGCATAGAGCTCACACTTGTTAATAAGAGTAGAAGAAGAAAGTGGCAACTGATATTCTTAATGTCGCACATTTTTTAAAGATTAGGAAGACTGCTTCGTATTGTTATGTTACCTGTATGTATGTGTTCCTGCAGAGTTTATGTATCAATATTCATTATTATTATTATACGTATATAATTCCCGGAACTCGATACGAATTTGCTGTTAGCCTGTCAATTTTCCATACATAAGTAACACAGGTGCATTCTGGGTGCTATCCAGCGTAGGAACTTGGGAACACACATTGCGCCATTGGGCACATTTTTTTTCTTCAATTATAATGTTTTTAATGATTGTGACAAGCTAAAATTGAAATGACGATTACATTTTGATTAATTGCCAGCCCTAATCAGATGGGTGTTTTTGGAATGTGCTCGGAAGCTAGATTATCCTCCCTCTACGCCAGCCACCGTGCTACTCATAATGAATTTCTGTTATTAATCATTTTCAACATAGTTTTGCATTTCATAAAATGATAATAGTCATAACCCTCCCATGACGGCAGGAGGGGAGCATTTTCACAGTCTGGCTCTCAAGCGTATGGATAAAACATTTTGTGTCATCAAAGTTGCCCATCTCTGCTCGCTTTTTGAAAGCAAAGTAATATAATAGAATCAAGTGGCTTGGTGGGAGATCTGATTTCAATTCAATAGAGCAAGCTTTCACTCACTAAAAAATTAGTGAGGGCACCAAGACCCACAAACAAAAGTCGACGGAGTGCAGGAGCATCTCACGATGATGAGGAGCAACAGCAGAGGACAAGGCAACAAAAGATGAAACTATTTGGGGAGAGTAATAATGGCAAAAATAGCTTTTGGATTAATAATGTATGAGATTGAGAATCAAATAAATTATATATAGTCATAGCCTGAATTGCATTACATAATTGATGCAGGCGGTCATACATTATGCACCAACTGTCAACATGTGAAATGTGTTTGAAAAAATAATACAAGTGTGATTCTCAAACCACTTAAGGGCAAAGAGGAAGGAGATGCCTGTGGGACAATGCCAGTGTCATGGCTGGACTCAGATGAATCATACATATTTCACTTTTTTTTTTTTAAACTTATCCTTTTTTTTTTTCAGCTCGGCAACAGAATTTAACTGTCAGAGAAAGTGTTAGGATGCCTTAAGGGCTTCAACTCCCAAAGGGTGAAAAAGATTAGAATGTCAAATGGCACAGCACACATTACAATGGCTTCATGAACCTGCCAGGTAGCAGCAGTCAGAGTGTGTAAACCAGTTGCCTCGTGATATCCGACGTCTTGTTGAGTGACAGGGCAGACCAAGTTATTAGTTTAATTTTTTTTATTTTTTTTGTGGGGCAATGTTTTATTCATGGGCTCATTCTTGACCTCACACTAGCTTCACACTTCCACTGGCCTTTTCCAACTATTGGCATTATCTTGTAAACTGACTCACACTGGTGCTAAGAAGAAGAAAAAAAAACATTACCTACCTGGTGGTCGAGGGAAGGGAAGCATAATTTAAAATTTTGAATGCTTTTTGTGTTTTTGTCTCAACTTTTCTGTATCTTTTTTCCTACTCCTCCAATAATTGCAATTAGTACCGTAATTCTCGGACTAAAAGATGCTCCGGAATATAGGTCGCATTAGCCATAAAATGCACAATAACGTGAAAAAAAAATATATAAGTCGCTCCGGAGCATAAGTCGCATTTTGGGGGGAAATTTATTCGACAAAATCCAACACCAAGAACAGACATGAACGAGCAACCACAGGCTAAACGATAGGTATGCTAACGTGATATAAACACAAACGAAGAGCTGAGAACGGGCCTGACGTAACATTCAGAGTTATTAAAAAAAAAACGATTACATAAATAACGCGTTTATAAAACCATCTGTGTCACTCCAATTCATTAAATCCATCGATCGTCCTTTGTCAACAATGGGTGCGCGCCGCTGACGGCGCTTGCACTTCAAAATATTCCACTGGCCCATATAACGATATACAAATTAGATATCAAATAACTATTATATAAGCAATAATATTATCAAACCATCTGTGCACTCTAAATCATTAAATCCATTGATCAAATTCCTCGTCCTTTGTCAACAACGCCGCGCGTGCGCCCTGACGTCACCGGGTGTGCGTAAAAGCCATGACCGAGCCCCATCCACCGTTCCCGGACAGCCACCCGGCCGAGCGCCGGCCCCCGACTTCAATCCACGGAGGTGAAAGAAAGCTCCGTAGAGTAGGACCGAGCGTGCGTAAAAGCCATAATAGTTTTTCAAACCTTCTGTGTCACTCCAAATCCTTAAATCCTTCAAACTCTTCGTCCTCCGTGTCACTTAGAAACAAAGCCGCTAATGATGCCAGTAGTACGTGGGGCCCTTCGTCATCTTCGTCATCCCGTGATCAATCTTTGTCCTTTTTATAAACAACTGCCGCGCCACGCCGCGCTGCTGACGTCACTTGAAATTCAAATTACGGTAATCCGTTGCTACATCGCAGTTCGTTTATCGCGGTTTCACTTTTTTTGGGGGGGAAAAACACATAAGTCGCTCCTTATTATACATAATACCCAAACTATGAAAAAAATGCGACTTATAGTCCGAAAATTACGGTATACACATGTATCATGCATATATTTATACACCATCTGATTACTTACATGCTGTGCACTTATTTGATGTATTTAATTACTGCTTATGCATTTTTTATCAGGATTTTACATTTAAAAAGGGGATTTTTACAAGGTGTCTGTTTAGTGTGCTTATTTCGTGTATTTAATGACTGCTTATGTACATCTGATCAAGGTTTTACATTTATTTTTACAAGGCATCTGTTTGGGTGTTTTGCTTTTAATGTAAAGCCTTTCATTTTACAGCAATGTTGTACTCTCATTTATTTTCTAGTCATTGTGATTTCCACATGTAGCTAGCCAACCATTCATCTTGGCAATCTAGAATATCCACTGAAAACAGTTTCTACAAATAAGGGAAAAAAAGGAACCATTAAGGTGTTTTTGGAATGATATACACAGAGAATTGGGCCAAGCGTCTCCTCGTATTATTGATAGAATTTTGGCAATGTGGTGTATTTTTAAAATTATTTATACCATCTACCGCAACAGCCAGTCATTGGTTGTAAAACCATCCTCTTTGGAAATCATTTCTAAAACCTGCCAATGTTCAGTGACAATAGCTTAGGGTTTACAACCAAATTGAAGATCAGGAAATTGAGATGAATCTTTTCCAGAAAGGGTCATTAGAATTAAATTATTTGGAATGCCGAAACCACTGTCACCTTGTATTAGGAAAGGTGGTAAGAGAAAAGTACAAAGAGTGGAAGGCACACCTTATGATCCATTCATTTTCTCTCCTGCTTGTCCTTTTCAGGGTCAAGAGACACTGGAGCCCGGCCAGCTGACTTCAGGTGAAAGTCACTCAAGGACACATGGACATACACACAGCATACCACATTACTAGTAAAAAAAAAACCCAAAAAACCACTAGGACTCATAGAATAATTTTAGGTTTTTTTTTTGCTATATTGTAGTAAGACTTGTACTAAGGCTTGAGGTCAGCGCCTCACAGCTAATTCTGTCCACTTAACATCTTGCTGAATTTGGCTTGGTGGAAAAAAAAAAAAAGACCATTTAGAAGTTAGAAATCAGTCATCCACCCCGTCGGGCTCAAAGAGCTCAGAAAGAGCGGTTGGGGTTAATTGCACTTGATCAGTCAGATACAGGTCTGTAGTATTGTCAAGCACGGTGTAGTGCTCCGTGCTCAGAGGCACTGCGAGGCTGGAGGATCCTAAGAGGATGCCCAGGAGGCGACGGGCACTTTGGAAAAGGTAGCCCATTCTGGAGAGGAAGCAGATGGCCTGCATTAAAAAGCAAAGGGCCCTTGTGACAGTCCTCAATAGCCCTGCAGAGAACTGGATAATTAAATGAGAAATTTAATCAAATTCCTCAAATTAAATGTCCAGCTGGATAGCTTTGCAAAGAACACCACTGACTACACACTCACCTGAGGGACGGACTCTGGTGCGCGCACAATCCTCCAATCAGTCCACCCTCACGTGTGATGAGTGTAGGTGATGATTACCGCTAAAGCATTCCATTCACAGTTCTGCCAGCAGGAGGCAAAGGGGCATTAGTGTGTGGGGCCACAAGAGACTCATTTGCATAATAGGACCTGAGAGGAAGTGACTAAAAAGTGGAGGCTTGATTTTCTCTTCTTGCTTTGGGGGCACTAGGGTGCACTGCCCCATGAGATCCATCAGGGGACTCTGTCACTGTCTGGACTCGTCACTGTAGCAGGAAGCAAACGCCACACAGGATGGGTTCGAACCCAGAACTGCGGAACAGTGAAGCAAACGAGCTAATCACTCTTGAATGTGACGCCCACGTTAACTTTGAGACAGACTGCTCATCTATATTTATTAGTTTGACTGTTTACATGTTTAGTGCTGCTGTTTTGGTTCGCAAAATTGTTTTTATACGTTCTGTACTTTCTGTGAACTGAGATAATTAGATTACAGATGGTACATATTTTTTTTCTGATGGTTGTAAAATGAGGCATCTATTTGAGGTAGCTATTTGTCTTTAGTGCATTTGCCTAAAAACAATTTGGAGCATGATAGCTTGTCAATGGATAAAAATATAATGCAGGGTTCTCATTTGGAGAAATATACTGTTCTTAACTCCCTGTTTGTGATTTAAACAACCTAATAGGTATGTCTTGCAACTGTCATTAAGAAAAGTCAATGGGGCAGTTAGCGTTTAGGTGAATTTAAAAAAAAGAAAAAGAGTAGATCATTTTGAATAATACAGATAATATACTAGCCAGTAGGTTGTAGTTTCATGGTATAATGCCTTGTTGGTGTTTCCCATGTTATACGCCACTGGATTTACAGCTTCAGTTTCTACTCCTTTTCATCCCATCCCATTTGATGCAACATTAGAAAGAGACTGCACAACCCAGCCAGACAATATGAAAACTGAATACATTGGGGAGCCTCACCTCAAAATAAAAGCAAAATGGTTACCTACCAAAGCTATCGTGTGAAAAATATGTTTCACTTGCGTGACCATTGCCAACAACAACTGTGGATTTCGTGTTCTTGACCTTCTCGATTTTTTGAGCTGGTTCAGAATCTGCCTTCAGTTTTTTCTCTCAAGCACATCAATATTTAATGATAATAATAATAATAAATTACAACATTTTTTTCCTGAAACATCATAGCTATATTATTCTTATCATTATTAAACAAAAACATATACAAACAAAACAAATATCTCAAAAACTAAAAAAGTTAAGATTTTTTTTTAAATCAGTGTAAAAAATATATTCTTATTGTACACATAAAACCATCTCTGATTATAATCTACTGTTAACCAGTGTTAGTCTTGTGTATTTCAACCTTGAAAGAAACTATAAGGTCCACTCCAGTGTTTTTTCATCAGTGTTGGTGGGTTGGAGGGCGCACAAGGGGTGTCTGCACAGGGTGCCATTCAAGCTCGGACCGCCACTGCTCTCAGGAACAGACCAGCGTCTCAGCTCCAAACCTTTTTTCTTTTTTCTTGTTTTATTCAACAAATCCGAGCACCGCCTCTCCACCGTCCCTCCGCCCCTGCGCGCAGGCAGCCTGTCCGCCAGGATGGGACCAGCAGCCGCCTGATATCCATGCATGCATGACCGCTAGTCCACTTCCTGGATGAAAGAATGGGACAATTCCTGCAGCAGTTTTTCTTCACATTGTGCGTCGCAGGCTCCCAGTCACGGATAAACGCCGAATGATCGCTACTTCAAATCGATATTATCGGATCCCCCCCTCCCCTCCTCTCGTGTGTAGTTAAAAGACAGCCATTGATCGCCGCCTGACCCCCTTCCACTCTCCGGGAATGTGGCTCCGCGGAAGCCCTTCGTGGAGTCAGAAGAGCTCTGCTTGGAAGTGTTTGCACACAGCCGTGGCGTGTTCTTATTTCTCAAAGACCAAGGAGCACCAGCTTGGACCGACGCGGACTATTTTCTAAGAAAGAGGGGAATAAGATACAATACAAATTATTTTTGATGCTTGCGTGGCCGCGGCGTCAACTTCAATTTTTGGGGGAAAGGCTTCTCTCGCACGCGTGGGATTCTCTCTCTCCCCCTTCTCTTTTCGTATAACAAGCTAAAAGACTGGGAAAAAAACAAAAACAAATAAAAAACAGCCATAAACTTTGTCACCCATCGCCTCCTCATTGCTCTCCATGAGTAGTTTAACA
The DNA here is from genome assembly GCF_024217435.2 of Syngnathus scovelli. Lineage (NCBI taxonomy): Eukaryota > Metazoa > Chordata > Actinopteri > Syngnathiformes > Syngnathidae > Syngnathus > Syngnathus scovelli. The sequence continues at coordinate 9,658,757 of NC_090857.1, read as the reverse complement.
TGCAGAGGAGACGGGAACCGAACTGCTGGTGGATTTTATCCGTAATGCTTCTTCTAACCTTGCCCGAACACGGCGACTGTCATCCTGGTAAGTAGCGGCGCTTACTTTGCGGCACACAAGCTAGCTTTCACGTTTCTAATCCCTGACTCTCGATTGCTTCGTATTTGAATTTATTTTGATCGCTGCTGCACACTAGTCTTGCAATGTCGACATGAAACGCATTTAAAAATGCGGCGTTCACTACAGCTCGTTTGCTTATGAGTGTGCACGTTCATCGCCATCCAGCTGCACAATGGCGCAAAATGCATGACATACTAATGATGTAAAATGAACTTTTTTTTCCCTCCTCAACTTTTTTGTCACCCTTTGACATCTCACGCCGTGCCAATGTGTTACTATTGATAACCCAGTTTTTTTCCCATCGAGTTTCTTTTGAAATGTAACCAAAGTTTTATTTAAACTGTCAGTAATGTGTGTTTGTGTGTGTCTGTCTCTGCATGGGCTGCTTGTCATGATGAGGGCGATCTGATCACCCCCCCGCCCCCCTCCCCTCTTGTATGCTGGACAGCGAGCGAGCAGCCAGTTTAAGACTGTGACTCATTTTATACTCACTGGACAGTACAATAGGTACACCTGGAAGCTGGTTCTGTGCGCATTTCCAAAAAGAGACAGGATGCCAATTTTATGTAGCAGTCAGTATGACACAAAAATAACTATTGTTGGGGGAATAGGTAGGTATTTGACAGCATCGATCGAAATATTTAATATATGGAAATCCCGTTTCCTTTATCCTTGATACAACTGACAAGTGTGAAAATGCCCGCAGTGATATATTTTAATGTACATTCAACCAATATTATATTACGTATGTGCAAACAATCTAATTCAATTCGGTATAAAAGCTGTGGCTCTGATCTGCAGCTTTGTTAAATAATCTGTCTGACAATGTCACTCAAAACTGAGCATTATCCTTTGCTATTTTTTTGACAGATCTTAGTTTGATGGAATTAAATAATGTAGTCACTGACAGTGTAGTAGTTCACTTGGTTGATAATGTAAGCAGTGTGGGTTCAATCCCCACTTGCCCAGGCTCCATATGTGCACTATTGTTTAATAAATCCCTCTCTGAGAAGGTCCTTCAATGTGCTGATTTTTATTTGAACATTTTTGTTTGCCTCTTATTTGATTTTGTAGGCTCACTGACCATGTAGTGGTTCACTCGGCTGATGTTCATGCAGCCAGTGCGGTTTTAGTCTCTGGTCATTGAGTGGCGACCACTCCAACCATACGATTGTTGTCACCCTCCATTGTGAATTTTAGATTCTCCTGTATATTTCCCCCACTTCATTTAGTGCTATCCTTACGCCGCCATTAGCTTTCGAGCTCCATCCAAAGTGTCGATTATCAATGTATCCTGCGATTTACATTAGTGCTCGGAGCTAGCTGCGTTCTTCTCTGACACACGAGCCAGTATGTGCTATATTCTCAAGAAACAGTTTTATTTTCTATTTGTTTGGTTGTCAGCTTTGTACACAGAAGTAACATGGTATCTGTATATGCGTATATCCACATGACTACTTTTCCTGCGTCTCATGTTTTCTTTGTCTCTCATGGACAATACCGCTTATACATTGTCCCTGTATTGTTAAGACTGAGGCACAACAATGGGTTGAACCAGGTTTGTCATAGGAATTGGCAAGTACCAACGCCAGGGATCAGTGTCTGATCTAAAGCGGCTTAATTTTAAGGTACTGGGTTCTCATGGAGGCTGCCGATAACAGCCACCGATACTTAATGCAACCGGGGAAAAAAACTAATCTGATATGAAGTCCTCCTTTGCAATAGTTGGCGCTATACTGCTGCAGTTTGTCACATTTGCAAATCACCTTTGACCTGTATTGTATTGTTGGGCTACTAGATTTTTGTGTTTTATGTTAGCGTAGTTTTATGAATCTCTTATTTTCTCTGTTTTATATATAAATAGAACAGGTAAGAGAAAATAGCCACATATTTTATGTAGTTATAAGGGAAATTATAGCAGGATCCCGTGACCCTGAATATAATAAGTATAGAAAATTCATGCATAGCTGGTGAAACTTTGTCCCATAGATGGTGCAGTTTTTATTCTAATATCCTGCAAGCTTCGTCTTCGAAATAATGTGCGAATGTGTCTGTGAAAACTGCGATCATGCAGTAATAGAACGAATGTTGGTAATTTCAGTAGTATTTTGGTACAGTTGCATGGTGGGCGGGATTAAATGTTTAGCCCACAGGCCATAGGCTTGTGACATTGTCAGCTGGTGAAATGCTGCCCCATACGAGTGTTCTCAATAGCTGAGGAAAATTGAAATCTTGGCACTGTTTGTAGGGAAGACAAACAGCATTTGAGCAAAGTTGCACAACTGCTGTATTATCATCGTGGGCAGCCTCGTCTTTGGTTTTGATCAGAGGTCAGAACTCTATCTGGCACATTTAGAAAGCGTTCATTTTTGCTCTGATGTTCCTTATCGTTAAAAAAACAAACAAAACAACAACACACATTATTGAATGGCGGAAACCATAAAATCTGCAAAAATAATAGAAAAGATAATAAACTGGCGGTGGTTTTCGGTCATTACTGAGAAATTTATTCTCCCGTAGTCTCATCCTCGTATTTATGTAAAAGTTAAAAGCAGCAGTGATGCATTCTAACAGCCAAATAACATTTTCCAGTTGGAAGATAATTCAGAGAGTATAATTATTTGTTGGTGTTGTCACTGTGTGGCTTAAAATGCCCTAATTAATTTTCCCCAACTTTATCCTTTCTGATCACTGTTGCTGGTCTTCACTTCCCCCAAAACTTGCATACTGTTGTTTAATTTTATATGCGACTGGTCACACGTAATTCATTGGTGTTTTTAATTGATTTTTTTTTTTGTTTTAGTCTAATGTATTTAATTAGATTTCCACCAAATAAATTAGCCAATTAGGGCTACACCTTCTGGGAAAATTTTCAGCCAGGACCATTAAAAAAAAAAAAAAAAAAAAAAAAGAGTGCTGACAGTGACCTTTGATCCCAGCCACCTTAACAATCTTGTTATCATTAGAAAGGGACAAACTGTCACTGTATTTAAATCTATAGTCACTGAACTGTCTTTTTGTTTTTAAATTAAATAGTTTCACACAAGAAATCAGTCTGCTATCGTGGAAGAAATTGGACATTATTTATTGTTGAGAAAATGAAATTCTTAGGTCATGGAATTTTTTTAATAACAAAATGCATCTAAAGGATGAATCGTTAAGTTAATCAATCTGTTCTAATTATCGATTACTTTGATAATAGATTCATCGTTGCACGGCAATTATGAACATAGCCGAAAGAAAAGGAAAACACATTTGCTGAGTTCTTCCTTTAGTTGCTCAGTGAGCTGAGGTCCCACATAATATACAGACATAAATTTCAATTCCAACTTTTTTTTTTCTGTTCCACAAATGACAATTAAGAACAGTGACTTCCTGTAACATCCAGCCGAGGCTATCTGGTGTCCGACATCATTCAAAATGAATGAGGAAATTTCTTAATAATAGGACAGTACGCTCTAAGTCTAAAGATTGGGTGAGAATTGTCTTTGTTTTTCAATGTATTTTTTTTATTATAACTGCTCCTTCCTCCAACGCAATCCATCAGTTTTCCTGCAATGCCACTTCATCACGAGCGGAGAGCTAAACACGCGTATTCCGTTTCATCTCGCAACACGGTGAGGACATAAGTGAATGATTGTACTCGTAGTGAACTGGAATAGCCTGAAATTAGTGCCACCCCCTCAATTTATTATTCAGCCATATAATTAAAATCCTCAAATGTCATCCCTCAACGTTGATAGCATTGGTAGAACGTTAAATGCGGTTCTATCCCAGATTGATGTTGTTGCTACTCGCGTGTGGCACCAATTATCCTCCATATCAGTAGCGGTGATGCACCAGAAGAACGCTTCTGTCTTAATCAGAAACCTCTCTGCCCCCAGTGCTCCCAAGTCGCCTGCTTCCCTGCCCTCGGCCTGCCGTTTTTATTGACTTGTCGCCTTACAAGCTGTGAACACAGCAGACTTATTTCATATTGCATACCTCAATGGACCTCTGACACGAAGCAGAAAGGCTGACTGCCGGACGAACCAAAGGTCACCGGTTGAAAAATCTAGTTGAACCGTAGTCTGTTCACGTAATGGTGCTCAGTCAGCGAGGCTTTTCTATTCATTACCAATATATATTTTTTTGTATTTGAAAATGTAATACTGTAAATGAATGGAACATTTATTTGTGACACCTCTCCAAGGCTGATATATTCGGAATGCTTGTCACCGAGGAAACAGTACGCACTTGGTTGGCCCAATCAAGACTATTCTTCTCTAGAGTTGGTAGACACTTAAATTGCGCTATTTAACATTGAGATTTAATCAATGTTAATGGGCCCATTAATCCTAAATCTTCTTACCTTGCCTGCAGGTAGCAGCTGTTACGTCGGTTTACATTGCTCACTTGCTACTTAGAGTCCTCTTTTACTTTTTGTGTGAATACCTCAAGTTTACACTGGGTAAGGTAATCTGGTAGATAAGATTCTGCAGTAGAATTTGTCCCATTTTATCCTTTATGACCATTTGTGCTTATTTTGGGGAATCTTCAAGGTAGGCTTCGCCTACTGTGAATTTTGGGCACGCCCACAAAAATATGGGTTCCATATCAGTTATCAGCACAAGCAATTGTTTTTTTTCCTCATTAAATCTTCAAGTCGCAAATAATTCTTTTCTTCACGATGATGTGAGTGGGCGAGTGTGGTCTGTAGCAGGAATTCATGTTTTGAAAGACAGTTCTGGCGACCGCCGAAGACACGTTCTTACAGTTTAAACAGGATGTGTGGGAGAATAAGAAGAATCTCAGTAAAACCACTCACTGGACTTGTGAGGTTGTTATATCACTGACATAATTTCTCTGAACTTGTTTTGCCAAAAAGACTCATATCAAATGATTATATCACTTGTGAAAATTTTATCCTGCTATGAGAGAGTTGTTTGGAGGAGGTAAGCCCCGCCTCCAGTTGAAGGTACCTGTTTAAAAAAAATCGTCATTAATGAGGTTTTAATTTGACGCCCATAAGACATTTATTTTGTTTGCTGCTGCATAGTTAAGAACTCCCTCTGGAATCTCTTCGGATAATTGGTGCAATATGTACGTATAATGTAGGACAGCACATCTTGCTGCCTCATGATAATAAAAATGGCATTAGGACCATATGCTTTAAGTCTCTATCTTGACTCAGCACTTTGCAAGGATGTTGTCTCTCGACCAGCTGCCTGTACAACTGGCTAAATGGTCAATTGGGAGAAAACATTGCAACTTTGAGCACTTTTCATATGAGCACATTATTTAGTTTGCTTAATTTCTAGCAATGGCCATATCACTGATCCATTAGATGGAATAAAAACTCATGGCGGGTGAAAATATGATGATGCTATCTTGAGATGTTTGTGTTTATTTGCCTTGACTGATATTGACAATGCTATTGCCTGAAAGTACTTTTTTTTTTTTGTTCTTGTTTTTACCATTTGAACAATGCTATTGCCTGAAAGTACTATTTTATGTTTATTTTTTATTTTTTGCTCTTGTTTTTACCATTGGAACAGTAGCATTGCCTGAAAGTACTATTTTTTTTTTTTTTTTGCGCTTGTTTTACCATTTGAACACAAATAAGGAGTCCTAAACTGAATGTAACTTTTTAAACCTAAATTAATGAAATCTGACATGCATCCAAAAAAAAAAAAAAAAAAAAAAACAGTTTGGGGAATGCAAGTAAATAACCAATATGTAGCAAGAAATAATAATGTGCTTGCTTTACTATTTGTTCAATTATGTTATAAAATGATCAATTTGAAAAATTCATGGAGCACAATAAAAAATATAGCATAAAACTATCATTTTGGTTCAGGAACTTGTTCATACTTGGGTATATACCGTTACTGAAATGATGTAATTTTGGTAATTACCAAGGCAATTAACTTTGTCCAGCTGTAACATAAACCTTTCATCGAGTGGCGGTCTAATAAACGTGTTAAGTACCGTGTATATCATATTTAAATATTATAGAAATGTCCTCTGCAGTTATGTTAGGAAACGTGGTACTTCATATTGTCTCCTCTCCTTTGATTTGCTGCCAAGCTTCCCTGTTTCATCTTTACACAGTGCTGCAAATACAAATTTAGCCGTTTCTGTTTTTCAATGTGCGACTGTCAGAAAAAATGTGGCTGCTGTTGATAATAGGAATCGATAAGCTCGAAGGCACACAAGTCCGGTTAGATTGGACAAATTGGAAGCGTTGCTCGATTCGCATCCATACGGCACATCGGCTTAATGGATCCCCCCCCCTCAAAAAAAAAAAGGCATTACAGAAATGTGCCAGAGGCCACTAGATTTGATCAAAATCAAATTGGCTTGCATGGCCGTGCACTATTTCTAGCTTAATGTGACAAATGGCCGAAATGGCCAGTGGACATAAGTGCGGAGTTTGCCATCTGTGGTAAAGTGGTGCATCAGAGGAGTTTAATTAAAAAATAAAATGCAAATGATTTTGTGCGCGCTGTACATCACTAGTTATTTTTGACGTCGTTTAGCTCGCCGGAAACCCGAGGCAATCTGTGCGCTGAATCTCACTCGGTGTTTTAGCCAAGAGACTGCTGGTCACAGTAGCTTTTTAATCAATTAGAAATGACTCACTGCCACTTCACTCCAAATCATTTCATCTGTCCCGGCCACAAAAGCGACGCGCACACACACATGCTAACTCCATCTCGGATTGGACAAGGCTGCTCGAAAACAAAAGGAAAACACTGCCGGGGAATCAAATGCACTTATTTCCTTTGCTTCTTGACAAATGTGATGAATGTCCAGGCTGTGAGGCAGTGTCACTAAAGGACATATACTGCTGCACTCAAGGACTCGGCCATATCAATAAATGTCCCGTGTCCTTCGGTCCTCACATCCTCTTTCCCCTTAAACAATCTTGCCTTGATGCGATACTGTGTCAGCTTTGCTTACAGCTGAGCTGTCAGTCAGCGTTGCCCCATGGAGAGTAGAAACAATGGAACCTTCAGGCCCCTTCTTCCTGCATTGTGTTGTCGTGCATCAACAGAGCATGTGTTTGCTTTGTGCTCATTGTTGTTTTCTTTCTTTCAGGCTACATTCGCCATGGCCTGACAGTAGACGTCCCCGTCCATGAGGCTAATTTCCCCTGTCACGTTACGACTACCGTCCGTCCCTAAATGTATATGACTAGGTCGGGGTGTCAAAATTATTTTGTAGTTCCCTCAGGTGGTTGTTATGTCTGTGAAAGTGGATAAATGTAAAATATCTTTTTTTTTTCAATATTTGCAAATTTTGGTTAGACAAAACGCAAACGGTATACTTCAGTAGCAGGACAGACAGTTATTGTATTTACAGAATGCAAAATGAACTTGGAAACGATGCCTCGCAGTTAATCTTCAGATCTTTTGGCTTTTGCTGTCATACTGCCAAGAAGCAACAAACAAATACATGAAACATTCTCAAGCGTTTTCTCTGTTGGAGGCAAAATGCATTTTTAGCACGCTGAAACATTTTCCTTGGCGTTTATACTGTACCTGCAAAAACAGACGTGAGGTGTTGCTAACACCTGGCTATTGTCTTTGGGGAGAAGTCACTCTGCAGTAGTCACATCTGGCTGTTTATCATCTTCAGCTCTGATTGGCAGGAATGGAAACGTAACACAGCCGTGCACTCGTGCACCTTGGTTGCGCTTATAACACATCCAATATGTTCGTTTTAGAAAACAAAAACCCCTTGGATATAGTTTACCAAGACTTTTCTTTTAAAAGGAAACTTTATAATTACTCTGCTATCCGGAAATGACCTACAAAATAATTCAGACTTTTAAAAAAAAACAAAATCACATAGTTTGATCAAATAGGTTTTAGCTTCAAAAGCTATTTCACACTTTCTGGAAAAAAATGTTTAATTAAACACCATCGTGACATTGATAAAGGGAATCTATAAAAAAAAAAAGAGTCAAGTTAATTGTCTCTAAGCGGCTTGACTAATTATTTTGCTTTTCAGTCATTGGTCAGCAGTAAATCTTTGAAGTTAATTTACTATGGAAGTACTTTGCATTGTTTTTTTTCTCTTCTTCTTCTAGAGGTTCTTTCTTTTCTTTCACAGAGACTGACATTTTGTTTGTTTCTCTCACATGCTTCTCTGTCTGACAACCGAAAGAAAGCGCTAACACACCAGTGGGAAAGGGGTCTTTTTTTTTTTTTTTTTTAACCGTGATTTGACAAAGCAATCAAAGAATTTTAAGCGACGTCGAGCGGTGGAATGCTATGATTACTTGATGTAAAATGGCTACGGAGGAAATCTGGTGCGAGTTAATTTCAGAGGATTTCAAGAGTGGAGGGAAATGTGCTGAGTTGGATGGTTTTTAGGAGGGACTTTAAAGACTGCCCTATCGATCCTGTTGGCATGTCGCCCCTTGGGAAATGCAAATGTTTCACTTCTTTTACACACATCCAAATCCTCCTGGTAGGAGAACCTTAATTATCTGGGGATTTGAATACCATGGCCTTTTCCTCCGGCAATTTAATTTTCCAGAAACAAATAGTTTCACACTTGCTGAACAATGACCAACCTTCTATTTGTAATCTGCTCTGACAAGAGATAGCGTGACACCAGTCGCAGCTGTTGAATTTGCTAATTGTCAAGAAAAATCCTGATCTGATTTTTTTTTTTTTTTATAATATACAAATGTCATGGCAATACCTGCGAGTTTGCTCATCTGTCAAACACTATTGCTCACTGAAGTTGTGACAGCTGCTGCATGTTATTGTCACAGCCAATTTAAACCCCAGCCCAAGTGTTTACCGGAGCGAGGAGACCTATCCCCAGGTAACGGCTAATCACTCAGGGATTCAACACATCATCTGTCCCACGCTTAATAGTCGGCGCGGAACAGGCGGTAGAAGGCAGCAGCTCCGCCTGAACAGCCACACGGCTCTCAAGACAACTCAATGTTATGGATGATTGGTCCAATTAAAAGGTTTTGGTTGAGCTGATGACACTGGTGGTGACTCCGTCGTGCCATCCTGACAAAATGAGACAATCATTTAGCATAGCCGCTACTTTGAGATAAAATGTATTTTTGTGGAATTATGCTTTGGAGAGCAAAAAGTTACAATAAGGGTGACCTGTTATTCCTCATGTCCAAAGATAAAACAGTTTCCAATCTCTTTGAGTCTTCTATCTCAAGTGTAAATACAAATTTCGATTGGAATCAGTTAATTGCTTTATAAATCAAAGTATCGTATTTTTGGACCATTAGGCACACCGTATTATTAGGCGTACTATCAATGAAGGGGTTTAATTTAATACATTTTCATACATATGGCGTACCAGACTTTAAAGTGCATTATCTTTAATCGTTAATTTGAGAGATTTAGCATGATTACGTTAGACTGGACACGAATTATCGATTAACGCCTCGTGTCTCGCTTGCTTTTGTTTGCTTTGCGACCACACATTTTATTCTTTTGTCAAACAATCCATCTCGACTCATCCCTTCATACCTGTCCACTTTTTATTGCTGGCAGTTCTTTTGACAACCTGTCACTGTTGTGACCAACCTTCATTCCAATTCAATTGTCTTTTTTTTTTTTTTCTTCATATAGCATCCTGCACAATTTTTCTTCTGTAAGCATTTTCTGTGGATACTTTATGAATGCTGTCTTCTGTATATGTTGACCAAAATAGAATTGTAGATCAAGAGATTACAGCAAATGGAAATGACAGTAAATTCCTTGCTGATGCTACTAATACCAAAACAAATACTGCACGTACATTCCTAGAAAATAGAAAAAGACAGAAAGCAATAAACGGGATAAAGCGGCTTTTGGGCTAAATCTCTGTGACTCGTATTTGATAGGATAGATGAGGTATTATAAATGTTCATATGAAATTGTTTCTCCGGTTCATCTTATATCGAAGGTGAACATAAAAAAAATATAAAGCTAAAGTCGAAATGACAAATTTGTAACTTGTAATTTGTTGATTGCTGGGAGCTCTCACGTTTACACACACACACGCACACACACAAACACACACACACAAAAAGCTTAGGTGAAGTTGAGGGGTGGGCAAACGAATAATAGCCACCGTGGCTAACTTTTGTTTAGACGGCGGAACCTTTTTGAAAAACAGTCCACGGCATCTCGGAAAGGTCACCACTGCCGTTACCTTTTGAGTCTTCGCCATAGAAGTAGAACTAAATACTAAGGCTGGCTGTGTTGATCATAAGACTATTCGACATTTTCCCTTTTTAAGTTTAGTACAAAGCTTACCGAAAAGAAGCCTTTGTTTATACCTTTTCATAACACCTTGTACTTTGACATTCTGCTTTGTTGTGCTGTTGCAGGACTTGAATAATTTGCAGCACTCTTCAATTAAGTGCTACTCTTCAGCTTATCCATGAATGAGTTCCAGAGGTGTGAAACGCATTTGCGCAGTGGGCCAAAGGCAAAGCAAACATTTATTGCCAAAAAAAAAAAAAACAATTTTAACAGATACTAAGCATCACTTTATTAAAATAGAATCTGACATGACATGACAAGCTTTACTGCATTTACAATTATCATAACGTGTTGTTATCTTGCCTCTAAAATGCGTTATTTTGTTCAGATATGGTGTAAAAGTTAAAATTGTGTTTCCCTACCTTTTATTGAGCCAAGCCAACCATATAATATGTTAAAAAATAAACATCTCACGGCATTTACTATGAATAGTAAAATAACGATGACCTTGGCTCAATTCACTTGCAAATTTACTTCCTCGGTGTGACTCAGGGCCTCTTTAATTGAACACAAAGTTGATATAATATTTACTTCTAGCAATGAAATTTGATCATTTCCTGCAACATCCTTCATAATCTCATGGCAGTTATTGCTATGTTTGATTGTGGTGGTGAATCTGAAATCCTGATTTACAATGCTAGGGCAATTGAAATTCGGTTCGCTAGCATCTTAAGCAAAACATGTTTATGTGTGTGTGTGGTGTGTCAGTGACAGATAAAAAGTACTTGTCACTGTGAACGGGAGAACTGGTCTTTATTCACTCAAGCTTGCTGCACTGGTTGTTTCCGGGCTATTTAACAAATTGTACTGCGGGCCGGATCTAATTGCATAACGGGCCGTTTGTGGCCCCTGGGCTGGGAGTTTGAATGTTGAATCCATAAAAAGAAAAACATCCACAGTCAAGAGGTCAGCAGCCATCAAAATGCTTTTGCTGCGTGTTTTCCTTTGTCCAGCAGACATGACAACCAAATTAAATTCATTGTGTAGGTGAATATGATAACCTTGCCTTATTTTATTCAAACAGCTTTTGCGAAAGTAAAAAAATAAATAAATAAACAGTCGCGTTGCTTCTTTTTTCCGCTTGGATGAAAATGTCATTTCAGAATTATCTCTGCAATGACCTCCGATACCACTATGTGTTGTTCTCGACATCCTTAGCGCATTATGACATCTGCAAACTGAACTTTATGGTAGAATATTAAATAGGTGCCGCTTGATGCACATAGGAGCATTCTAAACGGAACACAACCAAATACTACTATGCATAAAATTCCCTTTCTGTGAGTGAGAGAACATATAATATGAGGTATATTATTATTTATTTATGATAACCTGTATGAGGTACATTATTATATATTTATATCATGGTTTACTTTTGTATGTATAACTAATAGTTATTTTTGTTTCTGGTAGAAATACAAAAATACTAAGTACATGTTTTTATAGATGCACCTGTAACTAGGGCTGTCACTATCGAATATTTTTAGAATTGATTATTCTATTGATTAATCAAATAATCGTACATTATATTTGCATTTAATTGCATATAAAAATCCCCCCATTACTATTTATTAAGTGATTATTTTTTAGTATTTAGTATTATTTAATGATTCGGATGGATGGAAAAAACAATTATCAATACCCCCGACGTAGAATTGATGGTAATTGTTTTCCAAAGTAAATGTTTGTTTACAAATGTCTTTGAGTTTTTACTTTAGAGAGCCTAAGATCATAAGATTTGGAAATCTTTATTTAAAAATTGGCTCTAAACTATTAGTTGATTATTAAAATACAATGAGATTAATGTAATAATCGATTTGTCGTCGATTGATCAATTATTTATGGCACCTCTGACTGTAACAAATAATTTGTACCATTTGTAGACATCCCTGGTCTATATGTCAAGAATAACACCAGGGCAAAAGAGTACAAAAAAATAAAAATGACTAGAATGTACAAGTCATTTTCTTTATTTATAAAGTTTTGCCAGTTGAAGAAAAGAATTTATTCCATTCTTAAAATGTTCAGGCCCTAACAATAGAAAGAAAGCATGCAGGCTTGGTGTGACCTTCAGAAAAATACAAACAAATACACTAAAGGAATCATAATGTGCGGTATGGCATGTCGACTTTGGAATGCATTGTTGATCATCAACTCGGTAAGCTCAGATGTCGATACTAATGGCTTCTTTCGTCTCACATCTGTTGTGATTATGAATGTCGCATTCTAGTTCGTTAAATCAAAGCAAAAAAAAATCGTGCAATCCAACTCTAATACTGAATAGTGTACAATCGTTTCAGTTATGTGGTTAGTGTATCGCATTGCTCGCCACGGCTTTATTCATCATTTCTAAATGCAGCCTTCAAGTATTGATCAGAGAGCAGCATCAAAGAGCACTTAAAGAGGAAGCAAAGAGTTCTGACTGCTTGTATGGCCCTAGGCAGGCGTGAAGATCCTGTTTGGAAGTGATGCATGCAAAGAAGTCCTAGAGCACCCGTTATTATTTATGGCTAACACTGAGTCATTTGGCCAGTCAGCTTCAGGTTATATATACTTATTTATAAATGTTTATTTGATTTTTTTTTTTTTTTTTTTGGGGGGGGGGGGGGTATCTTGGCAAGTATTAAAACTAACAGTTGGATTTAGCTTGATTTTACAAAACTTTTTAAATCTTTGAATTCCAGCATGTCTGTTATTTCTCTGTGGGGTGTCAAATGTAGTATGAACATTTGTTTTCATTTTACAGGGATTTAATGCATATCTAATGTAGAGGAGTAATGGAGGAAGATTCATACATGCTCTAATATCTATCAAGTGAAACGTAGAGGGGTAATTGACGAACAGATGGGTGCATTTTTTTTTTTATCCAATAACCATTGTGTTCAGAGGAATGACCTTGAGTGTTTGCTCCTTCAATATTCCAAGAACTATTTCAGAAATTGCTCCTATGCTACTCTGAATTTCCACATGTGAGTAAAGCAAACTTGTAATATATTAACATCTCTCTGACTGTCAATCAAAAGTCTGAATTATTATCTTTGTAAAGGCAGAGAGCTGTTGATACAGTCCTTGCAATGGATCACTTGATGGTGAAAAGGGTAATAAAATTGTAGCCGGATGGATGGTTTGATATGCCACAGTGTTCAGACAGCTTCGAGATTCTTTATTGTATTCCCTGAAAGCAACGGGTCTACTACAGAGGTCAATATCCTTGAATTTGTTTAATCTTGTTAATGGTTTTCATCAGAGCCCCTGATGCACTTAATCAGCGGGCACCGCGGCTATTTAATGTACTTAATTCACTGTAGGAGTGTTGCCCTTGAAGTGCAGTCGACAGCAGATTGACACATTTAGATTTAGCGAATCATTTCACTGGTTTTTGAGAAGCCTTCCTGGACTTGAAATTCAGCCACTTTTGTAAATGCTCTCTCCTTCCTTACAGGAAGTCGGGACATTTTCATTCATAAGGCTTGGTTTGAGTCAGACAATAGAACAATGGTTCTTTATCAACATCTTATCAATATAGACTAAATAGCAGGATGTGCCCCACCTCCTCCACCTCATTTTTTTTTTATTCAAGCTTGATTGAATGCTCTAAAGACTTTGATCTTTGTTTCAAACAGGGCAGCACATGGGATATTGTCCATGATTCATTCCAATATAAGCTATAGCTACAGTCCAGTGAGATCATAATTTAAAATGATATCACTATGTAGGCTTACTGATTTTTTGTTTTGTTTTTAGCTAACCAAACATAAGCCCCAAGAGAAATTATTTTAGGAAAAGCAGAATAACAAGTGATAATCAAGGAAAAGAGAAAACATACCGTAAGCGCGGACTAATTGCGGAATGTGCTTACCGTGTTTTCCGCATTATAAGGCGCACCTAAAAACCTCCAATTTTCTCAAAAGCTGACAGTGCGCCTTATAATCAGGTGCGCCTTATATATGGACCAATATTGAGCCACTACAGCAGGCGTGTCCAAAGTCCGGCCCGCAGGCCAAATGTATATGTCTCATATATGGACAACGTTTTAAAATGGGCCATTCATTGAAGGTGCGCCTTATAATCAGGTGCGCCTTATATATGGACAAAGTGCCTTATAGTGTGGAAAATGCGATACTTTTCTATTTTGTCAGCTTTTTTTTTTTAAACTGTTACAATAAAATATACAATTTATAACAGAATCTTCATACAAAAACCAAAATATACTAACATCAGTGATTTTTTAAAAATATTGATTTTGTTCAAAATATTCAGAAATATCTTTTCAAGCCTGACTTAACCTACAGTCTGAGAATAAACAAACACGATTCTAAGAATACCTTTCTCAATGTGAACATGACCTTAATGCTTGACTTGTTTCATCTGATCAAAATCCACAGGAAAGGGTTTGCACGCTCTTGAAGTGTTGAAGTGGCCAACATAACATATTCGGTACCGTGTCCCGAATGCACTGAATGGATGTAAATGCTTGATGATCCGTAAAGGCCTTCAGCTTCCACAATGCTAACTAGCCCGCGAGTTGAACACATGCACACGCAAATACACACGCACACATATCGGTCCCAACATCATGCGGTGTTTACGGGTCGCTGTAATCCAGAGATCCCGTGGGTCGATGAGCAAGTCGGGCACGACTGTCTGGGAACGATTGACACCCCGATTAATTGATTTTTGGCGAGAAGCCAGCAGCCAGGTAGAGGAGGTGCGAATGAACATGATGAGCGGCTGCATTCCAGTCAGGCTTTTGTTCTTTCACTCATGAATTTTCTCTTTTTTAACCTGGATGGAAAAACTTGTGATAGCAAACGTGTCAAATGAATCAACAGCACTTCTTTTTTCCTTGATTACAACTTTTGACAGAATTCTTAACATTGAGCTTATCTATTTTTCCAGACTCTTGCCCACCCTAACAAAATAAAATAAAATAAATACTAGGCTTATATAACACCTTGGCGGAAATTGCGATTTTGTCAGGTTGTCAGTTGATGACGCGCTTAGATGAGAATTTAATTAGAAGACCTTATCCACTTCTTACCCGAACAGACTGCAGTGTAAGTGCAGCTTAATGAGCAAGATGAGTGTGCCTTCTTTGCCCTTCCTCCCATTTTGCTTGCTTTGTTGTTCAAGTTCCCTGATGAATCTCAGGCTAAATTGTTTTCTATTTGGACGGCAGTCCAAGGCCGGAATACACACAATGCCCAAGAGGGTGTGCGCATAAATGTGTGTTCTGGACTTATTTCAAAGTTGGTGCCGCTCATTCTGGCATCAATTCTACTTAGTTTCTCCGTCTCTGTCCAGGAAGTTGTGTTTGAGGTTCCCAGCTCCCAGCAAGGAGTTGAAACAAACATCTCGCCACTGTTTGCGGTAGCACCAGCTGTCAATTAACATGGCGAATGAAAAGCCAGACTGGCATCAATAGGTCGTCAAACTTGGAAAAGACATGACAACGGGTTAAGGTAAATTTGAACCATTGAATTGTTTCCCCCTGAGGGTCTGTTTTAATGCCAGGCTTAATTGTATGGCTTCATTTCTTTGGCCTGGAGCTTCTTGTGTACTCTGCTGAACGAGCTTGTTTGCGTTTAGCTGTGTAGACCAAATTCTCTTCATTGCGATTTGAATAGTTGTTTTAGCATTTGTGAGCTTGACGTTGCAGCCCCTAAAGGCGAGTCTGTATGCGCCTGATCTTTGGCTGATCTTGGCATTTCACATGCTGCCAGGTTCCCTAGTGTGACTTGAACACTTAAGGGGATATCGAGCCACATCGCCCACTTCCCCAGGAATGAAAAACACATGCACATCCCACTCTAAAATTCCCCTTTTTGAACACAAACTCCCTTCAGCTAGGCATACTGTTTTACATTCCGACTCATACTGTGTGATAGAAGTGCTCAATCTCTGCATTAGTACCGTATTTTCCGGACTATAAGGCGCACCTTCAATGAATGGCCCATTTTAAAACTCTGTCCTTATATAAAGCGCACCGGACTATAAGGCGCACCATTAATGCATCATGTCAGATTTTTAATCCAAATCAAATCATTCTCCATTTTATCTTTTTTATTTCAACTTCAGATGCAACAAATTACTTTATAATCACAAAATAATGATCCATAGTCTTTTTGATTCATCATTCATAGTCTTCAGCGGGCCACTTATGATTGATTTCATGACACAATGCTTCGGGCCAGTTTAAATTTAGGAATTTGGTCCATATATAAGGCGCACCAGACTACAAGGCGCACTGTTGGCTTTTAAGAAAATGTTAGGTTTTTAGGTGCGCCTTATAGTCCAGAAAATATGGTAATATTGCTATAATGCTTAACTCTTGTAGGCACCAGGAACACTAATTTGACTGTTGTCAAGTGTTTAAATTGACGTTGCCATTGTATATAGACTGACTCACAATGCCTTCAAATGCCCATTCCTTTCATTTCTACCGAAATGAGACACAGTAAACACATGAAGCGGCATCCGGCCTAACTTGATTTTAAGTTGGCACTTCATCCACTTTGCAAGACTCAAAAATTGGGGAATCTAACTCATCCGTGCGTGATCACAGTCGCAGCCGACCAAATTTCAAACGAGCTTGAAATTCATCCAAATGTCGTACGACTGCTCGGCGTCAGCCAATCGTTTCTCATTTTCCCCGCGACATTGTGAATCGTGACGGCCGACCAGACTTGAAATTGGCCCTCGTTCAAAAGTAAGTCTGTTGATTTTAAATGATGCTCCATTCGCATAGTGTAGGCCCAGTTGAACATAAAAACGGAGAACCACACATTCCTAATTGAAAGAAAATAGCATCGCCGTAAAGCATTCGTTAAACATTTGTCAGAAAAGTTGCATGTGTTCTTGCGCGTGCGTCACTTAAAAAAAAACTGTTCAAGAGAAGCAGATGTCATTTGACAGTTGCCTCAATGCTTTGCTGATGAGATTGTACAGACAGCAGCTGTCTCTCCCTGCATTTTTTTTTTTTTTTTATGCCGCATATGCAAAGCAATTTAAATCGAGAGCCGTTACACGCTCGTGATGGCTGTGAAACCACCCTCAAGCTCACTCCTGTTTGGTGAAAATTCTGACAAAATGATGGGGCTGTTATTTTTTTGTTTTGTTTTAATTAGGCAATTTAATGGTAGGCCTTTTTCTTCTTCCTCTCAAACTGGAAATATGGAAATAGTTTGAAGTGGAATGAGGTTTGCCTCCCATTCAATCAAAGTATCCATGGTACGCGTTAGTTGATGAATGTAAAACAGGCTGCCGGGCAGAAATGCCAAAGACTGATTGACATGTGAGAAATTATTACATTTCTTCCAGATGCTACGTCTGACATCACCCTTTCTAGGCAAATACTGCATAAAGTGCTCACATGTTACAAGTGAGTGTTAATTTTCACCTTTTTGGAGTGAAAGTGTTCACCTAACAAGGCGAAATGATGTCAGGGCACGTAATATATTCCTACAAGTATTTTTTTTTTTTGTAAATGAAACTGAAAAGCTGTGAACGAGCACTCTCTTAATAATGGGTGATGACACCATGGCATGATAGTTTTTCTGCAGCTATTCTGCTACCAAGGTGAAAAACGCCATACATCACACGCCAGAGGCTGGTGGAGGCGATTTACTTCCAAAATGGCTTCTTTTTACTTGCCGTTACTTGTACGCAATTTATACACAGTGGTACGTCTCTGTCGAAGAAAATAAAACGGGACAAGCTTAGCAGTTTGAGAGGGTCGAACCTTAAAGGTTGATCCCAGTTGGAGAAAATCAAAATAATAAAAATTGATCTTAAAACCTTATGGTAGATTTACAAACTGTACGACCATTGTGGGATTCTAATTTAGAAGTTCCACTATGAATCCAATTTTATTGTTTACATACCGTATTTTCCGCACTATAAGGCGCACCGGATTATAAGGCGCACCTTCAATGAATGGCCCATTTTAAAACTTTGTCCGTATGTAAGATATGTATATACATTTGGCCCGCGGGCCGGACTTTGGACACGCCTGCTGTCGTGGCTCAATATTGGTCCATATATAAAGCGCACCTGATTATAAGGCGCACTGTCGGCTTTTGAGAAAATTGGAGGTTTTTTAGGTACGCCTTATAGTGCGGAAAACACGGTATTTTTAATATAGTCAATCCAGCGACTACTTGATGCTGTTAATGTCTGTTTTGCTACTTTTAAGTTTGTAGCCAGTTCACATTATGCATCATTAAGCGACAAGGCTGGCATCATCTCAATCTCGCATTATCATCCTGTTATAATTACTCACACAATTTGTGCCTGGAAATGGTCTCAAGTTAGCAAATGTGAAAATGCTTTTGGGCGAGCGTCTCGCCTCCGACACTCATGTTGGCGCAGATTCACCTTGCTGTGTTACTAATTATTCTAGTCATTAGCTGCAATGGCATTCAGGTAGAAGCTTTCAAGGTGGGAGATCATCACTGCTTCTGCTAATTAATGTGAAACCCAAGAGCGCCGCATGATGACTAGCCAAAAATTTTTTGTTATTTTAATGTGAACCGTCATAGTGACCCGATCACTCTTGTCATGTCCGAGGTTGTTTCGCCACATTTTTAGTGGTCGTTTTTCTCCAGTCTAAATGACATCGTCTCAAGGACGAGAAGCTTCAATCTTTGACTCACGATTGTTCAAAGCAGGTGTCACAATAACTTGGGATCGGAACAGAGGAAGTGCCATATTTCTTATTTAATATTCAGCACGCAATTGATTTTTAATACCAGTCATTAATTGTACAAGCTACAAGAATCATTTGTTGTTGCTTTTTCCCCCCCAGTCAGTCCTCCTATGCCACTTAACAATTTCCCCATGTAAATTACAACAACAAAGATAAAAATCCCTCCTGGCCAGAGCAATATTAATTTCTTTTTTGTTTTTGTTTATTGCATTTGTTTCTTTAATCCCACTTGGGTTCAAGCAGTCACATTAGCAAATCTCTTTGTTGCCCAATGTGGCATCTTACTTGCTCTACTCAATTCGTCAGTCCACAGTGTTTGGAACCGCTATGACTTATCTGCTCATGGGACCTGTGGGGTGCCTCGGGGGGTGCGGTGAACTTTTACGCCGCCGCTGCAGCAGCAGCAGCAGCATAAGGAAACCGAAAATTGCGTGCATCTGACTGCCTGAGCATGTGGCTTTGGTTATCATTCAAAGCTAGAACGTCAACAAAAACAAGCTTGGTGTTATTTTATTCTCTTTCCATGCTGTTGCTAAAAGCGATATAATGGATGTTGTGTACATCAACATGATGTTTAAATTTAATTTTTGCATGAAATAAATACAAGCCACTGTAAGCTTATTTAGAATTAACTGATGGCATATTAAGATTAAACCTGAATTAGCAGTGATACTGTTTGGGCAAGCAAAAGTAAACTGAATACTTTAATGGTATAACACAGGTATATTTTAGCACTTTATCAAGCTGTCCATTTTCTTGCAGCTATTCTGAGGTCTTGTTGCCAGGGCAGCAGGCTAAGGTAGGGAGTGCCTGGGCACCCCACGGAGGCTTGTATCTGTGATCTTGTTCTGTCGGTCACAACCCACAACTTGTGACCAAAGGTGATGATGGCAACGCAGATCCAACGGCGAATGGAAAACCTGCCATTTTGGCTCAAGTCCTTCTTCCGACGTCGCGCATTTCATCACTGCAGGTGCCGCACCGGTCGGCCCGTCAATCTCCTACTCCAAAAAACCCGTAAATACTTGCATCATCCCAGCTGCTTCACACTCGGCTGCAAGCAAAAGTTAAAAGGTCTCAGCTTGATGAAGCCAGCAGGACCTCATTGTCTGCTGAAAGCAGGGACGCAATACCGAGGCCACCAAACCGGAACCCGCTTCGACTGTGTCTAGAAATTCCATCCATAAAAGTTATGAACGGAATCGTTGACAAAGGGCAGCCATGGTGGAGTCTAATCTTCTCTGGGAACAAATGGGAGTTAATGCTGGCTATGCGGACCGAACTCTGACACCGGTCGAAGGGGGACGAAAAAGCCCATATCAGGGTTCTCTCTCCAACTCCAGAGTGGAATCGAGCTGGGAGCAAGCACTTTGTCAAGGCAAGCCCAACTATATCTAATCGGAACCTCTCGATATTGCCTACCTACTCAAGCTCCTTCCATGCTTGAAGGATGTCCCCGCCTTAAGCTGCTTGCAGGGAAGAGGGACCTGAACCACATTGTCTCATTGTTGCATTTGACCCCATTTCAAGGTCAAACTCCATAGGGGGACCTCGTTCTAGCTAAAAGAAAACGTCTAATATATTTATTTTCAAAGGGGGTAACCTATGCTTAGTCTGATCGGTGTCTTTTCCTGTGTTTATCATTCGTTTTAATTTCATGTAGTAAGTCACTTCAGTTAATTCTTTTAAGCATAATATTATTCGAAAAATCTGGTTGTTTAAATGAAGACCTGCCTCCTTGATAAAAGTCTTTTCACTACATGCACTTGATAGTATGACATTTTAACTTCACTCCCGGATGTCTAATGCAGGTGAAATGCTCCTGTGGTGGTTGTTAGGTTGTTGTTTTTTTTTTTTCTCCCAAGGCTCACAGGGGGAGGGGGGAGGGGGGATTATTGGCTTGTTGTTGAGTGTGATATGGAACAAATAGCTCAGTAGAGCAGCAGAGGAGATTGCCCTCAGGGCGACAAAAAGGGGGAAAGGTGTTCTGTATGCTGAGACATTACATGGTCTTTATCCATAGGGTCTTTGAACGTCTCGCTTATTAAAATATAAAACATGAAAACACGAAATGTCCGTGTTGAACCATTAGATAGAATTGCACGAGATTCCTACATTTAACTTAAAGGAAGGTTTAAGCGCAGCATGGCTCTCGTCCGTCTCAGGCCCAGCGCAAAATGCATTTTCTGCTCGGCTCAATCAACGATGCTATGGCTTTAATCCTTTGCCCTCGGGGGACAGCTGACGTGGATGAGAGTAAACTGTTGACATGGAGCTGTCTCCTATGCTCTCTGATCAAAGCTTGCACGGCCCTCCTGTTTCACAACCTGCCTTCAAATATGCTGCCAGTCTCTGCCGCAGATGCAGCCTCGCTCTCTGTTTCACACACATCATTTTAATCCACTGCGAGTTGATAGATGTGATCACAAAGCGGCTATTTATGACGTTTCCTCCCTGTACCCTCTCTGACCTTCCTTTGCATGCATTGCGTTCGATTTGGAATCGACTCACGTGATAGCGACTGCCATATTTAGAGGCATCAATGTGCTGACTGAAAGTGCAAGGGAGAACTTGGCTTGATGCGGTGCTGTTTAATTAATCCCCAATAATGATGCAACTATTAGTAACAGCCAAGATTATTTAAATGGCTGCAGGGGTGAGAAAGGCTATGAGGTGCTGGAATACACAAGAGATGCAAGTCAAAGACTTTTAACTAGGATTGTTCCGATCTGGGTTTTTAGCTGCGTAAAACCGATACCGATCACCCTTGAGCGTGATTGACCGATACATTGCCGACCATGTAACTTTTCAATTTGAGAGCTACAACTACTGATTTTTTTCTAAATAATTGATTAATCTCTTTTTTTTCAATTAATTGATGAATATATATATATATATATATATATATATATATATATATATATATATATATACCGCATTTTCCGCACTATAAGGCGCACCGGATTATAAGGCGCACCTTGAATGAATGGCCCCTTTTAAAACTTTGTCCATATATAAGGCGCACCGGATTATAAGGCGCATAGAATAAATAACTCAACCTTGCTCAAACGGTAATGCAATCACAATATATTAACACTTGAAATAGTGAAAACAATAATATATCAAAAACTCAACGTTGCTCAAACGTTAATATCACACAACACACACATTACTCTTATTTATTCATAGTATGTGCATTTACTTTTTGTATTGTTTACTTGACTGTGTAATATGTCTTGTCACCGTGGGATAGTAGGAAACAAAATTTCGATCTCTTTGTATGTCTTGACATGTGAAGAAATTGACAGTAAAGCAGACTTTGACTTGAAAATAAAATCGTAAAGCTTACTTTAATAAGTTAGTCCTCATCCACGAATCCATATTGGTCCATATATAATATAGGACCAATTTGAGAAAATTGGAGGTTTTTAAGTGTGCCTTATAGTGCGGAAAATACAGTGCGTGTGTGTGTGTGTATATATATATATGTATATATACACAAATATCTATATATATATATATACACAAATATATATATATATACACAAATATACACAAATATATATATATATATATATATATATATATATATATATATATATATATATATATATATATATATATATATATGACTCGGTGGCCTAAAATTCTCAAGGTTCCACTCAATTCCACGTGTTTTTTGAAGTCTGAAGCCCTACAAAATCCGTCTGATGGTTGTCAAAGTACAACAAGAAAATGTGCGATTTAATCCTGCGCAGTTGACAGTGTCACTGCTTGTGGCAGCCGCACTGTAGCGCATCAGTGGTGCAGCTGAGTTCCAGGCCAGCTGCTGCAGAAATGGATGTAATTGTTGGTAACTGTTGGAGTGCACAACACATCACAGGCTCTGCAGGCTGGCAAATCTTGTTGTCTGCAGGTCTTGATGGTGATGATCATTGCCAGCCGTTCAAGCTTTGTGTCAAACGATGCTTACTAGAGTGGAAGCGAGAGGTTTTCGTTGGCACACGTTTCTTGTTATTGCCTCTAAGGATAAGACACTGGGGTGGTAGATACTGCTAGAGTGTGTTTTGATCATCATCTCCCTCTGGGGTTACCACCATGCTGGGAGTTGCAGCAACTTCCATCTGATAAGATACTTGAGCAGTAATATAAACTTGCAAGCATGGAAATGCTATGAATGTGTCATATTTACAACCCACTGGCCTAACACAACATTAACATTTGGCAATCGCATTTTGGCAGCCTTCCTAAATGTTCTCTTCTCTTCGCAGTTGCATCAGATGGCCAGCCTCACCACGCTGGAGCAAAGCATCATGGGAGCGCAGGTCTAATAAGGGAGAGGAGGGCAACTGGGGACTCCTACTGGTCCTACTCAGGTAAATCTCATTTCAGAATCTCAGTTTGTTTGTCTTTCTCACTTTATTGGTCCCCGTGGAGGGACATTGTATGATTTGTGAGATGTACAAGTGTGTTTTTTTCCTTTTTTTAATACATTCCATTGCCTCCTGAACTCGCCTTCATTTGAACAGAAAGTCAAAGCCGCAGCACAAAGATACAAGATTTATCTGCGTTATTGCCAAATGTTTTTATCAGACGCACACAGCAACAGTTGGCCCAGATGCGAAAACAGCTGTATTTCTTGGCCTCCCTCCTGCTTCTCATTATTGTTAGCATACACACTTTTAATGCCAAACAAAGTGCTTTGGGGAAATCAAGACTTGCCTCCTCCATAACCCCCCCTCCAAAGTGACCACTCATACTGAGGCACATTTGTGTCCTTGTACTTTATCTTGCATACATTAAGGATGCAGCTGCAGTCAGAAATTGTCCAATGCTACCAGAAAGGTGACTACAATCTACAAAACCATAAAGGCAATCTTTTGGTCCTTTTAGGTGAATGGACAAAAAGAGAGGAGCCTACCCAAAAAAAAAAAAAAAAAAAAAAAAAAAACTACACAAAGTATTGCTTAATATAACCATAAATTCTGCTTAGACATTGTTCTCCAACTAGCTTGACTTTGAGACACTAAGATGGAGATATAAAGCAAGTACTTGAACACCACGGGAGTCTTTCTGCTTTGTAGGTGGGTGCTTATTTCACCGGTCAAAGACACACAGACTCCACGCTTTGATGCCGACTGAAATGAGCTCTCACATTTATGAGCGTTCAACACGTGTCCGACATTTTTTTACTCGAGCGTTAACATGTGGACAGTGGAAGTTAAAATGTGCTTCTGAATAGCCTTTAATGGGCAACAACTGAGGTTGACTCTAAGATTTAAAAAAAAAAAAAATGGAAGGATATATTCGCAACGTCGCACTTTGTGGGCGGGGGGCGTAAACACAGCAAATGCTACCATAAACATGCTGCATTCATTGCATTCACTATTTATAAATGATCCACCCACCAGTCTCACAATTTAAATTTACTGAACATCACTTTGCGATCTTCATTTACTTGTTTACTTGTTCAAGAACATGGATTTTTTTTTTTTTTTTTGCTGTAATATTTACAATGTATTTATTGACACACAACAGTTTTGCAAAGCGCATGTTTAGCCTTTTTTTTTCTTTTTTTTTTCTTGAAATTACTGCTTCATGTTCAGCCGTACACATTTGCAGCAAGCACCTGAGGCCCCCGTGCAAACAAAGCTGTCCAGCGGGAAATAGAGGTTATGTGCTTTGGTAAAGGGCACCTCACTAGATGGGCCCAGGAGGTGAGAAGCACTCTGTTAAATTGTATTTACAGCTTCCAAGGTCCAAAAACAGCTTCCGGAAAAAAATAACTAACTTGCTCTCGGAATGTAATGCATTTCTGTATATGATTAGATTGAGGGGGCAGTTTGTATTTCATAAAACAATTGCAGAAGAAGCCGATGTTTCATATGCGGGAAATGGAGCAACGTGTGCTCGGTATGCATGATGTCACCTCAGTTCTACGTCTTTGCCTCTCCCAGTTGACCTGAGCAGGAAGTGAATTACTATTCAATCAAGGCCGCTATTTCCGTTCTTACAATATGTAACCAACACGTTAAAGTTGACGCTTGAAACCTGGACTTGTTTTTTTCCGAGCCGCCTCCCTTAACAGTAGGTAAATGATTAAACGGGATTTTAAATCAGCTCGTGACAGTGAAAAGCGTGATGATTTAAAGATTTTTAAATGCACATTTATGAAAAATAGATTAGAAGCCCTTCTTTTTAATATACCTGACGTGGTAACGTCAAATTAATTAGTAGATGACTGCCTATATAGGAATTACTGAGTGAAATCACACATCTCCTCTATAAAAGTTAATGTTATATGTAATCAAATGTCATTAATTTTTTAATGATGGGAATAATTTCAGCCTGCCTCTGCCGTGCAGGAAATCTTATATTTGTAGCACCAGCAACCCCGTTTAGCGTATCTCAATTGTGTGTGGATCGTTGATCACATGATTTATATTTCAGAGTCCATCTTAATGAAGACCAAATCCATTATTCCAGAATAATCTTCCTGACACTTTACCGAGATCACAATTGTTTTATACGCAAATTGTTTCGTAATAGGAACAAAGATGATGTTTGTGCGGAATCCGTTAATCCTTCATCAATCAGCTAGCTTGACCGCTCGGTGAAAATAAAAGGAAGGCATCGAGGCGGCGTAGAAATGTCCATTGCCTTGAAAAGGTAATTAGCAGCTAAGGCTGTGAATGGAGGACCGACAAGCGTGCCTCAGCAGCTAAATGGTTATTAAGGGCATTTGCTCTGTGCAAGTGAGTGGAAAAAGAAATGCAGACAGCTGGGCTGAGCCTGAAGCTGGAAGGTAGTGAGGACAAGACAGGACCGCAGCACACAAACATGCAGAGTCTTACTTGGTTTCCCGATAATGACTCAAGACACCATCTAGTCGAGTCTTTTCAGTCCAATCGCCTCATCACCATTTATCCAAATAGTTGCAGCGTATGATGTCACATTTGCAGGTGCTACTAAGACACTGCAATGCAATCAGATATTCAAGCCTTATATAAATAAATATAAATAAACGTTCATGGAGGGCAAAAAAAAATCAAGCTATTATTAAATTTTATCGCCCACCTCCGAGAATGAGGCAATGATTGCGATGAGAGCTCTTATCTAACATGTCACGTTCCTGTGTGCGTTGCTTATGAACCTTGATGTAAGTAGCCTCGAAACCCACACGATGAAATTTGATTAAAAGTTATTTAAGGCATGTGTGTGTGTGCGGGTGTGTGCGGGTGTGTGCGAGTGTGGGATAGAAGCATTTTTCATAAGAGGGATGATGTCATAGCAAAAGACTCCCACAGGAACAAAGCTATGCATCATTTTTCCCTTTATCTCTGCAGTTTTTACGTCTTCCCTGTTAGTTATTTCTGCTGTCTTGCTTTATGATTTGTTTAATGTTTCACCAATGGTTTTATTTTTACCTCTGCACATTTGTTTTGTATTATTTACACAAGGGCAATGGATTGTTTGCTGTGCCCTTATACCTTATCTTATTTTCCATGCTGTGGCATTGAAAACAAAATACACAGTACTGTACAGTTATTGTTCTTTTGTCAAATAGTGGCCTCCTCTCATAGACGCTCGGCCCCACTTGAACAAAAAAAAAAAAGATGATGGCTTTAAAATGGAGCAGGCCTTGCATCTGTAAAGCTGGCGTTTAGCAATATAGTTTAACGACATGGTGCTGCTATATGCAGAGTGGAGTGTTGTTGGTAAAAGTTGCAAAGGGTACTGACAGAAACATAATTATTATTATTTTTTTGGGCATATGGGGGTGTTAGAGAGGAATAGGACATCATTTTATTCCATACTGAACAAACGCAACTAAACAATCTCCAGATAAATGACCTATTGCATGCCTACGATACTCTATTAATACGTATATCCATGTTGAGCTTTTTTAAAATCTATAATGCATATGGGCAAACAAAATACTCCCACCTAAGTACTAAAAATATTTCATAGACCCTGGACACAGTAGCAAAAATACAATTATATCCATTTTAAAGCATCTTTGGTTGCCTCAACTTTGGAATTTAACATGCTGCCTAATAACTGCCTCACATTAATATATTCCTAGTACTCTCTCTAGTTGAGTAATACCCTGCACTGTATAACTTTTTGACGTTCCCCTCAATCCAATTCCATCTCTCAGTAAGATTATTTGTGTTTCGTCATTGTTCACGAGCGGAATAAAATAAGTATTGATGAAAGCACTCATCTCACTTGTAAATGACTGTGAGCTCAGTGGCGCTTATCTGCCGCACTCCAAGTGTCAGTATGTTTGCAAAGCATCAGTTATAGATGTTTGGATTGAAGCCACTTTGACAAGCAGTTTGGGCTGCTGAGAGTCTGTAATTGTGGGAGACGTGTGCATGCTATTTCCCTTGGCCTGGCTGTTTTATTCCACTTCACTCAGGTAGCTCATGATCATTCGCAATCTTTACACTCATGACTCACATAATGAAGTGAATGTCATTTTCAATCAATGGCAGTGTTGATCCAACTTAATTAGTACTTTAGAGGATACAAAGCAAGATTAGTTTAGCTGCTGCTCTTGACTGTCAGGATTTGGTTCTTTTGGTTTTTCAATGAGCCTGCATTGCATTTCCTACTTATCTGTGCCAATCTATTGAATGTGTCTCCTGATTTGGATGTGTTAATGGAATTGTTGTGACTTTGAACCCAAGTGTGTAATTTATTGGGTTAAGATAGTGGACAGCATATCGTTTCAGTATTTCATCTGCATCCCCGCCAACACATTTAGTCTCTTGTGGTTTGACACCTTCTACAAAGGCAAAAGAACAAAGCCATGTCGTCATGGTGCCCGACAAAGGTATTGCCGCCTTTTGGAATTTAATCCACCGAGAGAAAAATTGCTCCCGGTAGACCCCTGTGTATTTAGTAGCACTTGACTTTAAAGCAAAACCGACCTACTGTGTGGCATTCTTTACAAGGAACCCAGGAGATGCTCCTCAGGGATAAAGATATCCAGCGTCTAAATATCCTCAGAGTCCATTTTTCTTTTCTTTTTTCTCACAGCATGTCTGACAAGAAAGATAAAGTCAAACGTATATATTAATGTCATCTTCACAAAAGCGGATTTTTATGGAATCCACAAAGCAGCAAAAAAAAATAAAAGGTCTGCTCTTGCTGCCCTGCAAGGTGCCAACCAGCTCATCAAGGGCAATTACAGCTCACCTACCTTGTCATTTACCCAGATGATGCAGCATCAGGAGAAATTATGAGTCCACTAGCTCCCTCAAGGACATTGCAACACTGGCTATGACCACACTACCTTAGTCACCGCCACGGAAATGTCTTAGAAAACCAGAGCATCGCTTTACCGTATATCATTTTTTTTCCCATTACTGGATTAACAAAATATGAGACAATTAGTTTGATAATCGATTGATTGCCGATTCATCGATTAATTTTAACACCTCTATACGCCAGCACACAATTAAAAGAAAAGGTATGCGTACTTGATTATTTTTTAGCGCCAAGCTTTTAATACATCTTTTGAGACACATTTTTCCAGCTAATTTTAATTGAACTAAAATGAACACACATCAAGTCTGATGATTAATGTTTGAATTAAATTAAATAAATGTAACTATGTCATATAGGATCAGACAACCGCCGCAATTTATCAAGAATGGATGAAACCAATGTGGGGGATATTTTTTTTAGAAGCAAGTGAAGGTTTTAATTGCCAGCAGCAGTTTGTAGAGGCAAAGCCAAAACCCCATAATCGAGCACTCGGCGGTTTATTTGAACTTGACCCAGAAACTCCAATATACAGCTTATCTCTGTCAACCAGCTCCTGATATTTCCTTCAAAGTAGCCAATGTAAAATGTACATTATTTTGCAGTTTGCCTCTACCTGTTGATGAAATGCTGCAACACAATAAGCTTGTGTACTTCCTTCACTTTTGCTGATTAGTGTTTTTTCCCCTCCAACAACCTAATTGTATCTGCACGTATTCCCAAAGAAAAATGAGAGATGCAGCAACACTAATTGTTAAAAATGAATTTAGCGGGGGTCCGTGTTGACTCATTATTCATTGTGGTTATTGCTACCCGTTTGGCTCAGCCTACGTGTGCCGGAATGGATCCATTTGTCTCTGTCGGAGATGGGCCCTTGACAGATGTGCCAATATGCCTTCCGAAGTTCAGTGTTTGGGGGTTGGGGAGGTGGGGGGGAGCGTCTTAATTCTCCGTGATGTATCATGCTGGCAGTAAGCAATGAACAGAATTGAGTTCCAAATCATCTTACTTCCCACTGCCTCTGGCAATCTGTTTCCTTTCTCTCGATGAGGTAAATATATTAAGGATGGAAATAAATTAGGGGTTACTGAGCCTTAAGCTGAGTGTATCAGTGAGTTTTTATTGAAGTTGATTGCTTGTATTGTCACATTGGCATGCCCTCGTGCCTCAAGGATACATAAAGCCAGCACCCAAAGCACACTATGATTTATTTTTTATTTTTTGCTCATCCCATTAAGACCTGATTGATGCGTTGGGCGCATAGGTTTGCTATGTACACATAATTTAATTTCAGGTATCACATGGTGCCCGTTGTGCCTTGAGGACGGATATTAGGCCTCGTTGGTGGCTCAGGTTCATCTTAATAAATGTGGACAAGCTTTGCCTACTGGGATTGCAATATAGAGGAAGCGTTAGATTGCCAGTGCACTAGTTTCCTCTGTAATGTGGTTATGGTGATGAGCTAGAAAGAGCTGGCGAGCAGCTCAGCAAATTTTTAAACTCATAATCATAATAATTTAGTCTGCAAACAGTACATATCAGCCCGGAGGTGTACAGTGTTAACGACAGGGGGAAGGGCTTAGAAAGTGGCACTGTTGGAAGATGGGTCAGGCTTTGCTTGAATTCTAAAGCATAATGGATGAGATGGAGTTGACATAAAAAAAAATGGAAAAAGTGGAAAGTCTAGAGAGTTGCAGAAGTTATTGAATGTATTTAGCACTACATCACTTCCAGTTCGTGCGCATTCCCTTCTTATTTGGTCGTTTATCCTTTGCAACTATCTAGAGTTTACTGAATTACACGGCTAAATATTGATTTCTGTCTGGATTCTAAATTATTTAGACACTTACCGTGTAAACATTGGTGTTGGCCATTGTTGTCCTGCTTAGCTTGCAGAATGACTACGACACGGAAAAGTAATGGCTTCTGAGGGCGCAACTGAGTTTGGAAAGTTAGGATTAGAAGACTCGAGTGTGTTTTGTGTTTTTTACATCAAGCATTGATTTTGTGAGATTTTTTTTACTGGGACATAAATTCAGACAATCGTGTAGAAAAATCCAAATATGTTGTTCTCGTCACCTTATGGTCCGTTACTTGCTAATTAATAAATCAATTCTCCATAGCCACGTGAGAAAATACTATAATTCACCAAACCATTTATTTTTGTACTCGATGATTCTCTTCAGTGTGTTCCTTCAGTATTTTTTAATGTCTTGAAATGATTTTGTTCCCTTCTGACTTGTAATGATCTTACCTTTGAAGAATGCTGTGGAAGCTCTCCCTCCGCTTTCTTTTGCTGTAAGATGCGACCGGAAAATTGTCAGAAAAAGCTGACGAGAACATCTGATGAATCTGACTGCAAATTTTTAACCACGTTATTTATCCACTGATGTAAACAATCAGAATCTCCAGCATGGTCTTGCTGTGTAATACCATAAAATGAGTAAGTCGTTGGGAATATCAATAAAGCCATTTTTCTGTTCTCCTTCATAAAGCCCATATGATTCTTTTCTTGCTACACCTCCACCATTTCCCTCAGTTTGCTGCCTTGTTAACATTGCCAAGCTCATATAAACATTACACTCAGTTAACACACATTGAGGATGTGCATGCGTCTGTATGTAGGCGGCTCAGACGTGTGACCGGGGGAGTCATTGGAGGAGTTTACAATTCTGTTTTTCATGGAAGTTTTATTTTGAATTTTATGCCCGCATCGTTGAGACTGGCCTACAGCAACTTTAATTATAATATGAATTTAACAGACCGACACTTACTTCTCTTTTGAATATATTTTCTCGCTGTGAGCTCCCTCCTCCCCCACCCCCTCCTTCCCCGAGTTTCCTCCTCATTTATCTTTCTTAATGCTGGCTGCATCTCAATTCCGAGCATTGGATGTGGACGCTATGGGGGTAGCGCAGACGGCAAGACACCGATTGCATTAAGACGTGATTTAAAATGGCCGCTCGCAGCGCACAGCTCAATGCTCATCTGGAGGTATAGTCATGTTATCCCGCGGCTTTGGCCTAATTGGGGGTTTTGGGGGTACAGGCACCCGCTTCCTAACACATGTCATATATGCACCTACAATATGACGTTTTGGCTGTTTAGCTGATCTAAGACGAGCCTGAATAAATGTATTCTAGATAAACTCAAGTCATTGTGCATAAGAGCATAGAGAAAAGTATTCACATAACATAAGCTTCATATGGAGTTTAGCTCCCTCTTTGATTCCTCTTCAATTCACTGCGGAACGGAAAAAAAAAAAACTTCACCAATGCAACAAGCATCATTCAGAATGTGGCCTTAGCCACCCAGAGACGTGCGTTTATGATTGCTCGCACAAAAGGAACAATTCACATGCAGCCCTTTAAACCAATGCCCACTTAACACTTGCTTCTTCATAATACCTGGGAACTCATTTGACTTGGCCTTATATGTAGTATATATTTTATTTTCTTGTCGGAGAAAACCATCCAACCTCAACCCTTGAAATGATACCGGTTATGTATCCGATTATACTCCTCAAAGGTGGATATTGCGGCGTGTTTTTGTATTTTTTGTTAGTCTAAACTTTCCGTTTTTCGAAAGTGTCACGTTGAGGCTGGTAAAATAAAATTGCATATGACGATAATGGAGGGGAAAATACACTTTTCAGTGGTGCGAACTGTAGCTAATGGTCTGCTTAGTGGTGACCTTCTTCTGTGGTAGCACCATAAGCGATAACCTTGTGACAACCTCTGTCCCCCAGATGACAGCAGAAAGCCTGTCTTTATATAGTACCTCTCCTGCTGGTTTCTAGGATACAGTGAATTCCCTCCGTTTTGGAAATGAGGGCTCCCCCGCAGGTATCCACCAGCGCTCTCCATTCCTAGTGATCAGCTGTATGAGAAAAATGATGACACCATCAAAAGAGTAATGCACATCGAGCCAATTTGCGGTGTACATTTCTCTCTATTTAACCTGCAGTGCTTTCAATGATCAACATTACTTCTCCGACTAGTTACGTGCGGCTTTTATATGGGCAGTCTTACGGAGGGGATATGTTTTCCACTTTGAGCAATTTGGCAGGGTGGCTCAAGGAATGGCTTTCAGTTGATCAGTTACTTGAAACTGAAATAGTGAAGGTCTTACTTGGAATGAATTTCGTGACGGGCGCCGGCGGAGCACAATCATGGCTTTGAAAGATTTCATTAGCGCTCTGTTAAACTTTGCCTTCTCATACATTATCGTTTCTGCTGAGGGGTGGCTTCAGTATAAATCCTGGCCGCACAGCTGTTATGATGCGTTTGTTTTAGCAATTGGTTATTTGAAAATGTCATTGTAATAAATGCAATTGTTTTCACAAATGCAACAGGCCGCCGCCTTTAGTGAAGTCGGTTTTGTATCGTTTGATTACATTGAGTTAAGTGTAATTGAAAAGTGTGAAGTGGTAATAAATTTCACTGACATGTGCTAAGCCACTACGAAAATAGTCATGAGTTTGAAATGATATTTCCGTGAAGGCAGGAAAAAAGGTTAAGAAAGTGACCTTGCCTGCGGATTTAAATTAATGATCAGACAAGTTACTTCTTTTGAAATGTTTTTGAGTGCCGACATTTTATGTGTGATTTTAACTTGAAATAATTTTTTAAGACACATTTATTGATCAAGGCCTAAGGCCGGTTTTAGTTGGTAATGAAAAATACGTATCTTGACTTGGATCGGAACTTGACACAAGAATAAGGAGAACACGCAAACCACATTTTGATAATTCAAGTGAATTACATAACTAAAACAAATCAATGTTAACTTTTCAGTGTTGTTCTCCCACAAAGCATACAATATTCATGCATCTTAGTTTTGGCCCAGTGCAATTACAGGTCAGTTTTACCCTGCTACACTTGATAATGTGATTATATAATTGAATCTTTGATTTAACTGTGTGCTTTTGGAGAGGTTTAGCGAGATGTGTGGGGCCCATATTTAGGCACAGTGGATGCACAAAAATAATGAGCGCATTTGTCTGCGTAACACCGCAATTACCCCAACAAACTTGAAATCGCCTGGCATTCTCAACACTGATCGGAATTCATCGTGGACGCACAAAAACCTACCTCCAAAAAACAGAAAGGTCACGTCAGCCTTAAGCACTGTAAAAAAAATATCATTTAATATGCAAAAATAATTGCTTCATTTGTTGGCTGAGAGAATCCACTTACATGAAAATAAATATAAGGAAAAAAAAATCAAAAAGCTAGAAAAAAAAAATCCTTTTTGCGGTACAAATCGAATTTCAGTCATTGAGCGATGTCAGGTTTTGTATTATTTCTGGTGAGCCAGAGTGCAGTTTAGCGCTGTCGGATCTGACAGAGCGAGCCGTCCACCTGCCGCCGCTACCTCTCTGATCACCTGCATTACGCGTCAACGGCTCAACAGCAGCTGTGCTGTGAAGCAGAACAAACCGGGACATGTCGCCGGTGATGGCCCACAAAGCGTGCGCATCCGAGCTGCTTGTGTAACACCCAAATGGTTAAAGAAAGACAAAGTTCAGAAAAAGTCGAAGGGTTCCCGGGGGTATTGCATTATTCTGCTTGAGTGTTACGATATTTAAATAACAACCAACTGTCTCGTTTCATCTCACTGACGTGCAACTTTGGAGCCCAAACTTTCCTCTTGAAGTTCACTTGACAAGGTTATGCACTCACGCTAAGCATTGGAGTTCGTGTTTGGTTTAGACGCATTGGCTCGTTGCCACGTTCCAGGGGAAACTGTTCACATTTTTTCACATGTAGGGAAGCGCTTCCTTGTGGGACGGCATGTATTTCTGTCCCTCTCCTTTCTTTACACAAGGTCCTGGAGATTATTTTTACAGACCAAGGGATGTTGTACTTATGTAGCGGCCAACACCCTGGAACAGGAAGCCACAGTTTCTATGAAAGTCCACGAGATGGAAGCAGATAGCGCAGAGGGAAAACAATATTTTGGCTTGGGCTCATTCTGCTGGCCAATTAGACTCGGAGGCCTGTATGATTTAGCACTTCCTCTGCTTGCTTTTATGTGTCGGGGCTGCTGTGTGGAACACAATGACCCCTGATTAAAGATTGAGCTCCCGCTCGGAGACAGCCGTGGCGCCATTCTTATCAGATGCCTACTTCTCAGGACACGGCAATGCAACTTGAAATCAGCGGTTATATCCGGTGTAACGTTCGCTCAGACGGCAAAAATATTTCGATTTTTTTATTTATTTATTTTTGGGTGAGAAACATGGCAGTCTTACCTAAGGTGATTGATTATACGGTTCGCTTATGAATGCCAAAATGAACGTATAGATATAATGAATAGAAATTCCCCGCAAAAAATACTCAAGAATATTGCTTTCAAAGTGACCCAATGGCTAATGTGATGTGATTGGAAAGTTCACTTGGCAGTGTTCAGTGCAGTAAAGAGTTCAGCGGCTGAACAAAAAAAAAAAAAAAGATGCCCTTTTTGTTTTAAGTCACGTACTGAGACATTAGACAAATGGATTGTTTATCTTTTGCTCCACCCTCTCCTGAAGACATTAGCTGGAAGTGGTGGCCGGATCTTGAAAGCCTGAGTGAGTGCTATTAGGTCATAGTGTTAAATTGTGTAATGGAATCAGTCGGGGTTAAGTAACGCCTCAAAGTGATGCTTATGTAACTGGTATGTCTGAACCGAATTTGAGTACAATGTTTCATACCGCTTTGGTTCTCTGAGGTGGTCATTGTTTTCCCCCTTTTATCCAGCACTTGGAAATTAAACCGTTTTTTTGCTTTAGATCCTGCCTTCTTGCGGCTTTAATGTTGTCTGGGAATATTTGAAGATCAAATGCGTGTGTTGCGAAGCTTAACTTGTGTGCCGGAGACCAAAGATAAAGATGTTTTTGAGAACAGGTCTCTTATCTCTTTGTACTTTTGAAAGATGTTTTATTTTAGTGTTTCATGTTCACCCTCAAAGCCCACCATGTCCTCATTCTCTCGAGTAGAAATAATACATCACTTGTACTGCAGAAATGACCAGCAACAAAAGAAATTTCAGCTTCATTTATTATCAAAATAGTCATTAACAAAAATTAATGACATTTTTATTCAACCAGAGACTTCATGTACAGTTTGTAACTTTTGAACATCACTGGCAGTGACTAAAGTAGTTTCTGTAATGTTTGATTGATTTACTGCACTGAACATCTGAAAACACTTTTAAAACTATCGTGTAGGCGCACCGGACTATAAGGCGCATTTTCAATGAATGGCCCATTTTAAAACTTTGTCCTTATATAAGGCGCACTGGACTATAAGGCGCACCATTAATGCGTCATGTCAGATTTTTAATCCAAATCAAATCATTCTCCATTTTATCTTTTTTATTTCAACTTCAGACCCAACAAATTACTTTATAATCACAAAATAATGATCCATAGTCTTTTTGATTCATGATACATAGTCTTCAGCGGGCCACTTATGATTGATTTCATGACACAATGCTTTGGGCCAGTTTAAATTTAGGAATTTGGTCCATATATAAGGTGCAATGGACTAAAAGGTGCACTGTCGGCTTTTGAGAAAATTTTAGGTTTTTAGGTGTGTCTTATAGTCCGGAAAATACAGTATACAAATGTATTCAAGCAATTTTAATATACTGACAGAACAAGATTGATGAAAAATACAAACAAATTGTACAAACACTGCAACGGTGTGTACACCAAGATGATGATTATAATGTATTTGTAAAAAAATAAAAATAAAAATGTGTTCTAATTATGTTCCGCTCACATGGGCATATAGTACAAATTTGCAACATTTAGAGCCATCATAACCTGTTTACATAGCTGGCAATTTTGTAGTTGTTGACATTTGTTGATGAACGTAGCTACGAGTCGGTGCTGTCTGGCTCGCTGTGTCAAGATAGCACTCAGCTATCATTCCAAAAAGGCGAAAGATATCAGCAAAGTAAGCAGCGTGCTAAGAGTGTACACAAGTGGAACTGCGAACCTGAATCCTGCGATGGAGGACGTTCGCAGTGCTAAAATCTAATCACCATCATCCATAAATGATGAAAATGGAGCTGCTGAATGTTGTACTCGTTTCATTTCTAAGTCCTTAAAGAAACCCAGAAACTGCCTTGAACTTGTATAAAAAAAAAAGGTGAATCGAGTTTGACAGTCCTCAATCTTGTTCAGAAAACTCAAACGTCAAGAGATTTTGTAAATGAAATCGAAAAAATCTCTTCATGCTGCTGTTTATGCAAATTTGTTAAGCAGGGCATAAAGAGAGAAAAAAAATCTGATTTGTCCAGTTGATTTAATTAGCTGGGCTTTTTAATAATAGTCTATTATCGTTGCTTTGACAGTTTAATTCCATTGGCACTTCTAAAGTTGTTAGTCAGTACCAAGATTATTGCTGACACACCGACATAGACGCTTACCTTAAATTTTTCTGGCCACTTATGTGGGCCCTAATGTATGTGTGCAACTGTTTCCATAAATATTCTTTTTAGAATTGGTACACCATTTAAAAATAAGATACAAAGCCTGGAAGTAACAATTTTAAAAGCTTTATAGATTACTGTATTTGCAAATTACATCACTTGCCTTTGAAGCCCACTGACAACCACTGGGAGTGTTAAGTCATTCCCGGCAGCCTGGCAAAAAATTTTGCTAAGAAGCTTTTTGGAAAGTTCTATAGGAATATTAAAACACACTTGACTGACATATTGTTGCAACTGATACCTTTTCATGCTCTAAATGTTTTTAAGATCTTAGATGTTGTAGGTCACTCATCCAGTTTCATATAATGGTGCGGTGGCATTGTCACATTTTTAACTCTGCTTTGATTTTATGACGGTGCGTCGATTTGGCAGCATGACCCTCTTTAGACTCGCTTACAGTCAATCATCGAAATTGCGTGCCCTTATTTCGCCAGGGTGATTTTCCTCACTATGATTCTTGTTCGACGCAGTGTCAGACAGCAGTAACAATGTTCAGCCACATTTGGCAGCTGCAATTCAAAGTCGAGTCCCTCCTCCTTAAGTCGCTGCTCTTTGCAGCTTTATCTCAGCGCTGCCATCTCCTGTCGACAATGTGGCCAAGTATCAATAGTTGCTCGTTATACTTGACAAAGTGGGTAGTGTTATCTGATCTTTTGCATTGTGCTGCACTGTTCTTTAAGTCAGCCATATTACTAATTGATTTTTACACAAGAATATGTGACCATTTGTTTGCTGTAATTGCACTTGTTAAAAACTATATCTTTTGGTTCATCTTTTCTGATCCAATACAGTTGATGAACTTAAACAAAAGGTCGAGCGTATGATTCATCTGTCCCACTCATGCCGTGTATATTCTGTACTGCTAAAATGGTTTTACTATTGCATGTGAACAGTACAGTATTGTTCTTGTGGTTAAGACACTTGACAAAATGTATTTTCTGTTATGTAGTCTATTTATATTCGTGATGTGGGACTGCACTGCACACTTGGTATTACATTAGAATAAAGTGAATACTGTGCTGCTCTCCACTCTTCATTTATATTTCAGTGTCTTTGTTATATTATCTTTTTCTTAGGCTGGTTTAGTCGCCACTATTTTGTTGTTTGACTGCAGTACAATGGCCGGATCGCATGTCTTGTTTGCGCCATAATCCCTAGTTTTGTTCATTTCCATACGGTAAGAGCTCCTAGCAAAGCAAAATGCGTTAGAGCAAACCATGTGACATCATTCTCTTTTGCTCATTGGTCCACGATAGCTGCAAGATTGTATACGAGAAGGTTCAAGTGAGCATAGTACCTTGACAAATATTGTTCAAGTATTCTGTAAATATTTGGAGATGTCTGTCAGGGAAGCAGGTGGCCATGTATTGACTCAAATTTCTTGCTTAACTGGTGATGTTTACTGAGAAAATAGTCTCAAACCTAATCTTAGGCAAAATGATAACAAACTGTAAGCATTTCCGATTGTTGACAGAATGTTGTACCTAACGATGTGTTAACAATCCAAACATGTTTTTTCAAATTGAGCAAACATCCAATTTTTCTCCATTGCAGTCTGTTGTTCCTAAAATTAAACCATCCCATAAGTCATTGAGTGAGTGAAGACAAATGCGGTTGTCATCATTGTTTGTCCAACATGGGCATTTGACACCTCTCATTGTTGCAAACTGTGCGTCCACCATCTGTTGTCGGGTCAGCGTTTTGTACCTGACAGCAGGCGTCTTGTTCAACAATGGTGTGTCATGTCAAGGAGAAAAATGTGGCCTTATTAACAGAACTGAACACTTTCATCAACTCGACTAAATGTTGACAGGGAGACATTTACTACACTGAACAAGATCATGTAAACACAGATAGTGTGACAAGTTAGGGTGTCGATGTGTCAGGCACATATATTGAGAATCCAAATTTAATGACCCCAAATCTCAAACAGTACTTGCAGTACACCCGTTAACTGTAAATGATGAATGTGCGCTTACTTTCATCGTCTTTTTTCTACTTTTGAGGTAATTGAGCTGCTTTAACTCTGCCTCCTCATTCACCTGATTCAGCATCAGCAGCAAATACTGGTTCAGTTTAATTAAGGACACTTCAACATGGTCACAGGCTTGAGATCGAAACTCCAGAAAACAGCCGTGATTGATTGTTATTCAAGCCCCAAGCAACTGAGATGTCCATTTTCAGTAGACAGCAAGTGGCAAAATGGCCGTCCCCTCAGATGGCTAAAAACGGGCGGAATTTGCTGCCTAACTAATATTTCACTAACATTGCTATTTTTAGACTAGTGGGGACACGTTAAATGTATTGTCAAGAAAAATTTGGAGTTGACTCCCCCGTTAAAGCTTTCAAAGTCAAAGTCAGCTTTATTGTCAATTTCTCCACATGCCAAAGACACAAAGAAACCGAAATTTTGTTCCCCCCTATCCCACGGTGACAAGACATGGCTCACAACAGACAAACAAGTAAACAAGTATAACAACAGCGTGTTGAATAACTAATGAATAAATAACACAATAAATAAATAAATAAATAAATAAATAAATAAATAAATAAATAAGAGGAGCAAAAAAGGAGCAAGTGCGCGTACAGCAGACATTCCAGAAAATAGCGCAACAGTGCCGCACGCTACGCAGAAGGGGGTAGCGAGTTCAGGGTCCTAACAGCCTTGTGGAAGAAGCTGTTGGCGAGTCTGGTGGTGCGGGAGCGCAGGCTCCTGTACCTCTTCCCAGAGGGCAGAAGGTCAAACAAAGAGTGAGCCGGGTGACTCACATCTCTCGCAATCGAGGTTGCCTTGCGGGCGAGATGGGAAGTGTAAATGTCCTTCAGGGACAATCTTACCAGCCGTATTCACTATGCGCTGCAGGGCCTTCAAGTTCTGTTCAGTGGAGTTACCAGACAGCGATGCAACTGGTACCACGGTAGAATGTAGACAGGACTGCCTGAGGAGCACATTCGTGACGAGTACCGCACCTAAAAACCTCCAATTTTCTCAAAAGCCGACAGTGTGCCTTATAATCAGGTGCGCCTTATATATGGACCAATATTGAGCCACTACAGCAGGCGTGTCCAAAGTCCGGCCCGCGGGCCAAATGTATATATCTCAAATATGGACAAAGTTTTAAAATGGGCCATTCACTGAAGGTGCGCCTTATAATCCGGTGCGCCTTATAGTGCGGAAAATACGGTATACGTAGTTTCAGGCTCCAATAGACCAGCAACAACGATCCAGTTCAGTTCACCACTGAAACAAACCAGAATCAAAAATAAGCACACATCTTTTGTTTTAAACTAATCCACACACACAAATGCAGTATTTGTTCCAGTGTATTTTATTGTGTTTTTCATATATCGTATTTTTATTTGACACATTCCATATTCAATGGCTTTGTGTTGGTGTAACAGAGACAATATGGATTAGTTTGCTCTCAACGCTCACGGATAAACACATTCTACTTTTGGATTCAAACCATTAAATCATAATCCGCTTAAAAAAAAAAAATGTCACCAAGAGTTACCTGTGACTGTGAGCATCTGAATAAATAACTTGATGATAGTGGTTGTTTACATATTTAATCAATATGATGTGTGCATACAAGTGTTAAATCAGACCATGTGTCATCTGATCTCCATGCTGATGTATTAGGATGCTAGCCAAGATGAGGTGTTAGGGGGAAAAAAAATCAGGATGTTAAATTACATTATGTAAAAATTTTCTCATCGTAGCCTCAGAGAGTGATATGGCCACAGGGTTTATTGTAGCCGTGCTGATGGATTGCAAAGAGATAGATGAATTAAGTGCATTGCAGCCTTCTGTTATCGGAATGTTGTGCTGCTCGCCCCTTTCGTAACTTGAAAGCAAAATTATCTCATCGGGATCTAATGTGTGTTTGGATAGCAAATTAAAGGAATGATTGCTCTTCTTTCGTATTATACTTGAATTTGTGACAACAGTGTCCAGAATAAAATTTTCTTTTAGCTCTAATTAAGTCTATGTGTTTGTCGATTTTACCGCGTGTATATATATTTTTTTTTTAGCCTGACCTATCTGTTCTCAAATGTGTCAGTCTTTTTTTTTTATCTCTTGTAGATCTTATTTATTCATTTGTTTTTTGGAGGGTTTATCACTTTCTTTTTGTTGTAATTAAGCGTATTTATTTGTTGTTTTTACCGTGTATATATATTTTTTTAGCCTGACCTATCTGTTCTCAAATATGTCTGTCAGTGCTTTATCTCTCGTAGATCTAAGTTTTTTTGTTTGTTTTTTTGGAGAGTTTATCACTGTTGAATGGGAAGAACTAGACAAGTAATAGAAGTCTTTTTGTTCTTGCAGCTCAGAACAACACTTTGTTGGCTCAGAAAACTATGCATGTTCAAAGCGACCGGAGGCATTATAATTCAGACAGCCAAAGAGAATTTTGACTTTTGATTTGCCTTTTTTGTATGTCCTTGATACATAACTCAGATGGAAGAATGGGACAACTCAAATGTTAACTGCTTCTATAAGCAATACCGGTATATAACTGTGAAGCAATCTCGTTTAAGTTCGATTGGCGTCGGTCCTTGGCCTAGAAAAATGAAGTCCAAAATGTGAAAGCTAATTTTCTGCTTTTACTTGAGAATTGCTGTGATGTCTGTGTGATATTGACTTTTTTTAGTGAAAAACTTGTTAAAAATGAGCTTTTCTGCTATGTCAGAACACAAAAAGTCTTTCCTTAGAGAATTTCAATTAAAATTAACATTCAATCTGTTTTCTATAAATCCATCACGTATTAATAAATATGTTTGGTAAGCAGCTTTTTCTTACCTTTAGTATAAAATTGAAATGAGCTCTGCTGTTTTATGGGCTGCTGGAGCTTTGACTCTTGTATTGGTACAGTCGGATCATTTTCTATAAATCCATGAATAACAAATGTAATCCTTGTCACTAATGCAGGCATGGTTTATTTTGTGCTGGCCTAACCAGAATTTTACAGGTATACATAATGTTAGGCTCTTCCCATTTTTAATAGGACATCTAAACCTTTTTAATAAGATTGACATTTCAAACCTCAGAGATAAGAGTTGTCCAGCCTTCATCCTAATGTTTTACTACTGTCATGTAAATATATTATATTTTTGGGACTATAAGGTGTTATAAAGCACAGTCGCTTAATATTAATAGGTCTATTTTGGGAAATTTCCAATTATACTGGGTTATACTGAGGGAAACAAACCAGCGCAGCAAATGAGTCAAACTTTAATTTGACATCCAATCACAGCTCGTGTGTTTTTTGAAGCTGAGCCGTGATTGGTTGTGACCTGATACCTGGGAACTGTGATGTCTAGTTCAGTCGATGGCAAGTGGCAAAATGGCCGCCCCCTGAGATTGATAAAAACATATCAATTATGCTGCTTAACTCATATTCCACAAACACAATATTAAATAGAATGCCGTGTTCAGATTAGTGAGGCCACAGACAACATTATTGTAAATACATTTCGAGGGTTGAGTTCCCCTTTAAAATTCAACAATAAAAATTCAGCCTGGATTTTTTGCTTTGCCCAATGTTTTGTAGCCACACACACAACCCGTGCCCGAGACCCCTGCTTTAATTACAATAATTTATTTTTTTTCTCATTCTCCAACCCAGGATGAGGGTAATTGGAAAAGAATTAGATTGTTCCTGTTATGCGTGAGAACAACATTGGAATGGGTGGGATTGTTCTGGTTGGTTAAACAATTGATAATTCCCAAATAATCCTGGATCATGCTGTTGTTTCGGGAGACTCAAGGACAAGGTCGCTGGCTGTAAGGTGTTTATACTTAGCAAGAAGTAAATCCATTCTGGATCGAGAGGGATTCTGATGTCTTTTTCACAAGACAGCTGCAAAGTTGCCCTATATCTGTAGGGAATGGGATCATGAATATTGTGTTAACCCAGAAAAAGTTACAATCCGCGCATGCTTCCTTGTTCCCCTGATCCTTCAGCTTTTATTGTTGCATTGGCCCATTGTATCCGAGAAGAGATCAAGGGGACCCCTGTCGGTTTTGGATTATTTCTTTGTAAAAGTGCCACTGTAGGGGATAGAGGATTAAAAGAGCAGACAGCCGATGGGGATTCTGCAGGAAGTTAGTTTGCTGTACTCACTGAATTGTTTAAGTGGAGTCTTTTCTCTTAGTTTGCTCAATTGTCTATTCTGTGTTTGCTTGAACTAGGTGTGGTCCTGTAGGAAAATAACACAAGGGCTGCTTGAGGATGACGACTTTAATACCTTTTTTTTTTGTCTCATTGAAGGACGATATAGTAAAAGAAATGACGTTGTTCTACTTTCCGCAAGCTATTTTAAGGGCATATTGAAAACCTAGCTGTCTATTTGCAGGAATATTGCTGTGTCGTTTGAAATGCAGTGTCACCCGACATCCTTCAACAAAGATAGATTGAGCTGACTATGTCAGCAGTTTTCATAAGCTCTTGATGTTTGTGTTTCCGTAGGAAGCCATGGGCCACGAGGTTGGTCAACCCTATACCCTGAATGTGCTGCAAAGAACCAATCGCCCGTGGACATCGCGGATGAACATGCTCTGGTTTCTGACGAATACCAGGAGCTGGAGTTTGACAGATTTAACTCCG
Organism: Syngnathus scovelli; assembly: GCF_024217435.2. NCBI lineage: Eukaryota > Metazoa > Chordata > Actinopteri > Syngnathiformes > Syngnathidae > Syngnathus > Syngnathus scovelli. The sequence goes on along the minus strand of NC_090857.1, from coordinate 9,615,279 downwards.
AGTCCTCCAACCAGACCACAATGAAAAACACTGGAAAAACAGGTCAGTACCCTGGAGTAGGATTTTTAAGACTACAACAGAAATGCATCATAATAAAAGTTGGAAATAAAAGCATGTATTTCTAGGGAGTGGTGTTTTGATAGATTTCACTCATCAACCTTAAGGACATTTTGACCATAAATGTTTTTTTTAATATCTACTTTTTTTTATTGTTTGAACTCCTTCTTTGGAAGGTAAATCATTTCTCACAGATAAGCCGTGAAATATGGTTTGTGGATGTACTGTAGCTCAACATCTCATTTATGTTAACCTTTAGACTAAAACTAGTAGATGAGAAATGTGTTTGGATGCTGAGAGTCAGCAGTCTATTGCAGTAGTTTATTTCTCCGTTATTGTTTTGTTCGCTCCCTCACATTTGCTTTTTTTTTTTTTTTGTCCAAGTCATATTATTAGAGCGTGTCGACACTATCTGACTTTTTTTCCCTTTTATTTATATGATGCTTCACTGAAATGCTGTGAAGAGTCGCTGCCATTTATTCCTCCATTGTGGAATACATCCCTGAAGAGATATGAAGGGATATAAGAACCAGCACATGATGAATTGGAACTGTAGAGTTGAGCCGTTCTTTTATTTGGTCATCATAGGGAAGATGAGGTTACTTACCAACAGACAAAGTGACGCCTGGTAAAAGGCAGTTCTTTGTTTACATTCAACCTTTAGCTGCAGATGCTACCGCAAGTGACAAGAAGGAATAAAATTAGATGAAGGTTGCACTCTTCTTCTTCTCCTTCTCTACAACATAAATTCACCTTTGAGACCGCCAGCAGGACAGGTGGTCACCATGTGATGCTTTGGTTTGAACACTGATGGGGCGCCGCGGGAGTAACATGCATGATGTTACCGACTATTTTTCAAGAATGTTATGTGCTGTTCTAATTGTTATTGTTTCTGTTTTAATATGATTTTATTTTCATGTGCAATATTTGCATACATTTTCCATTATGCTGTGGTTGTTTTTTTTTCCAAGTTCTCCATAAATAAATTTGGGCAGGCTGAAATAAGAGTGCCCCTGCTAATTGTAGCTACAACTGTACTCATTAATTACTTTAAGACGTTTTTCATTCATGAGCAATTGCACACAATTGACTCAATTCATACATAATTAATTCTTTCATAATACGTAGTAGATTTTAAATATACGGTGTATACATAATGTATCAAAGACTTGACATGACACACGATGATATCACAATATGCAAGACAAAAAAAATAAAAAATCAGGAAAGAGAATAACATCCAAATGTCTGCCCTATAAACATAGGCAGACCACTTTTATGTGCTTCTAAAGCCAAATTTTGAAACATTTATAAACATTCAATGAAGCGAGAAACAATCACCTCCAAATGTAATCCCTTGTTATTCTTGTAAATCCCTTTATAAACACAAGTCCAGCCTCTCACGTCGTCTTTTTACAGCCTCAATGAATCATGTACAGGAATATTTGGAAGCTTAGCCCAATACAACTTGAAGCCGCCACTGACTCACCCCCCCAACCCAACGCATCCCCTCTGCTTCACTAAATCCGTGGGCCAGTGGTGTGAAAATCCTGACCTGAATTGATATCTTGTGCTGCTGGCAGTGTCTCTCTGAAAGTGGTGTCATCTTTTGCATTTGATCATAATGAGAGTTGTTAGCCTCCATGACAACCAAGGCCACTGGGACAGCTGAGCAATGCTTTGTGCCGCTTATTTACACAGATGGAAATAACAGCTTTTTAACACTTGCCATGCCGGGGGGATTTTTAGACTCTTTTTTGCTGTGCCAATTCTGAAAAGGTTTTGCGACAAAATACGGTATGTATAATTATTTCGTCCCTTGGGCGTGTTGTGCCACCAAGAGTAGGGTATTGCGTCACAGTTATGTCATCCTCAGCCCATGACCATGTCATCGTGTCCTTTAGCAAAAAAATCCCCCCCCAGTTGCTCCTGATGCATCAGTAGGTGAGGAGACCGTGTCCCTGAGGGTAGAAAAGTGCTGTACAAGTGAAAAGCCTATTTACCATGGCGACCAACTAGAAGCTTGCTCCTGCTCAAGCCTCAGAAGTTTTTAACCCCTGGAATTTTACTTAAAAAAGAAAAAGTGCACTCGAGGACCCGGTAAAGATATTAAAGCTTTAATTGTGATTTCAATCGAGCAGGCAGCACTTTATTACAAAGCCACATTGCAATCTCAATAAGCGTGTGACTGCACACATGTGGCACACGCAAATACTCATATTAGTTTCATTTGATTTTTTGACCTCTTGCAAAAATACTGTTGGTGGAAAAAGTAGACGATAGACTCTTTATGCAATTTCAAAAGTCAATACTGTAATCAAGAAGTCAGCCTTAAAGGTTCCCTGCCATCGATTTCCCGATGCTCCCCGTGTGCCGGCTTTGAGATCAAACTGATTGGGAGCTAGTCAAAGAGCTCCTCAACAAAAACATTTCTGAGTCAAATTTCAAACAACTTTGCACCAAATTCACAGCGGATCGCATGGCCCCAGAGACGTTTGCATTGATCAGGGATTTACTTTCACACACACTCCCTTTCGTTGGCAGACTGTGGTTCAAGGTCTTTTTGGCTTAGCTTTTAATTCCCGCTCTGCTGTTGGAGGGTTCAAATACACCCGGTAGCGCATTTCTAATGAAACTCCCAGGGCCAGCGAGCTCTGGCGCTCCTTGACTTTCCTCGTGTTGAGCACGGGATTACAGTGCTTCGACAGCAGCAGTAGAAGGGATTTATCATCTCTGTCAATATTTATGCATCTTCGCAAATGAGTTGCACAATTACACTTGCGTGATTGGCGGCCCCTCCCTTGGCAGCCTGACCTGTATGCTTTGATTCTTGGAAAATCTCCCACATCTAAAAGCCTTTTCTCTGCGAGCCGTGCCATAATCTTAAACAGCACTGGCATGTTAATGCTGGCGGCAGATTTCTTTGGCGCCTCGCGACAGGGATGCAGCTCATCCTTCATCCATCACCTGATGCTCTTCTCTGGTCTTCACTCCTATTTTCCCTGAATGTCACCGTTTTTCAAATGCCTCCCTGCTTTCCGTCACAGGGTGATCCCTTTCATTTATCATGATTTCACCTAGTCTCTGTGCACAGCATGTTCTTCATGGCTTCTATATTGACTCGGGCTCTGCGTGCGCCTTTGTGATATGATTACAAGTGGGCCGAGAAGCTGTCTAAATCCTCCTGTAACGGGGGATCAGCCGACACAACACAAGGCCTAATCTGGCTAATGATATTAAGTGCAGACAAACTAAAGGGCTTTAGATACAGAAATGCTTTTATTGCCATTGTAATAAAACCATAGATTTTTTTGGGGGGGTGTATTATATTCCCACACATCAGATGGCATTGCGCTATTGTCATGGTGACTCCATTCGCCTCCAGTATTGTGATTTAAAAATAGTTAATGCTTCTCCCATTCCATGTGAATGACCAATAATAGATTTTTTTTTATCTCCACTGAAAGATAATATTGAGTTTGAATGAATTTGCCTTTAAATACAGTCTTAATTTTGCTTTTTGATATTATGCTATCAAGATTTGATTTTATTATTCTGACATTCGTAAACAAAATAAATTTTCCAACACAGCGCCCCATCATTTTTCTATTTTTGAATATATTCTCCAACATGTCAAGTTTGCTCTCATAACTAATCTTTTAGTGCTTAATTTTCACTAATAGTCTTTCGATTTGTCTATGTCTTTGCTGTCCTTAGTTGCTGTTCTCCTGAAGGATGACTACTTTGTGCGAGGTGCTGGGCTACCAGGCCGCTTTAAGGCCGAGAAGATGGAGTTCCACTGGGGCCAGAGTAATGCATCAGCCGGTTCCGAGCATAGCATCAACGGCAGACGCTTTCCCGTTGAGGTAAAGCATCCTGTCAACATACTACAGAGACAAATATACTGTACAACACCATGAGGAAGGGTCAAGTGTGCAAGGCAACTCAGCAAAGTACTCTTCTAATAGACATGACACACATTAAATTCGCACACTCATATTTTTTAGCTCTTTCTGAAAGGCCCTAAAATTCTAAAATATGCTACCAAGCTCCTGTTTGAATAGTAAAGTTATCGGTGTCAAGGAAGTATATTGAGGCCATACACCTCGACTAAGAGACGAGCGTTGTATGTCAGGAAAGAGCAAAGTATAGCCTGGGTTGTTAATGGAGGTTATAGTCATCTGTAAGACACTATTAATCTAGGGATATATAAAGATATAAACAAAATAATGTGTGGGTGTTGTTTGTGAACAACTTTAATTGAACATTTGGTCAATTGTTATTGATTGTTCATTAATCCTGCCATGTTGCTATTTAGGCAAGTTGAAGTGGACTAATTGGCTGCATCCATCTGCGATGCTGTTTATCGTGTCTCCACTTGGCATCAAAGAGTTCTGCTGTCCCCCCCAAAAATAACCAGAATTGCAAAAATAATTCTAAATGGATCACACAGATCAGTTTACTTTTTTTTTTCTTTCAGATGTAAATAATTGCTAACTTGCTACATTGGGATTTATTTGCTCATCATTATATGTACTGAGTACATAACCTTTTTGGTTTTATTATCTATAGGATAAAACATCAAATGTTATCTATGTCTACAAAATGTTGTTGATCCTCGTTAGCTTTGTTTAGCTTTGGTGGAGGTTTGCGTTCTACCTCGATTGCCTTTCAACTGAACCACAAATTCACTATTATCATTTCATTGAATTATTTGAGGTAGAGAGTTTTGTGCCAGAACCGAATAGGTTGAAAGGGATTGATTGCCACTCTGGAAATGTCTTTTGTGTTTTTGTTGAAGGTCACAATATATGATTACAGAAACAGAGGACAGAGGGGAAAAAAACAACTCCTACTGCAATAGAATGAACAGTAATGCACGTCATACGTCTGAAACCATTACGGGTATTTTTTTTGTTTTTGTTTTCATAAACTGCCTTTTCAATTCAAACGCATTCAACTTTTAAATATTCAGTATTTTACAATACCAAAATATTGCTTCAGTAATTGGTTATAAATAACAGGGCGTGAAAGCAGTGGTTACTGTGCGTCACTTTCCTCTGCAGCTGCATAGCTCCAGTCCTTGTGTGCGTCTTTCTTTGGCGTCTGTACACACACAGCTTTTGATCCTGAATGCCTCTATAATTAGATGAATTTTTGCATTGCCATTTTGCGTCCAGCGTGCTGAGATTGTATACAGCACATCTCTTTTGATCATGTGTCTCCAAATACTAAGTAGCTGCGTAGCTGTTAGAAAAAAAAGCTAAAAATGATGAGAAATTAGATACTTCATTTCAAATATAGAATTTTTGGCACATGGTATTTTTGCTTGGATGAGCATGTTTGCTTGATGGGGACGGGTTTAAAAGAGTTATGCATGTTTTATGTGAAACTCATATTTTACTTTTTATCAGGTTTGTAATGTGCCGGTTCTTTAAATACCTCATTAATTTGTTAACGTGTCTATAAAACACAGTGGTTGGTTGGACATGTTGTTATGACAGTTGAAACGAGTTGTGGATTTCTGAATAAGAACTAAAGCCATGTCAAATGCATTTGTAAATTAACATGCATAGGGGTATATTAGTTCACTGCATGGAATGGGAAATGGGAAAACTGCATTATAGACACCTGGCTTGCTCTCATCAGCCGAGCCTCATTCATATGTTACTCATGAATACCAATACATATGCAATTATTGGCCCGTACAGTGAGGTCTTGTGTCAAGTTGGTTCTCGCATTATAAAATAGGTGACAAAGGCTCAATTTTAAAGTTAAAAAAGATGATTGAACAAAAAATAAATCACTCCAAAATACCAGTCAGATAACAACTACGTCGAGTTAAATTCAATGTCATTCAGATGAACATACGGAGAAATAAAATTCTGATATTACCTGAAGTCATAATTTTCGGAAAGGCTTAGGCAATGGTACATCACTGAAATATTTATAAAGTGGTGTTTTAAGGGTTTAATTTCTTCTGTGACCAAACTTGCACCTCAGATCATCTTACAAATGAATGGAAATACCGTTCGTTCCAACTTCCTCGAAAACCCGACAAAAATAATATTTTTAATCAGGCAAATGGCACTTTATACAACACACAGTAACAGCATAATCAGAATGTAAATAATTAAACTGCCTCTGCATGATAATTAATGACTCCTTATGCTGTGTGTGACTTGACCACCTGATATAATACAGCCATGACATTATTAATTTTTCACAGAAGCTCAAGAAAATATGATGTTATCTGTCTACATGCGTTGATGCACCGTCTGTATTTATAGACCCTTTGCTGAAAGCGTTATATAACCACGGTGGACAAGCCGTGCTATTTGTCTATGGCGCTTTGCATCGTGTGTTATCAATAATCCAAAATGTCTCGCATATTCTCTACTTCTAGACTAATGTAACTGTGAATGTTGAGTTTCAAGGCTGCTATCTGCATCCATCTCCAGCCCATAGTTGCTCATATTGCAAAAAGCATTCAGATGTTTTCCCCCACCTGCAACCCCCGAGCATTAAACCACATGTACAATAAATTTATCCACTAGATTCTGCAGGAAAGACAAATTGCGTTGCGGTGCTATATGAACCCTGCTGGCTTTTATAACATGGTCATGTAGTAAAATAAACAAAGGGACTGCTTGGCTGGTGGCTCCTGAGCTTGACATACACAATACAAACACACAGGCTCTTACATGAGAGTGGAGTGGACAAATCGATAGACGAGCCACCTGTTTGCTCAAACAGCACAATGAAAAATGAATCGGTTGATTTGTTTTTGCCTGTGGGCTCCATTGGGAGATCTTTTCATATAATATAGTGTATTAATGTGTCACGGAGGTTGGAATAATTTTACATAGACTGCAAATTGCACCTCAGTAATGGAATGGCCTCCACATGTATGCTGTTTCTATATCATACGTGTAATGTGAAGTGTGAATATATTTCAAAAGTCATGCATCATAAGATGAAATGGAATTATAAAAAGTCCGTGTCTGACATAGCAATATTCACCACTGCAGCACAAGTCTGGTCGTGTCTTGTGTTTTTATGAGTTAGATATTCTGCGTTTGTGTCATGGTGCTTGTAACATAATATTGTGAGAAAATGAGTTGTGCTGTGACATCACTGTATTCTTTTGTTTGCAGCACAAAATGGACATTTGACAAATTGTTATTGGTTGACCATGACAATTAGAATATGTAAGAAAATCTGAACTCCTGTTTCTATGACCGTGTCATATACCCATTTTTCAGACAATATGCTAACGCCTATAGACCACTGTTAGCATTTTAAATTATTCATCTCACATTGTTGCAGCTGTATATGACCCTCAATTCTTGGTGAAAATTGAAGCCACTGCACTGGCCAGTTGGAAGCAAAGTATATTATTATTGCTATATTATTATATATTTAATATATAATGTTAATATAATAATATTAAATATATACATGGATTTTTTTCCATGTAGTTAATTTTATGTGACAAATATAATGTTTTTCCAATCTCTTACTTCAAGCCTACTTGCGTGGGATTGAAGTAAGAGATTCATACTGTGTTTGAGACAAAAACATTTACCAACAAACAGCTCTGGTAGCAAGAGTTACAAAGAATCCAAGACCTTGCCTCCCACACACTTATTTCTTATTGTCTACTTCGTGTGCCTCAATACCTCACCATCATGGGAAATAATGCCGAGCATGAGAATCTTTTCATCCATTTCCACTTAAATTGGAACATATAATGTGGCTTTGCACACATTTTGAGCTGAGGAAAGGGTGCATGTGTGTGTGGGAGGGTTGGCAAAGAAAAACTCATAAAATGTGGACCTTATGTTCCATTGAGTGAAGGACAAAACCAGAGGTAAATAATTGAGCCCAAATGGGTTTTTTTTTCTTTTTGAAGAGGGGACCTGCAGTAACATTTTTTTTTTTTTTTACCTCTCATAAAGCCATATATTTGTCTCGCTGCTGAGGTGTGGTGAATGCACCGTGCCGGAAACGTGCGAGTTTGGTTAGACCACTTGTCTCTGCACCTTAAAATCAACAAGTTGAAGCGGAGATTAAAATCACATCTTGTACGGTGAAACGAAGCATGCAGTCATGCGAGTCAAGTGGCGTGCTTTCAACAACTTTTCGGGCCTGAAGTAGGAAGGTGTTTTTTAATTGAATACCCTGTTTTACAAAGTACGCTGGTCACAAAAGACCATCTCTGTGGCTAAATGAAAACCCGAGGGGAGGGGGAGAGGCATTTAATTGTGTAATGTAGTTAATACCATGTGACAGCTCAAGAATGGCTAGTGCTCCTTCTTGCAGTGTTCCCGGACAACAAATTAGTTGCACTTCAGGCTGTAGTTAAATTTGAATTTGGTCACTTTCTTATTATTCTGTCTAATTTACACACATGGATCCAAACTTCTTTTTTTTTTTTGCCCTCCACTTTTTGCATAATGTCAGCACCGGCCACTTTGAGCACTCTCAAAGTTTTGCTTTAAAAGCCTTGCTCTTAAATTAAATCAACATCTAGGACCTTTTTCTTATTGGCAATTAACTTGGTTCACTGACATGAAAGGCTTTTTCAAATTAAAGAGTCTCTCGACTGTGATGATGGATAGGTCCAATTACTACCTTTAGAATAATTTGCTGATTTTGAACATCACCACGTGTCATTATGTGTCTTCTTGGAAATGAAAGCAATCAAATTCTTTTTGATAGCAAATGGAGGCTTGACAGGTGTTCTGTACTTTTTCTATGATGCTTTTCACATTTACAGCCACATTTTTTTAAGCTTTGTTCTGGAACCAGAAACAGTGTTGCGGGTGATTTAAGGTAATTGGGAGCACTGATGAGAAGCGTTTTATTCTCTTAGATCTCCCTGCAGGAAAAGAGCACATTCCTACCGCCTTGCCTGTCTCTGTAAGCACTGTAGCCCTGAGGAACGCGACGTGGTATTTCTTAAGCATCCACCAGCGGTGGCTGAACACAAAAAAAAAAGGAACGACACACATTATAGGAGATTTATGAGAGTGATAAATACACCCTCTTTTATACACCTCCCCAAAAAAAGCCTTTCATCAGCTTCCCAGCAGCGCGTAGTGTGTGTGAGGAGGGATTTATGAGAGGACAGTTAGTTCTCCTTGTCCACTCCTCAAGCGATGTATGTTCTGTCTCCCACCCCAGATGCAGATCTACCTTTACAATTCCGATGACTTTGACAGCCTCGGCGCGGCCATCAAGGAGAGACGCATCATTGCCGCCATGTCGGTCTTTTTTGAGGTAAAGTACCAACAAGACGCTTGTCCTCTTGTAATAAAACAACCCTGTGCTGAGCGGAAAGTGAACAAAAAGCGCTGTCCCAATTTTGGTGGCTACATCATTCGGAGGCTGCATCTTTCTTTTCTGTAACATGGTGACAAAAGGGTATGTGTGCCAAAACGTGATACATTAGGCACTCCTGTTTAACAAGGGTTGGCACAGATTTAAGAGGTGTCTCCGTAAATTGCTTTGGCCAGGTCCTCCAAAGGCACTGCAAAACGCTGGACGTCCTCATGTGTCTGTTTGCCATATCACATTTCTCTTTGTTAAATTTATTGACGGCAACACTTTTTACTTGACACAGCTCTCGCCGGCCTGTAGTGCTGAGTTTCCCGTTCTGTATTGAGTCACAGCGGCCATTTTATATGACAATCTTCATATAGTCATAAAATGTAAAAACTGAATTAAGAATCTTGTCTTGTTTTACTCACAAGTTTGAGCCACATTTGCTACAACCTGGTTTGGAACCATCACTACAGCCACTCAAAATGTGGCTAACTTAATCTTGACCTACCGTATTTTCCGCACTATAAGGCGCACCTAAAAACCTCAAATTTTCTCAAAAGCCGACAGTGCGCCTTATAATCAGGTGTGCCTTATATATGGACCAATATTGAGCCACTACAGCAGGCGTGACCAAAGTCCGGCCCGCGGGCCAAATGTATATATCTTAAATATGGACAAAGTTTTAAAATGGGCCATTCATTGAAGGTGTGCCTTATAATCCGCTGCGCCTTATATATAGACAAAGTTTTAAAATGGGCCATTCATTGAAGGTGCGCCTTATAGTGCGGAAAATCCGGTAATTTTCAGGAGTGAGTAAATTAATGCAAGGGCTCAATTAACAGGCAAAACCAAATCAATCAACTCAATAAAAATGCTGCATCTATTACCCCCAAAATTTTCTCAGGTTTGTTGCTTACTTACAACAACGCTATAAATTGCTCCCTTCAGGTCTGAGCGCACCGGCACTTGATATACAACAGCGGTCCTAATTTCTACTTACTGTAAGAACACCCCAGAGATTTATGTACCTTGGAAAAGCATTCACAAGGACTGACAGCTTCAGGGTCTACAGCGGTGTTGCACACTAATTTCTATTAGCGGTATTTGTGCAATTGATGGTAGCTGATCAATGTGCACTAACGTTCCGCTTAATGGCACACAGACAAGGGTCAGTGATCTGGTGGAGGGGGAATTTTTTTACACAATGGGAACACAGGTGTTTTGAATGTGGGTCTACCATCAGACAGTGATGGACTGTGTATGGAGCAGGATCTAAATGCCTCTGTTGGTTCCTGACAGCCCTATTGCTTACTGCAATTAGCACCCCCATACACAATCCGCTGAGTAGCATTTTACACAGCAAGGGGTTTTTGTGCACATACACGTGCACATACATACACATCAGCTCAGATTTACCATTTCTAATCAATGAGAGGAGTCTTCTTGAGCCTCCCCAAAGGCCTCTTAATGGCCTCTAAGGTGTGTGTATTATCCACATTCAGCATTCACTTCCACGTAATTATTCTCTTTAGACTGACCTGAATTAATGTTGAGTATGGGAAGAAAGTCCCTGCTTTTTGTACGTTTTTTTTTTTTTTTTTTTTTTTTGGGGGGTCTATTCTCATCGCCCAATGTAGGACATAGATAATGTTGCACAAAGAACATCTGAGCACGTATGGTTACATTTTGTGACCATAAAAAAAAGGGTAAATGCTGTTTATACTCATGAGATTTTCTATTCCTACAAGGTTGTGAAATTACAAAAGTCACATTGAATAACAGCAAGCAAAGAAGCCTCATAAAGCCCATAAAATGATCAGAACTCTCCAAGGATACATAGCTTAACTCAAAAATATTCCTACCCTTGAGTTAAAGTGAATTTTTATGTATGACAAGAAAATAGTAGCTCGAGACTCTACAGTTGCAAGGGATCCTTTTGAACAGGTTTTTCAACTGGTGGGTCGGGACTCAAAACTGGGTCATGGGTGGGTCCGAAAAAAAATCAAGAAGTTTCTAATTTATGACGGTACTGATAAACCAGTTATTGTTTCTCTTATTTATTTATGTATTTATTTATTTATTTATTATAAATGATTTTCATAGAAGTACTGAATTTATTTTAATTTTACAAGTTTACTGCTCTGTAGGTTTGATTAATACACCAACTGATAATGACACAAAGGGACTATTTAACTTGAGATATGCCTTTTAATTGTAAATTAAGATGTTAGCGTCGTGTCGATTTGTTATGAAAAATATATATATTATGTCATTTTTTTTGAAAAAGGTACAGCAAATTACTTTTGGTTGTCTTTGACATGAGAATGAATCTTTTGTGTTGTTCTGACCAAAGGGAACGACATATTGTGTGAATAATCTTTAGTGTGATACGATTAGGGTTAGGGGTTGTCACCGTCAAGCCCCTCCCATCAGTTATTGTTTTCTTATCATTTGTAATCTCTTGTGTCTGAATGTTTCTTGCAGCTCGGGCAAAAAGATAACCCAGCTGTAGAGCCTATCATCCAGGGCCTGAAAGGAGTAGTACATCATGGTAAGTAATTAAGAGTAAAAAAAATATTGTGCCTTTTATGCAACACTCACTCACCCCCAGAGAAACAAAGAATGCTGCTCATATTTTCAGCAGCTCAGACAAATATTCCGAGTCCCAAATTAGACTGTGAAGATTTGAGCGGCGATTAACATCAAAAGGAGGCAAAAGTACCGCCTCCGCCTTGGCTGTAGTGCCTACCACCGATCATGTCCTCCTCAGAGCTTCACACGACGAAGCTATTTATTACGTATGGGCTTCAATTAACGGCCGTTCATCTCATGTACGTCCCATATTCACGCTTAACGATTCATTGCTTGCGTTGCCTTGAATGGTACTTTAAGGTAGTCTTAAATTATTGCTTCCCTGCCAGCTTTCTACTGTACCTATGAATTATGAAGACCACGAGCAGATGTGTTAGCATGACGTGATTTTTACTGCAGCAGCGGGGTGCACAGCTAATTTGTTTGCATTGACACATTGGACTTGTTTTACAACCTGCCGCTGATTGTCTTTGTGTCGGTACAATTGTACAGGAACAAGGATGAGCATGTGCGAAATAATCGTTGAGTCCCTTCTAAATGGAATCTTGTGATCACCGGTGGACTTTGAGCGCAGTTGTTTACTACTAAGTAGACCTCGACTCGTTTCCATGGAATGAACAAGTTCAAACCAAATGCGCGTACACACACACGGGATAAATAACTTTTATAAAAGCTTGACAGAGTTGTCAGAAATGGGTCAATTTGTTCCAATAGAATTTCAGCCTATGCCTATGATTTTCCTTTCACTGTTGTGATTTTTGGTCATTTGTTTGTCCTTCCATTGTTCTTTTTAAGCCTGATTGCGAAATATACATCCATTCAAACTTGTGGAGTTGCTGCAGAATTTGATGATTGGCACACTACAAATACAGACAAAGACAATTTAGAGTAAAGTGTAACATCAATATGTGATCATATTTTTTCATTTTCCCATTTAACAAGAGAACTGTAATAGTCATGGTAGAAAATGCAGGTCGTCAGAATATTTTCATTTACTTGAAAATTGATTTGTCCTTAATCCTTGCTGATGAAAGTTTTTAGTCATTTGCGATACAACATTTAAAGTCACTTTTAGGCTTTGACTTCACAGCCATGCACAACATAAGCTGACATTAGCCATGGCTGCTAAACTAGTAGCATGATTATTTTTTGGTAGTTTAATTTTAAGGCACTATGCAATTGCAAAGTAAAAAAAGAAAAAACCATGTGCTCAGGACTCGTGTATCAACCAATAAAGACTCAGCTTGCAAATATCACAGGTCGATTTAACTGCTTAATTAATATACCGTTTTTAGATGAACCGGTTGGCATAAAACATTGTAGAAAATTTTTACACGACTTCCCTTTTTAAAATGAACAGCCGCATATAAAGGATTTAACTAACCATGTTTGTTTCATTAATATATTCCGCTATTAGCATGTAACTCGGTTTGAGTGTCACAGAGGCACGTATATGGCAGTCAGCAAAATCATGTTACAATTTCCACCAGATTATGCAGCTCAACAACAGATGTTCATGTTTTTTCTCCACAGTGTTTGTCCTCTTGCCGTCAAAGTGTGGGTGTGGCGTTTTTCGCCTCACTTCCTGCTGGCTACTAAGCACTCATTGCCTGCTCCCCTGCTAAGGCAACTTTCCACTTGCTCATTATCCCACAGCCATCCATCTATCAGCATCGGAGCGGCCCGTGAGCGATAGGGCACGTACGCTGCCTCAACACAGGGGTGGGGTGGGGTGGCGGGGGGAGTAGTGAATACAGAATTTGACTCTGCGCTTCCAACAGCTCCTATCAAATGCAAGCCACCGCACCCCACACTGCTGTTAAGATAAGGTCATGAGCAAATAGAAGTGACACAAACATGCTCCTTATATGGTTTCAGAGGTTAGGACAAACCCAGCGGCATCGCCGCGGCACATCGTATTTACGCGAGATAAAGGGATCTCAATGTGTGTCACAAAGCGATTCTTGTTTGTTTGGTTTGCCTAGCCTGGTTGTGATCAGATAGAGCCCATCTAGAAATCATTGGTATCTCTCCTAATCCCCGTGTCCACAGTTGTTCCGTGGTGCAGAACAGGCTAGCACCCAGCCTCAGATCCGTGCCAGAGCGTACAATTTTACCTGACTGAGCTCCCTCTGCTCCTCTCCCTCAGCCATCTGAGCACACAGCTCTCTGGTGATGGAGCTGCTTTCAAATGAGGGCGAGTGAGATGAAATCAGCTGAAAATAGGCATACATTTAACTCTAGACATGCATGGTATTAAAGATAAGACATTTTTGGCTGGTAAACAACTCTGTGCTTTTCTTGTGCTGTCCCCAGAAAAGGAGACCAACCTCAGGTCGTTCATCCTGAGGGACCTGCTGCCATCGTCTGTGGATAGCTATTACCGATATACCGGCTCTCTGACCATGCCCCCCTGCAGCAAGGTGGTGGAGTGGATCATCTTCTCCCGGCCCGTATATCTGTCCCACTCGCAGGTTGGTTTTTTTGCGCACACACTTGCATGCCCAGACAGATTATTCTCCACGCACGGTCAGATCCCATTTACACACTGCCAGTGGATGTCGTGGAAGGCGCATGCAGCATTTCCTCTCATCCTTCCGCTTCTTTGTCTGTCCCTCCCGCAAGTCTTTTTGCATAGGGAACCAACACTTTTACTGTCGCAATCCTCGGGGGACAACTTTAGTCGCAATTTAGAGCTGTGCTCATGCTGGAAAATAGCTGGAGTTGAAAAATGCTGCTCCTTATCATTCTGACGCTTGTCTTTGTACGGTAAACACTCAGTTCATTACCTTGCTTTCAAAGTGGACCGTTTGCGCCGAACTCGACTTTTGTAACAGTCATGTATACCACTCCGTAATACATACAGTGGTGCATTGATTTAAGAGTTTAATTAATTCCGCGATTGTGCTCATAACTCAAAGCACGTAGATCGCAAGTCCTCCATGTCCATATAAATGAGTTGTTCCAGCCTCAAGGAAACGGCAACCAAAAACCTTGTCCTGCTGTAAATGTCCATAAAATATTATTCTTGCTTAACTCACTTCAGGCTGCTTTTGCCTTGTTTTTCTTTTGACAGGTAATGCATGTCTTGCGCTGTTTACTGATCCCCTGTGCGGGCATTTTGCCATAATTCCGGCCTAATATCCTCTAGAGTCCAGTGTGCTGTAGAAATGTGCAGGGCTCAGTGGAATTTTGTTCTCCAGCAGCAGTATTGACCACAGCTACAATGTTTGTGGCGCCACACGCAGTCTTTTATGAACCTGTAATTCACCTGCGCAAGCATGCATCGGGCGCATCGATTCCACACTATCTGTGCGGTGTAGCCATTATTGCATGTGCTAACAGATTCGTCATGCCAATCAATGGTTGCAAATTTACCCCATTGAGAAGTTACAACTCCATAGGTGGTCATGATAATTATTAAGGTGTGTGGCTGTTGGCGCTGAGGGTGTGAATGTTTCAGGCTCCAGTTGTGAATAGTCAACTAATGATGAGCGACTACAATTGCATGCTCTTCAGGCACACGGGGGAAAAAATACTCTTTATTTTTCCCCTCCTTGCAGCTGGAGGCCTTCTACTCCATATTTACGACTGAGCAACAGGACCACGTCAAGTCTGTGGAGTATCTGAGGAACAACTTCCGTCCCCTGCAGGACCTTGATAACAGGAAAGTGTTCAAGTCTGCAGTGAGGGATGCCTGGCAGAAAGATTTGACTGACATTCACGGGAGCAGTCATAGCACTGAGGCATCGAGAGGTGAGCTACTATCTACTACTGTACACCGGCTGTCATCAGCTGTGTCTATGCTGCCATTTGTTATTTACAGTATTTGACTTTAAACTAAAGATGCACAGTTGACTACATTTAAGTCACTGTGGAAAAGCCTTATGACAGGTGTTGATTTTTTTTTTGCGGTACCTATATTTAATGGGGTTAGTGAATCTCCCCTGTTTACATTTTGCAGATATCTGCAAAAGGTGAACATCCACGAGAGACCATATAAACAAAAACATGTACTGTACAGTTTGTAATTAACTGTATTTTATACTGATTTTATACTAATAAACTAAGTCAAGAAAATATTGTTTTATCTCCCATAAGCTTTAAATGGACTTAAAATTAGGGCTGTAACTAACGATCATTTTAAGGATCAATTCAGATTATTTTGGTAATTAATTGATTAATCTGATTTATAATCTGATTAGGGTCGTTTTAAATCAAACAAGGTCTTCAAACAGTTAAGTGAATGTAATAAGCAATTCATTTGGTAATCGATTAGTTGTAGATCATTTAACTGTTGCGCCTCAAATTAAAACACGCTATAAACACATGGTAAATATATTTAAACACAAAAAAGATTGAACTTTTCATCAAATACTGTTCAAATAAAGTACATGCGTTAGATAGCAGTGCGTCAATTATGATTTCAAATACGATTAATCAGCGGTCATTTCCACACAATCTTTGATTACCCATGCTGCTTTTATACATAACACAAAGATAAGCAAATCAAAATCACCCAAAATCAAAAACGGCTTCTGTCGATCATGATACCCATTATTTTAAATTATTGAAAACATTAAAAGCTTATCCCAATGGGCCATTTTTTGATGTTCCATTTTGGCATGTACTATAATAGCAAGGTAAACACGGGCGTAATTGATCAAATTCAGAAGGGATCTCATCTATTCAATGTGTCACTGCCATTTCAGCGCACCAATGCACAATTACAGCCCTGCCTGGCCCACCTAAATGGAACAACAAGGCCATATTTAACATCATTAATTACACGTGTGTGTGTACCTTGCATTAATGTGTCACAATGACTGCCGTGTGCCTCCGTGCTTGAAGAAAAAATGTTTCCAAAGAATCCAGTTTGAGATTTGGTTGTGTTGCAGAAAATATTTATTCTCAATTGTCCATGAAATATTCTTTGGAATAGCCACATTAGCTACTGTAGCAAATTTTATTTTATGTTCTTGTACTTGTTGACAGTCATTGTAACCTTGCTAAAATCTTGCAGAATGGAGAATATTCAACTCAGCTATGCATTTCTAAGAAGCTGGCTGACAATTTGGGACTTAACTATTAAATCGTTTTTTTTAATTTCATGTACCTTTTGTGGGTTTTAATAATAATTCATAAGACTTGTCAGCGAACCATAGGAGTGAAATCGATCTGTAGTATATCACTTCTTAGTTATAGTAAAAACTATTGACGGTGCAAAATATGATTACTTCCAATCAATAATGGGCTGTGTGTGATGTCTCAGGGAGAACTCATACATCCAGACTGTATATCACAGACGTTATTAATATCAAGCACGGGACTGGGGGGGGCTTGGTGACGGTGTTATTTTCCATATTTCTTCCAGAAGTCTTTTTATTTCCACATTTCTGTTGTGGGTACTGACTGAGCGTGACATTCTTAAGACGATTGGGCTCTGGTTTTACATTCAGGGACTCCACCGTCACTTTAAAAGTCATTTTAGTTGTACCAGTTGCCCCTTTGTTCACCCTTTGGGTTGTGTCTCTGTAAGGCTCCCATCCACGAAGCCCACTTTCTTCTGATTGGCCATCGCCTGAAAGCCTTCAGGGGAAGACTTTGTTATTTTGTGAGCATGCATTCCCCAAGGCAGTCTTGTTTATCACGCAGTATATATTTTCTGTGGAATCATCTCCCTCCTGGAACTCCCTATGTACATCCAGCATTTGTAAATCTTTTTTTTTTTTACATCTAACGGGGGGGAAAATAGAAGCATCCGATTTGAGTGTGGCACACGATGGAGATTAATGAGAAAGAGTGTAAAAGTGGTGTTGTCTGAGAAGATTGATTGGGAACGGTCGTGATGAAGTCGGAGCTCTCTATTGAGGCCAATCAGCCATCATCGTTAATATGTGGCACAGCTAAAATAGAGGCGTACAAATTAAGTTGTGAAATTGCTTTTGTGGTGTTTGGTCAGTGTGCAGAATGAATATGGTGGACTAGCGTGCTTTCGTTCAGGACCAAAATCAGAAACCAGCCCCCCCACACCCACCTTCCATTACCGCCTTTCCGGGAGCTCCGACTGACTCATTTTTCTGGCTAGCTTACTCCGATTTTCTTTGTTTTTTTGGCTGCTATAGGAAAACGCATATAGCAAGTCAACAATGTGGCTTTTTTATCACCAGCAGTGACAGCTGTCAAGGTTTTGTGAACGTGTGTTTATCTGAACTTGGTATTGTTCGGTTGACAATACATGGGAGGCAGGACAAACCTTGGCGAAATTGCTTCAAATTTGAAAGCCAAGAAAGATGTTCAAATTGCATTTCATAGGGGACACTTTTACTGAGCTATGAAAAAGTGTAATTAGAGCCTAATAATATGACCAAAGATAAAATGGATATTCCATACTCTGAAATTACAATCAAAATATATGTCTTGAAAAATTCTACAGCATATATGCTAAATAATGAATCTAATCCCAGAAAGCCCAGGACTTCAAAACAAGATGAGATCTTCTTCTTTCATTAAACATTAAGCTTCTGACACGCAACATCCGACAGGTTCAAATACAATTCACACACTGTCACACTTTATCAACACTGCCAGAATTTTCTCATGTGCTTTTCCCCCAGAGTCACTCTGTGTGTGTGTGTATGTGTGTGTGTGTGTGTGTGTGTGTGTGTGCGTGCGTGCGTGCGCGTGCACGTGCACGTGCACGTGCGTATATACTGTATACTATATACAACTTATCATAGTTCACTTACTGTGCAAATGATTGTGACAATCTCAATTTGTCACAAATCCTTTGTGCACATGATTAGTTGACATTGTTTCTTGATTGCTGTTGCACCATCGTGTTCGGAAAAATGTCCAGATTGTGTCTGCCGACTCTCTTAGTGTCCACGGCGCAGCCTCTACTGCCACCTTGAGGTTCCTGTGCAAGTTCCCCCTCCCCGACCTGAATCCTGTAAAGAGTATAGAGTATTTCTCATGGTAACAATGGAACCGTTGTGTTGCTAGTGCCTATAAAAGAGAGCTCCAATTATTTGGTTACATGTGATTATGATCACGCCTTTCATCTTCACTCTTCACTGAGATGTTGAAAGCTTTCATTGTCATGTAGTGTGCAGCAGCGCCCCAGTGAGCATGAAGATCCAACCGCTGAACCAGACGGCCCTGATGGTGAGCTGGGAACGCCCCCTGACCGTGTACCACCCACCCATCACTAGCTACATGGTGTCCTACAGCTGGGTGAAGCGCGATGTCGCTGATGAAGAGACCTTCACCAAGACGGGAGATCAAAGCATGGTGAGCGCCCTTAGATAACACGCCACTGACATCTACACAAGAGAATAAGTCATCTCAATGGAGTTTTGCAATGTGGATGTTACTAACAGGATCAGTCAGTGTGAATGTAAGAGGTGACAGGTTATGAGAACCCCTGTATGTAGCTGGTGGTTGATATCAAAGCCCAGAGCGCCTCCCATCCTGTCACTCGAGTTTGGCTGAGGAGACACACAGGCCTGTCACATTCGCTGACAGATTTATCCATAATGCATGTCTGTGTCCACCTAGGGTCTCCCTTTTAGGATCATCTATTACATTTCCATCGGTCGTGTTTAACATTTAGACTGGTAGGTACATTGACAAGGAACCTAGACAATGAAACAAAAAAAATGAGATGGATATTCAAGATGGATTTTTCTCGATATCAACATCTGGAGTGATTTTTTTACAAGATGACAGAAACTTTTTTGGGATTGTTTTAGTCCAAGGTGTTGGCATGTCTGCAGCACAATCTATGTTTCTAGTTTATCTTGATTAGAAATATAATGAAGGATGAAGATTTATACGTCAGTCAAATTAAAGCAACGTTTAAAAACACGGTCTAAATTATCTTGATTAATAATTGATGATATCAAAAAGCTACACCAAGACAGATCTTTCCAACATGTCCTTCCACAGCTTGTGTGAAAATTGTCAAATGAGCAAAATCCATTTACTCACATTCCTTCTGTCTTGTTTAAGTACAGTGTCTCGGTTTGAAGTCTAACTTCCAAGCCTCCAGTTGAGCTTTTGGCTCCAGTCATCATGTTCACTCTTAACTTCAGATTGTTCTTTAGTCTTTCCAACATTCAACGTCTCTACAGAAATCTATCCTGCAGGGCTTCTACCTACAGGCATGTTCTTCCACACACTAAATATTCCGCTCCTGGCTCACATCGTCTTGTGTTTGTGGGAATCCAACAACCAGCTGCGGCTTCCTTTAAAACCCACTGACCCCACCCCACCCCAACCCAACCCCACCATCCTCAACTTGCTCGGAGTGCACCACTGCATTTTTATTTATTTTTTTACACACACACAAACAACGCAGATTTTATTTTATTTTTTCTAACTTGCCCACTAGTTCAAAAGTGCAAACACACGTGGGGGTGTAGGAAATATTTTGTTTCTAGCATTACAAGACTACAAGATCTTTGTTCATATTGGAACTTGTGTGAAATGTATATCATCAAACTTTTTTTTTAGGTTGAGAAAACACATGGGACACTAGTTTTTTGAGAGAGAAAATACAGAACACATTGTGATGAATACTTGGAAAAACTGGAGCTGTCCTCATTTTGAGGAGCACAGTTTTTTGATATCAAGACATTTTTTTTTTAAAAAACTTATATTGAACTTTCACTGTAGCTTTGCCTGCAGAACAACCTCTGCGTCTGTTGACTGTTTTTTTTTTTTTTTAAAGGGATTTCAGTAGATCGTCTCGTGGCTTTCATTCGCTTTAATTAATTTCATGTGATTGTACATTTATAGCACAGACACTTAATTTGGCTGTCAGCGTCGTCGCACGCCATTAATGCTGTCACTTTACTGAGAGCGGTTTCTCAACTTCCCCCTTGGCTGTCAGTCCTTCTTATTATACGCTCTTAATATCCATTTCAAGTCTCAGTTTCTATATCCGTACACCTTTTATCTGAATTGTCTTTTGTGAAATACAAGCAGCTGCCTTTTTAAAGTGCCTCCCGTCTGCTGAGTTGGAGACGCAAGTCATACTAATTGAGCGTATACACAATGCGGAGCGGTGAATGTATTGATGCTCACTTAGTCAGTCGGTGTTCCAATTTGATCATTAGCTTTAAATGTGCGTTTGTTTGTTTGTTTGCATGTTTTCTTGCAGAAAGCAGTTATCACTAATGTGTCCCCAGATGTCTTGTACCTATTCCGGGTACAGGCGGTATGTCAACATGACCTGCGCAGTGACTTCAGCCAAACGTTACTCTTCAGAGGTACGCTAATCCCCCCCCCGCCGAATCACACTTGCAGTTCACAAATTCACAGATTTGTGTTTGCCAGAAAATTCGATCAATCATCTGTCTGAATAGAGAATGAGTATGGCAATAAAGAAATATGTTGAAGTGGTAATATTTTTTCCCCAGAATAACATCCTCTGATCGCCATTTATTTTTAGAAAACAATATTAAATGAAATTGATAAATAGATTTACGATTTAACCTTGGGATGTTCCAATCCGGGTTTTATGGTCATTTATTAACTACACTTTATCAATTGATTTTAGAGTTACTCACTCACTATTATTCTAGTTTTATCTGTCATTTATTTTTTTCAATTAATTAAGATTAACAAAAAAAAAAACATTCTATCCAAATTGCCATCCCTCTATCTTATAAAAATACATCATTATTTCAGATTGACAGTACACAAAACGCACAGTAAATTATGATTCAGTGACTGGTTTGGTCTGTAACATTTCAGAAAATATGGAAAAATAATGATGTATGCATGTTTTGTTTGGATTGCCCGTGCTGTGTTGAGGAAAGGGGGAGGGGATGCTACACTGCACACAGACTGGTGTCTCGTTGGCTTCAGGCTAAAGTATGAGCTGCGGGTGATCGGTAATGAAAGGCAGTCATCGGCATGCCGATTACCTTTTAATGAAAATTGGTCGACCGTCGTTGCCAGCCAATCAGACGAGCTCCTCTAGTTTAAGATATTATTATAAGCAATTATGGACACTTTTGTGGGGTGTCATTTTTTTTTTCCTCCATTTGCAGTATTGACTATAAAATGTATGTGTATTTGATTAACACCATCATTACAGTATGCATAGGATTTTGACTTTTTTTTTTAATATTTTTTTTATTGCAGCGAACACCACAAGAATATTTGAAGGTTCCCGTATCGTGAAGACCGGTATGGTAAGTTGACCACTAGATGGCAGTGCAAAAGATTTACGGAATGCCATTTTAATCCTTGAGGTGACCTTATATAATCTGCCTCTCTCAGCCGACAGTATCTCCAGTGTCATCAGCTGACATGGCTCCCATCAGCTCCGGTTCCTCAACGTGGACATCTTCTGGCATCCACTTCTCCATTGTCTCCATGGCAACAGGACTGGGCCCTTCCTCCAGTGGCAGTCAAGCCACGGTAGCATCAGTGGTTACGAGCACCTTCCTGGCAGGCTTGGGTGTCAGCGGTGGGGTCATCTCTTCTTTGCCCAGTTCTGTTTGGCCAACGCAGATACCAAAAGCCACTCAGAACCCACCTCACTCATCCACCCCAGCCGCAAAGCCCAGCACAGAGCAAGTGGTGCCCCAGGTCGCGGAGACCGACTCTCCCCCCGAGGAAAACCCGGCTACGTCCAAGGGTGAGGAAGAGGAAGATGAGGAAGGGGACGGAGAGGGAGAGCAGGAGGACAGAGGTGCAGAGAAGAAGAAAAAGAACAAGACGACACCCACCTATGAGAAAACGCAAGGCAACAGCACGGCGGCCAAAGAGACCGTCCTCCCCACCCCTGCGTCCACAGCCAAAGAGAAGGCCACAACTCAAGGCAGCACAGCGCCTGCGAGCACGGTGGTCAGCCACCTGACCCCCCCACAGGAAAACGTCACAAACATCAACGCAGTCACCACTCAGGAGCCGCGAAATGACAGCGCCGAGATGCAGATCCCGCAGAGCTCCACTCTCTCACCAAAGATCAGCAGTGATGGGAAGCGTCTTTGGCCGTTCTCCATCCACACCGGTGAGATTTTGTCAAGCGTGATCATGCTTGGTGGCTTCTAAGCTGGTTTAGCAAAATAAATCTTGATTCACGGACCAGCTCAGTCAAAGACTAAGCTCTGATGTAGGCTTTTGTATCTGAACAACACAGAAACCTGAGGGCAGGTGCCCGCGAGAGGTGCTGTGCCTCAAGCCTTTCTCTTTTGGGGCTGTTTGCTTCAAGAGAAAGCTGATTTAGATCTTTTTATTTTATTTTTAAGCTTAGGGCGCTGTAGGTAGCATGTCTGCACAAATGAATTTAGCGTATTGCTGTTGGAATTTTTCTACTCTGTGGAAAAAAATGTCAAATCAAGAGCAAGAAGTGGACAGTTAGGATAATGTGTGAGAATGGAGTCCTAATATGCGAAAGAATAAAAATTCAGTATTTGACAACAAATTAGATTCTATTGTCACTAGAAACTACATTATTATGAAGAATATTTTCTGTATTCGGATGTTTTTCCGCTCGCTTTTTGCTCACCACCATTTGCCCACCTGCACTCCCTGTTTTATCGATTTATCGATTTTTTTTTTTTCTTTTTAAACCTCTTTGTTCCACACTGCTTTCAGTTGGTCTTTTCTTCCAATTCATCCTTGAACGACTGGAACATTGCAACAAATGATAACACCCACCTCATTAATCCCAATACGTTTTAATTCATTGTCTGTCGCAAAAGTCAGCATTTGCAAATGAGTCAGTTCTCAATTGGTTTACCCGGATAAATAAAATTCATCAAATTGTAATGCAATTTTGCATCAAAATACCCGACATTAAATTTGCATTTGTCTCTTGTCCCAGAGAGGACCACCTTGTCCAATGTGACCCGAACGCCTCACCCCGGCATGGGCAGGATGGTGTGGATTGTCCCTTTGGTAGTCGTGTCTGCTCTGACCCTCCTCTGCCTCATCATGCTGCTCATCGTGATGGTCTACTGGAGGTGAGACTTGCACAAGACGAAGGGTCAAATTATGTATGTGTCAATGACAAGTCTGAACAAAGATGCGCTGCAGGAATAACAGGCTTGTCGCCTTCTCGGGGGTCAACCATTTTTTTTTTTTTTTTTGCTCTCATCATTTATGGGTCATGCCTCGAGCAGCATGCGTCTATCCATTTTTTTTCTACCATCAGTGCTTTCATTTCTGTGATGATTCCTTTGTGTGCCTTCTCGCTGCACAATGAATGCCATCACCGTGCGAGGCTTGAGGCGGGAGACCTGAAGGCCCCGCCGTACCAACAGCGGCCCCAGCTGTGTTTTCATCTGCTCGGCTAATTTCCAGCCAAGCAAGTGAAGTTCCAGTAATTACCCGGGCCAAGCCACTAGCACATGTGGGATAGTTAATGAGTTACAAATGGCACTACTGGCTATTTCCTCAGCTGCTCTCATGCAAATGTATTTATTCCCCTCAAGATTCTGCATTATTATTTTATCTGTAGTATTTTAATTAGGTATTCTCATAATTATTCTATTGATTAATCTGGTAATCAAAATTACTTTTTGCCCAATTAAATAATTGTAATGAATATGTAGAGGAGAAAGTTCTCCGCGGATTTGAATAGATTTGCCGGCTTCCTTTTTGTTTCTTTAATGCGGTGCACAGGTCATGGGTTTTATTTTTTTCATAGTGTGTTTACTCTTTGGGCTTGTATAATAGAAAATGAGATTTCAAATGGAACGGTCTTCTGTAATGAAAAAAAACTCAGAAACTCTGTATTTAAAGGCAAAAACCAAGCATGTGGTAGTCATTTCCACTTTCCACTTTGAGATTCACAATTTCATGAATATATGTGAATATATTGAATGCATTGAAAAAATAATGTCCTTCACTGTGTAATTCTACTTTACCTAATGTCACTCGAAGTGAGAGGATGAAGCTTCCCCGGTGAAAGTTTTGTTTCCAAAGTGGTCACAGATTTTGGCAGCAGAAGACTTTGATGCAAGAGCAAGGAATGCTCCAAGATACGGCCAGGCTGACCATCCCAGCGGTTGTTATGACAACTCTCACAGTTCAGACAGTGTCAGCTCCCGGGGGGGGGAGTGGCCATGATGAAAGATGAAATCAAACCATACTCTTTCCGTTTGAACCGATCCCTGCTCGTTAGCGACTTGCGCTCTTTAAGAACGAAATCCACTATTCTTCAAATTCACACATGATCGGTTTTAGAGGGGAAAGATGTCATCAGCTCAATGTCTGTGGGAGTATTTATCTGGTGTGTTTGCTCCTCCTCACTTGTCAAGGTCACGAGCAGAACTCCAATGGACTTAATTGCAACACACATCTGGATGCCTCTGAGGCCTGAGCTGTTTGTTGAAAGCTCACAGATGTTTGAGGCCGGAACAAATCCCGCACGGCGCGTCGGTGTTGATGCCGCGCTTTTGCAACTGTCATCCTTTTTCCGAAAAGCCACGTTCATCTCGGGTTGTATTCCCTCAAAGCGAGCTGTTGAGGAGGACGCGCGGACCTCGCCGCTTAGGTAGCCGCAACGCATTTGGGGAGATTGATTGGAATTTGGAGGCTGTGACGCAAGCCGGGAACGTGCCCTCCTCAACCCCTCCCCTCCCCTCACCAGTCCATCCCTCCATCTCTCTCTTTCCATACCTTTGTCAATTCAAGGCAGTCCTTTTGTTTTGGTTGTGTGTCCATCCTAAAGAATGACTAGCGTCTGCAACCTTCTCTGCAAGTACAGGTAGGATCACACCTGGAATCTTTTTTTGTGGCAATGACACTGAGATTGTCTCTTGGTATGTTTAGTCATTAGTCAGCACTTTTGTGTCAATGAGAGAGACTCCATGCTGGCTGATGAGGACTTGTAAGACTACTGTGTCTTTTAAGGGCCTCCATAAATTCTAATTGTTTCTCCCCCCCCCCATGCACCATCCATTCATTTCTATCCATTGTGCAGGACATTTTGAATGCATGCGCAATTCATTGTAGAAGATTAATTTGGTGACGCTGCAAATATAATTAACACATTTATCATTTTTTACGAGATGCTTTGGAAAATTGGATGTATGTTAGCTAAATGGATGAGCTTGCAGACTCTTAATATTAACTTTTTTGCAGCACGTGCACTTTGTTCTTCAATATGCTCCTATTATGTTGCTTTCAAAGCATAGCGGATGTTTTTTTGGAGTGTGACACATTTTGCCCCTGAGCGGATGGTGTTTGGTTGAGATGACACCTCTTAGCTGTTTACGTCACCTGTGGTCTGTTTGGCAAAATCGGTGTGTCATGTTGGACGTGGTTTTTTTTTTTTGCATCAATATTTGCTTGTCTTTTTTATGACAGCTCACACAACATTTTTTCTTTTGTCCCTGCAGGAGGTTTTTCCAGACAGCTCACTTCTATGTGGAGGAAAGCAGCTCTCCTCGGGTGGTGGCCAATGAGAGCATCCCCTTCATCCCAATACCAGGTAGCCACGCGGCAGCAAATTGTACTATTTTAACACCGTCGACCTTTGCTAGTTTGCTCACTTTGTCCGTTTTTTTTTTTTTTTATATACTCCAATGAGTCGGCCTGTTTAAATTGCATTATTTAATGGGGGAAACTAATTCAAAATAAAGCAGCTAATTCCAGAGGTATTCTGAAAATCACCATAAACATTTCTCAAATGGCTCTGTCTCTGCTTCTTTGATGTGCATATTTGCACAATTTAAGTTCATTTACATGTGAAATGACTCCGGGAGTCCCTTTGCAGCTGAGTATGAGGGCTGGCTGGCTTTTTTTTTTTTTTTTTTGCTTGCTCTCTTTTAATGTTCCCGGCAACGGCGCACTGGCTGGCTGCTAGTTGATATCAGGCTTAAGTTTCTCAGTCACAAAGCTCTGTGACATTTGAAGGCGGCGATATCGTAGTCACAAAGCACAGCTGATGTCGCCGTCGACTGCACATTAAAATTCCACTTTCATTGCTTGTCGCCTCCTTTCTCCCTTTTATTTGCGTTGTAGTGTTCCCACAGCATACATAGTCAGAATAACTGAACAGACGACGGAATTGAGTCCACCTAGTTCAAGCAAAGGGAAACCCGTAGAGCTGTGACCTAAACGGACCCGTAAAATTTATAAGTATTTAAACGTTTACGTTATGCTAAGAGATGGATGAAGAAGCGCTTATATGCTTTCGAGATCTAATTAGTTCATTCGAGGTTCTTTCAACCGCGACCGTCCAATAGGCTGAAGGACATTGTGATAAATGGATGGATTAGCAAAGATGAATCCGCTTTTACTGTGTGACCAGGTCGGCCTTTTTTGGGTCCCAGGTGCAATGGTGTGTTCGTTTAAACATTAGCCAGCATCAGACGCCATGACAGCTGGGGCCCCGGGCTCTATTGTCCCTGTGAGGCTGCTCCAACAGCCGTATCAAAGATCCCTCGTGTGTGACCTCAAGATGATAGGGCTCCACGGAGACAGATGCTTCCACCATAAATGCTGAAAATAACACATTTGTGGCACCAGTTACAGCAGCTCTTCCCTGTTTTTGTACCCCGTTGACTTTTTTCAATTGGCCTTATCTGTAAAGAAAATTTAAGGACCTTGGGAAATGGATTAGATAATTAGATAGACTGACGACTGTGTAGTAGTGAACTGTAGAGATACAACGTTCAAGGCATGGATAAAATAAAATCCAGTGATGCACTTGGGGTTCCTGGCAAGAGCCAAATTTTGCTGTGCATTTTTGAGTCGCGTCATTTTTACTACAAAGCCCATTTTTACTCTTATGGGTGCAGTTAGCTAGCAGACTAAGCCTAAACTCAGCCCACAGCGTCTGAAATCTGAGATAACGTCTTGGTTTGTGATTTTCGAGGCTGATCTGATTTATTTATTTTACTCAGAGAATTTTGGTGGGCTTGTTTAATATCCCTTTTTAGTGTGGCGATTCAAGATATTTTTATTTTTGTTTCACTGGGACTTTAAATGGTGTGGGGGTTTTTTATGACTTAATTTAACAAATGAAATGTTCTTTCTGTGTTTTGCGCTCACTATAGATGACATGGAGGCCATTCCTGTCAAGCAGTTTGTCAAACACATCATGGAGCTCTACAAAAACAACCTGCAAGGTTTCTCTGAGGAGTTTGAGGTAATTCTTTAAAATTATTATCATTACGTAATTTCTCACAATATCAAGTTGAATCTGACCGTGTAGAACTTTTTAAAAAAAAATATTGTTCATTTATTTAAAAAATCCATTATTAATTTTAGTAATACACAAAAAAAATTACATCGACCTTTTTTTATTGTAATTTTAGGTCTGGTAATTGCTAATTACATTGGTCACACCTCACCGATATTCGTTCATCATAAAGAATTGAATGGTCTATGAGTCAGCCAACCCAGGCACTCCAATTTTTTCAAAACGTGCACATATTGAGAAATAGCGCACCACCATTCGTCTTTCTTCCAGAGAATTCTGCGTACAAATGCTAATTATTAAAGAGGAACAAAATCCCCAAATTTTAAAAACAAGAATACCATACGTTTTTGTGGCCACATTAAGAAAACATGAGACTCGTGATTAATATTACATTTATGGAATACGAATTCAACAGAATAATTCATCAACGTAAGGCGGCACCATGTTAGGAAAATCATTTTCAGCTGCAGACTGGAAGTGACATTGCAGCACAAGTGGCGCTCGGCGATCGGAATTGTCTCAGCTAAGAGATTGTTGAGAGTGATGGATTTCAACTTTCGATCATGCATCATCATGGTTGGGATGGAAAATTGTTATAATTCAACTGCTTGATGTGAAACACATCCACAAAAAAAAATCTACAATATATGTTCATAACTTTGTAAGTAGGACAGGAGAAAGAATTCTATTGCTCCGTTTTGAATTGACAGAATATGACAATTTGTGTAACTCTTACAAAAAAATTTATATGTGGAAATGATATTGAGAAATCTAAAAGCAAATTAATGAAGACAAAACAGTCCACTTTATTTTAAGGCATATTTTTCTGAAAATGTTGTGTTGATTTCCAAATGGAAAACCTTCAGGGACATTTGGCTACAGATCATCACGTTCCTATTGATAGCTTTTGATCACATAGTCACTATCTATTTCTCAGCTGTGTTGAAATTCTCTATTGAAGCACTCAATAAGCACTAGAACAAAACTACTCATGCAAACTTGACAGACTTCTTTTTTGGCTTGCATCAACCAATACATTTGTTATCGCTTCCAAAAATCAAACATCTCTTCTCACAGTTTACTGATGTCTTCTTGCTTTGCACAAATGTACCAAAAAGTCTGGCTATGGCCGCACTGGAGGTTTCAGAGCAGCTCTAACAAAACCAAGCAAGCATCAGAGCATTCAGCCCGAACCGAGCAATGCACTCCCCCTCCTCCCTGCGGACTATTCAGCATGGTGCCATGTTCCCCTTCAACTTTGCTCTTTTTGGATAGTTATTTGGGAGAAAGACACACAGACAGATTTGGAGTTAATTAGGGTGAAAGCAGGTTAAAAAAAAAAAAAAAAAACACGAAAGCTTGGCTCCTGAAGGCTGCTCTTTAATTGGGTCGTTTGGCGTCCGGCTCATACGCTCATTTGTCATGTAAATACAACATGGAGAAGGAGAAGGAGGGAAAGAAGGTTGTTTGAGTTCAAGCACTAATAGCGTTGGCCGTGCTGATACATGGACCAAATCGCTTGATTTTTACTTGGCACTTTTTTTTTTTAGTTCTACACGCAGGATAGATTGAGGAACCTGACTTTTTTTTTTCTTCTTAACGAGTGACTTGATGTTGTGTATGTTTTGAACCAGTGGAGGCGTGATGGGTTTTAATACTTTGCAGCATCCAGCAGAGAGCACTATTAATTAAAGCCCAACTACTAACTAGAAATTGAAGCGTGGGTACCGTAAATGAGTTAAGTTCACCGCAGGACCATTTTTGAAGGGACGTTTGGTCTAAATGTTGCTCTTGGTGGAAAATGAATAGGATGGCAAAATTAGTCAAGCATTTTTTTTTCTTTAGCTGCTCGACTGTCTGGATGCTTTTACATAATGACATGCTCATATTTGCCTGTTTTGTCATGCATTTAAAATAATAAAAGATGATGATTTTTTTATGCAATAAAGCAAATGACACAGTTTAGTTAAATGCAATAGAAAAGGATTCAATCCTGCGTTTTGTTTTTTTCTTGCTTTCCCACCCCAGGAGGTCCAGCGTTCCACGGCCGACTTGAAAATCACCGCGGAACACTCCAATCATCCTGACAACAAGCACAAAAACAGATACATCAACATTGTGGCTTGTGAGTCTGCTGTGAAATGAGATTAGAGAGGATGTCTACTGCGGAGGAATCCTCTCGTGTTTTTCTAACCTACATTCTTACCTTTAACAATAATTTGTTCAAATATATCGATTATCTCTCCCCCCCCCCGCAGATGACCATAACCGGGTGAAATTACGAGCATTGGCCGGGAAAGACGCCAAACATTCCGACTACATCAACGCCAACTACGTGGACGTGAGTTGAAACGCTTCGTGTTACGTTTAAGTCGTCTGAACATCACTTTCATTGTGAATCATGTGACTTGTGTCAGGGCTATAACCGGCCCAGAGCATACATCGCTGCCCAGGGTCCACTTAAGTCCACCTTTGAAGACTTCTGGAGGATGGTGTGGGAGCAGAACACCGGAATCATTGTCATGATCACAAACCTCGTGGAGAAAGGACGGGTGGGCTAACATGCACACGTCGTTAAAACCATCACACTGGAAAAACTAAAATCAAATCAACCTCATGCTTGATATTTCTCATAATTGATTCAAGGTTGTTTTTTTTTTTATTCAAGTTAAAGCTGGCAAAAAAAAAATCAAAACCTTGTTAGGTATTGGTAGAAATAAATCAGATCCCTGAAAAGGAAAAAAAAGGCTGAATCATAAGTGAAATATTGTTGCAGTGAATCCACATCTGTTTTCAAGTTCATAATTTGCAAAATAAACTTTTCCAGCTTTGGCTGTATCTCATGGCATTTTGATGCCAATGTTTACGTTAGAAGAGTAGCTTTATTTAGAGTAAAGTAGGTGCATGTTGGTGCCAAGAAACTTGGCCGAGAAGCTTCAATTAGGCTAAAGTTTTATGTATTGTGTTTTATGTTGTCATAACTTGTTATGGAGATTTTATGATTCCTTATGAGTAAGTTTATCTTAAAATAAAAAATACCATAATGCTTCATGTGTAGGCTGTAGAAACACTCTAGTTTTATAAGACATTCATGTGCTATTGTTCGGCTAGCTGAACATTTTGTTTTAAGAACGTACAATTTTCTTTCAGCTAATTAAATCTGTATATATTCTTATTTTGGACCGAAGACCAGTTTTTGCAGTCTTTATGGTCAATGTATGCTTCCATCAGGAATGATGAAATGTCAATTGCTGTGTTTTACAGAGGAAATGTGACCAGTACTGGCCAACAGAGAACAGCGAGCAGTACGGAAACATCATTGTGACGCTGAAAAGCACCAAAGTGCACGCCTGCTACACTTTGCGCCGATTTCTCATACGGAACACAAAAGTCAAAAAGGTCCATTTTTAAAATTGTTAATTATCAGCTCGACGATACAATACACTGTGTTCTAATTCGCGGTTGATTTATTTATTTATTTATTTATTTATTTTCTCAGGGTCAGAAGGGGAACCCAAAGGGGAAGCTCAACGAGCGTATCGTTATCCAATACCACTACACTCAGTGGCCTGACATGGGCGTGCCAGAGTACACCCTCCCCGTCCTCACCTTCATCAACCGCTCATCAGCGGCCCGCACTGCAGACATGGGCCCGGTCCTGGTGCACTGCAGGTACCATCCATTACTTAAATGAACATTAATTATGAGCATTAGACGCTGGAAATGTGCTGACGGGCCTTAGCGGCGGCGGCGTGCTCATACTGCTTTGTGCTGGACTCAGTGCAGGGGTTGGCCGCACAGGAACGTACATTGTCATTGACAGCATGCTGCAACAAATCAAGGACAAAAGCACAGTCAGCATCCTGGACTTTCTTAAACATATCCGCACACAGCGCAACTACCTGGTCCAGACTGAGGTAAGACCCCCAGCAAACACGTTAAAAAAAGTCTTCCGTGGTTTTAAACGCTTCGGGAGAGAAAGCTTGAACATGACTTTGATCGCACTTTGAGCTGACTCGTCTTATTTTATGTGAGTGGAAGGATGACTTTCTTATTTTGCATTTGGAGAAGTCAGTTTAAAATAATTTATTTGATTTTTTTTTTTTTTCCCCCCACAAGGCGCCCTCATTTTCTACTAAGTGGCCTAAAGGGTTTTAATAAATTATTCCCACACACAGTTTTATCAACACTGGCATACTTAAGGCAGGATGAAGACAAAATTGTCACACTTGTGTCAAAATGTCAGCCAAAAGCAGACTCATCAGAGTAGGCGTGTAGTTCTAATCTTCTAGTGCGCAATTTCCCGTGCATACTGTAACCCCAATTTCACCTTTCACCATCAAGTAGTTATTTGTAGTGAAGCCGATGTTTTTCTGCCGGATCCAACCAGCGACCTCCGCCACCATCAAAATAAATTTCTTTCTTGTGTTAGCATTTTCTGTAAACTCTTCATTTACATTCATGAACATTTTGATTGTTGTATTGTGTGTTCAACTTCAGGAGCAGTACGTGTTCATTCACGATGCTCTGATGGAGGCCATTTTCAGCCGAGAGACAGAAGTGCCCGCCTGGCAGCTGCACGGCTACGTCAACAGCATCCTCACACCAAATTCTGTCGGCCGCACCCGTCTGGAGAAGCAGTTCAGGGTGAGTTTATAACCTTGCGCTATTGTCACACGATCCCTATTGGCATCTTTTGGAAAGGAGGCGGTCTTGTGATCGGAAGCTTGTTAAAACCGTGTACGGGAACAGCAGTAATCCCATTTTATCCGCCGGGGGGATAGAGATCACGTCCTGCCGCGTGAGAGTGAATAACGGCGAGTGCAGTACAGTGCAGTTGATAATGGTCTGCTCATATTGTTTTGTGAGAGTTCCAACTGTAAATATGCCAAAAATTATCATCTAACATAGCATCATAGTTCAACCCATCTTATAATAAATTTACCCTTAGAAACAGATTTCTTAGAGATGATTTGATTTGGAGGGGCGGATGCATTTCTGAAATCTTCCTTTAACGACCCAGTCTAATTAAAGAATGTATTTGTTTCCTATTAGACCGGATTACGGCGCCATCTTGTGGCATCTCGGGCTGTTATAGAAAAAACACGGAAACATGATTTTACTCTCATCCAGTAGCTGGCGATTGTTCCAAAATTGAAACTAGCCGAAAATTACTAATAAGATTTTTTTTTTCTGCAGACATGATTTTTAACTATTAAGAAAAAAATCAAACCATTAAAGACAACAATCAAACCGAACACAAAAACAAAGAAACAATTACTTCTTTCCCAATTAGATTGACTCCGAGGTTTGTGCGGCATCCCATAATAGATTGTTCTGACCGAGATTGCACTTTACCCAGAGGCAGGGTTCTCTGTTGTCGTCTGTTGTTGCATTTGCTCTGAGGGAAGCATGTCTATTGTACTAATTAAAAAATTTAAAAAAGCCAGTGTGGGTTTTCACAGTCTGTGTGTTTGATTGATTCTAACACCATTGGTTTTCGCTTCTCCGTCACCAGCTGCTGACTCAATGCAACACTCGATTTGTGGAGTGTTTCAGTGCTCACAAAGACTGCAACAAGGAAAAGAACCGCAACTCCTCCGTGGTTCCATGTGAGTGTCTCGTCCGATCTTGCGATGCTTGTTAATACGTAAAGCGAAAAAAAAAAAATTCTCGCATGAATAAGCAACAAGGTAGCATTTCCTCATCTAACCGGTGCCAGTATCTCGGCTGTACATTATTAAAGACAATTCATGGTCCAAAATTAGAATCTATTTCCATAATCCCATAAGTTAATCGCTCGGTGCATTCGTGGCGCCCGGCCAGAGGAAATGGAGGTTGTTGTTGCTATAGCAACAGTGAGGAATGGTAATGAACGCGTGTGCTATCAGCCAGTGTGATTACAGTGCTCTGGGTTCTGACTCGAGTGTGCGTTTCTGCTTCCACAGCCGAGCGAGCGAGGGTGGGTCTCACCACTTTGCCTGGCATGAAAGGCACCGATTATATTAATGCGTCCTACATAATGGTACGGCCTCGTCAGCTCCGCCCATGCCGTTTATGCATCGGCTGTCCAAATGCACGCCGCAAAAAAAAAAAAAAATCATAACCCTTTTCTCTCCGCAGGGTTACTACAGGAGTAACGAGTTCATCATTACCCAGCATCCTTTGCCCCACACCACCACTGATTTTTGGAGGATGATATGGGACCATAATGCACAAATTATTGTCATGTTGCCTGACAACCAGGGCTTGGTAAGCAACTTGTTTACAGAGTTTTGTCAAGTTTTGGAATGTTTTGAAAGAAACCTCCCAATGATAACAGATTCCAATTTATTATATACAGATAATTTCACATCCAAACAGTAACTTGCACACCCTGCACGCAAAAACTGTTAAGAGTCACACATTTAATAGATGCAAGCTGCTATCAAATCGGGAGGCCTGTGTTGAAATATTAAGATGTTTTTGATTAAAATAGCTAGGAAATGAGTAAATGTGACCCCGTAATGCTGACAATTTTCAGTAAGCTATAAAATGTTTTGAAACTTTACTAAAACAAAAACTCCCAATCCAGATGTTCTTACTCTGATAAGACAAAAAATACCTTTTTTTAATTTCAGCTTTTTTTTTGTGCTCCATTCTGTGCAGGCTGAGGATGAGTTTGTTTACTGGCCGAGTCGCGAAGAGGCCATGAACTGCATCGCCTTCACCGTCACGCTCATAAGTAAGGACAGACTGTGCCTCTCCAACGAGGAGCAGATTATCATCCACGACTTCATCCTGGAAGCCACGCAGGTACCCGCGTTGTCCAACTGCTTTCAAATCATGTCCCGCCTCCTCGCATGAGCGTAACTTTCCTTTTTTTTAAACGTGTGCACCAGGACGACTATGTTCTGGAGGTGAGACACTTCCAGTGCCCCAAGTGGCCCAATCCCGACGCTCCTCTCAGCAGCGCCTTTGAGCTCATCAGGGTCATCAAGGAGGAGGCCATGACTCGAGATGGCCCGACAATTGTGCACGATGAGTATGTTTTGTTAAACTTCCACCAAGGTTATTTTCTACCAAAATGACTTTTTCTTAAGTATCGCTTTTCAGGTACTTTATCCAAGACAGCTTCTAACTGCACCATTTCAAACGTCACTTTCCACCCCCGGGTGGATTTGTCTCCTGCAGCTGCATGCGATTGATTGTTCCGCCTCCTCGCAGGTACGGCGCGGTGTCAGCGGGGACACTGTGCGCTCTCACCACGCTGTCGCAGCAGTTGGAGAACGAAGGCGTCGTCGACATCTATCAGGTGGCCAAGATGATCAATCTCATGAGGCCGGGAGTCTTTACAGATATTGTAAGTAGACTGTGGGATTGGAAAAATCATTTTAATGTTTTTAATCAGTTCAACAGACTATTTAGTGAAGCTAATTGGGTTTTAATGTCGTTTGCTACAGTAATCACCAGCCTATTCACGGTTGACTAATTGTGAATTTGCCTATTTCTGTTCTGCTCCCATTTTGTCTTCAACTTTCTTAGGGCACATAGTTTTGGTGCATTACGGCATTCTTCATTCGCGTAATATAAAGGATGTGGCCACCGGCGGTACATTTTCTTCGTCCATTTTCTTTTGGCAGTTGGCACATAATTTTGGTGCATTACCGCCACCTTCTGGCCACCAGCCAAGAAAGTCAACACAATTAGGTCTTTTTTTTTTAAACGCCAGACTCGAGTTTTAATTTTACTAGTGTAAATAACAGACCCAGTCAAACTATGAAAATAGCATGCTTCTTGCACCCCACAAGGACACGTGCTGAATGCAGATGATAGTTTTAATGGGTACACTTAAGTTCTGCTCATGGTCAATTTTTGCCCACCAGAGGGCAATCAAACGTTTAGTTATGCTTCACCCACCTCTACACACCACTTCATTTCATGTCTGTTGCGTATGTGTGTGTGCGTGCATGGTGCAGGATCAGTACCAGT
Organism: Syngnathus scovelli; assembly: GCF_024217435.2. Lineage (NCBI taxonomy): Eukaryota > Metazoa > Chordata > Actinopteri > Syngnathiformes > Syngnathidae > Syngnathus > Syngnathus scovelli. The sequence continues at coordinate 9,579,155 of NC_090857.1, read as the reverse complement.
ACCTTTACAAAGCCATGCTTAGCCTGGCGGCTAGCGGAGAATGCGGCCCCATGCACACGGACATTAACGGGGTGGTGGTAATGGCGGACCAGTGCGACCCTGCCGAGAGCATGGAGTCGCTCGTTTGAGGAGCAGCGTCCAGGCACTTCATTTCTACAAGAACTTCTTCTCCTTCTCCCCCCCTGAGAGGCCTTTTTTGCCAGACTATTGATTAAATAATTGAAAAAAAAACTTACTATTACTTTTTATACTGACAAACATTTTGGGATATTTATGTTTTTGCCCCCCTCCCCTCACTTTTTTTTTTTTTAATCATTTCTCATCCTCAAATCCCGCTGAGTTTGTATCCCGTTAACGTGTGGAAGCAATGAGAGAGGAAAAAAAAAAACAAGCAGCTCTTGTCCACTTTGCACTCAACTATCAGTGTTACTGCCCAACTTTACCCAAGGACGTCGCACGTTCAACTCGGACCCGAGCGCACCGCTGAAATGTCAAAGCGACAAAGGAGGACATCCCGACGTCCTTTTTGGAACCTGTGTGTCATCAAACTTTGAGACCGCAGGTCACGTGACTCCTCGTGTGCCGACACTTCCCCATCCACATCAATAGCTCTCGTAAACAAAACAAAATGGCTTCTTTTGCTCGTCATGGCATCCAATGTGAACATTTATTGCTTTTTACAGGGATTTATATTGTTATACTGTTTTGTAATATATATCTCTATATATTATATCCTTAATAGCCAATCACTCTTTGCCTATTTGTGGACTGGCTGTTTTAGTGCTGTGGGTTTGGATCATGTTCGCACAGCTTTGCCAAATGTTATTATTGTGAAACATTTCAACAAAGGGACGCTGATCAGCCAAAAACTAACAAAAAAAAAAGTAAAAAAAAAAAAAAAGTTTCAATTGTCAAAGTGCAGATACATTTCCTCGACTATATGCAGATTAATATACAAAATAAAAGGTTGTTAAGAAATGCATGAGGATTGTGAAGCTGTTGTACTTTTTACTGGTTTGAGGTTGGCGCTCAAATTTTGTTTTGTTTTTATTTTTTAATCTACTTCCCTGTGAATCGTGTTTTGTCTCCAGTGGAAATAAAACGTTTTTTTTGCCACTTGAGTCAACAGGTAACCTCAGCAGTTGCTAAAGGACCTCTACTGTCTCACAACCCTTTTAGAATGATGAAGACATTCAGCACTCTTTCTATCCATCACCTTTCTCTGCTTGTTTTTTTATTTTAGTTGCACATCGATTGAATGTCTTAATGGATGAGTTATGTTAATGATTTTTCGCTTTGGCACTTTTTTGGTTCTGTTGATCACTATTGTTGGTTTACCTTGTCTACTGTGACTCAGCCTTCTTAAATATATGAAACATTAAATGGCCCACACTTTAGCTGCTTTCTGGCTTTTTCCTTTTAAACCAAAAGAACACTTTTAATGATTGTTTCTTTGGACCAGACATGTTCTTCTCGTTATTTTCCAAATGTTCTTTTTTTTTTTTTTTTTGTAGGATTATGAAGTAAAAATTTTGAAATTTGTTCAGTACATTTCGATCAAATTTAATTGAGCAACTATTACTCTTCACATTCCTCATTCTAACTGCATTTCTTTATTTATATTTCATTGACCTGTTTGCTAAAGGAGATCATATAAGTAATTCAATAGATGTAAAACACACAAAGATTGCTGTAACCTCTGTCATATATACATGGTCATTTTTTTTTCTAAAAAAAAACGTCAGGGGTCGCCGCATGTCTTTCTCTATTAAGGCAAACCTAAGCCATCAGCAAAGCCATGCAGCACCAAAAAAATGCAGTAACAGTAAGTAGTTCTTTGTTCGTCAGTGGTTAGCAATAGCATAACATTATTAAAAAGAATTAAGAGGCTTATTGTATTAAAAGTGTTGTTCTTACACTTAAAGCACATATTTACTCATTCATGTATGCATATTGTATGGTTACATTTAATTTTATTTATATGTGGCGTTCATGGCTCTCTCAGCCCAAAATGTTTTTATCAAATAAGCAGGCGTAGGTGACACATGTACAGTAATTTTTATTCATAGGCCACAGCTCTTGCATATTACAACCGTTGGCGTTCAGAAGGCAAAAGAAAAGACAAAAGAAAAAGCAAGAATGAATCCACCAGCTAAATGACACGGGAAAGTGGAGAGATAGAGAGAAAAAAAGTGTTTGGGAATGGTTGGAACCCACAAGCATGCAGCGATGGCTCAGAATGCAATGTACAGCATTTTATATTTATATATATATTTATATCATATATACAGAACAACAGTGAGACCCAAGCCAGACATCTCATTCCACACAGATACACAACAAAGACAGACCATTTTTTTTTGTCATTCATAAAAAAAATTAAAATCAGTTTTACTCTTTTCTCTGTAAAAGTGCAACTCAATTAATATAGAACCTGTTTTCTTTTTTTTTTCTCGTTGAATGTGGAAATAAAAATAGAATCTCCCGAGTTATCAAAATGGAGCGAGAATGGAGAGTATTGCATCTCTAGAATCCCCTCGTGCTGAGGCTGAAGGTCGAAGGTCAAAGCGTATCTAAGACAGGGGCCGTCAACAAAAAACAGAGGATTCTCGTCACTCTCGAAGCAAGTTGGCATTCACTTGAAAACAGACAAAGAAAAGGCTCCACACACACACACACGCACACATACTCATTGTTACGACAATGTACCATGAATGAATGGAGAGTACGACAAAGAAGCGCCATTTAAGTACATAGTTTGCATTGGACAGGGGGGACACACACTATTTAATCTCACTCAAATGCTTCTCCATATTGCTTAGTAACACAGAAATGAATTTAGAAATGAATCGGTGCTATCTTTATTATGACACAGCTAAACTGCCAATCAATGGTTATTTTTTTATTGTGTTTCCTCAATATAAGCACTATTTTTTTTTCATTATTATTAGTTTATAGTTCCTTCATAGGCAAATCGAGCTGACAACGAGGTCCTAGAGTGGCTATCTGAGTTGGTACATGCATCGGTTAACCAGGCTAAAGTCAAAAGTGTGATTAAGAGGGCAGGGAGGGTGTTGGGTGCGTGTCCCTCTAGTCATCCTCCTCGTCCTCTTCGTCGCTGTCCTTCATGGAGATGCCCTGCATGCCTCCTTCCCTCACCGAGGCCGTGGCCTCCTCCAAAGTCAGCCTGTTGCGCACCGTGTCGTACATCTTGCTGTTCAGGGTCGAGTCCAGTACGCCCTGCAGGCGGAAGTCACGGTACTTTTTCTGCCGGGGTGGGATCACAAAAGTTAGTATGCAACAAACACACAGTGCATATTTGGCCTGCGGCCTGAGTCACCTTGGTGATCCTGATGAGGATCTTCAGCTGGTAGACGTGCAGCTGCTGGTCCATACGTTCGGTGAGCCAGGTGCCCAGCAGGTTCATGGTGGCAGTGTACCATTGCTGAAAGAAATAAACACAACACTCTCCAGCAAGAACACACACACATCGCACATGTGCACAGGACGCCAGGAAAAACATCGCCAGTCAGCCGGTTAGTTTGAAACCCTAACCCTAGTTTCAAATGCTGCTTTAAAACCCTAACCCTAGTTTTAAACCCTACTTTAGACCCTAACCCTAGTTTTAAACCCTACTTTGAAAGTGTCAGGGTCTGGGAGGTTTTTCTCTTATCCACAGGGGGCAGCTATGAGCAGAGTGGCGGAGGACCCACAGGTGTGGCTGATCCCCACAGGTGTGACTGATCCCCACAGGTGTGGCTGATCCCCACAGGTGTGGCTGATCCCCACAGGTGTGGCTGATCAGGCTCGTTAGGGGAAGGCTTTTAAGGAGCGTGCTGCCAGCCGCTCGTCGCCTGCCTATGTGGTCTCCACTACGGCTGTGCCTTTAGCAGTTATCCAAGTCAACCCTACTCGTTTGCGTTGCGCCTCCTGAGTCTCCTGTTTGCCTGTTCGATCTTCACCTTGTTTTCCATGAACTCTGACTCTTTGTTGTTCCCTTCCAGCTCTTGGATCCCCCTCGACAGACCTCCGACCAGCTCCACCTGCTCAGACCGAAGCGCTCACGCTCCACCATCACAGCTCCAATTCCGGACCCCCCAGCGCTATTGCTTCCTCACTCCCTTCAATAAAAACTCCACATCCATCTGGGACTCCTGACAGGTTTCTGCATGTAGGTCAAACAACTCGCTAAAACCATGACAGTATGAAACCCTAACATTAGTTTTAAACCCTAGTTTGAAAGCCTAAGCCTACGTTAATGCTCCAGTCTATGTATTTCACTTGTCAAGTTTGTGTAAACATATAATGCTATTATGGTGACATCAACACCTTACCTAAAATCTTTACTTCAAATTGGATTTCTGACATCACCAAAAAAGATTTAGAATACACAAGAAACAATTTAGCTTTGACCTCACCTGCGGTGAGTGTGCCATTCAGCAAACAAAAGAGAACCATTATCTCATCATAATGTACTAGATGATTGTTTTAGTGGGAACTACGATTCCCAACAGCTGCAACAAGAAGCACTTTCTTTTGGTTTTATTACGCGCCAACGACTTCATTGAGTGTTTTTATGGCCCATAAGCACTGAAATTCAAATCATGTTTTTATGTATGAGCGCTTTTTACGTGGAGCAACATCTCAACAAGTCCTTCCAGAGGTGCTGTAAGGCAACTTTTGAGAAGTGGAAGCACATTGATACTGATTTTGGTCCCTCAACCGCGGAGAAGCATTTTGCCCTTTGCATTCTAGTGAGAGAGGACCACCCATGACATCGGCCACTGGTGTAGTTGCTGCCTTTCAAACTTTGAATCACAGATAATGGTCAATCGGAAAATACCATGTTGTATCGTATTGACTCTCACAACAAATACAAAGTTTTTCAGATATGAAGTTAAATGTAGGCGGTCGCCGCCAGACGACCTCATTGGTACCGTTTCCATCCTCAGGAAAAAAAAACCTGACATAAAATTAACTATTACATTCATTCATTCGTTCATTCATTCGGTCATTCATTCATTATTTTCTCTAATTATCCAGTTTGGTCATGCTCATCCGTATCGCTCGGTGCACGGCAGGCCCGACAAACACGCAATCATAAGCAAATTGGGCCTTTAGATCAGGGGTGTCAAATTCATTTTTTTCTCGGGCCGCATTGTAGTCATAGCTTCTTTCGGAGGGCCATTATGACTGTCAACCCAAATAAATGTATGAGCACCTCATATTATATACAGTAAAAGCTACAAAACTGACAAATAACTCGTTTTCAAATCAGATGAGTAAAAACTGGTCAAATATTTAAACGAAAAGATATTAAAAGTGGAGACAATTTGCAACTCTAGTAATGACACACGAATTTGATGCACAATTTGTCTTCGCGGGCCACATAAAATGATGTGGCGGGCCGTATCCGGCCCCCGGGCCTTGAGTTTGACACCTGTGCTTTAGATGAATTCAAAAATAATGCTTACTTGGCATTCCTGACTTTGCGATATCTAAGAATTAATTGTACAAAGTGGTCCATCTATTTCCCAGACACGGAAGATGGGCAACCCTGGTCCAAGCTGCATTTGATCGCCCATCTCCATTCACTTCATGACAAAAAAACTGCAAATGAGGTGGCGGGGCAGTAAGGGAAATGTGCTGATTGCACCAATCGTGGTAGAAACGTGGCCTTGGAGGCAAAACAACTAAGGTGAGCTTCTACTGGCAAAGGAAAAGTAGGAATGAGAGTGAGTAAATGGTGTGCAGGCGGGGTTGAAGCAGTGCTATTTTCATGTAGCTTGCTCTCTGCTTTGGCCCACACTTGGGTTGCATTTAAGGCTACAAGAGAACAGCACTCGCAGCAAGTTGAAATCAAACTTCTAAGAAGCTTTCATTGGGTCCAAATAAAAAAAGGCTAGTCGCGTCCACCGGTCGGCTTTCACCTGAATTTGCTAAGGTGAATGGATGGAGGGGTTTTTTTGGACTCAAGAAGGGAGGTGCGGAGGGGAGCGGGTTCCGGATTTATGCAGATGCCTGTCCACTTGACAGTCGAGTCGAGCGTGCAGTGCATGCAGACCTGGCAGGTGTGTGCGTGCTGAGGAAGAGGCTGCTCTACGGCATGTGTGCAAAATGAGCCACAAGTCTGAGGAAGAGGGTCATGCTAGAAGATGTACACAGGAAGATTATTTGACTCCAAAAAATCATGCCAACCAACATAATGTGAGAAAACAACACAACACTAGAGATAAGTGCCACTTTTTTTTTTTTTTTTTCACTTCTTGGCTCGTCAGTGGCTGTATTGACGTGACCTTGATACATTTTTACAGCAGTTCTGCCTGCACGCATTACGGGTGGAATCTTCCTCGCAAACAAACATTCCGACACCTAACTCTTAAAACTACACATTTGACCATCTTTTTGCTTCATTATATTATCATTAACAATATATATATATATACACATATATATATTTTACCCCTCAAATAGTGGTCATCACTCAACTTTAATCAAATACGAATTGATTCATATTGAAAATTATTGTTACCGTTTATAATGCAGACTGTATTGTCTGTCTGTCTGTCTGTCTGTCTGTCTGTCTGTCTGTCTGTCTGTCTGTCTGTCTGTCTGTCTGTCTGTCTGTCTGTCTGTCTGTCTGTCTGTCCATCAAGCTGCACAATCGATTTAATTTCATCCTGCTAATGATTTTTGCCTGCCACAATTAGTGGCAAGATTCAATTTATTAAAATCAAGTCATATTTTCTATAATTTTATATGTGTAGGATTACTTTGTTTATAGTTTTTTTATTATTTGACAAATGCAATATTGAGTATTTATATTTGTGAGTTTCAGCTGTTTTCCTTACAGGTATTGTTTGGGGAACTTTTCCACCATTGAATTTATGAAGGCTTCTGATTGACTGCAGTGGACCAAGTGCTGCAACATGCACTTGGTATTGATTCATTTATTCTCAAAGTGTGTATGTCTTCTGACACTGTAGTGGATACAAATTGCTTGTGTAAATGTGAACTTACGGTACTCATAAAAAAAAGCACTGCATGCAATTGCATGCAGAGTTGGAACTGCTGTAAAAATAGCATATAGATATATATCCCGTAAATAAAGCCACTGCCGTTTTTCTCCACTAGAGGAGGCAGCAGGAATGGTGTTAATAAGAAGAGACCAAAAAGGGTTGAAATAAGAGAGATTGAGTAGAGCCAGCGCAACATTGAAGGATGGCTTTGACATGCATGCAAAGGTTGATGGATGGATGGATGGATGGATGGATGGATGGATGGATGGATGGATGGATGGATGGATGGATGGATGGATGGATGGATGGATGGATGGATGGATGGATGGATGGATGGATGGATGGATGGATGGATGGATGGATGGATGGATGGATGGATGGATGGATGGATGGATGGATGGATGGATGGAAAATGCATTCAGATGAGAAGCAAACAGATAAGGAACGGAAAAAAAACAGACATCCTAAAGTCGCTTTGAAAACGCGGCTTGGACTTGAGAAGAAGTCACCAGGGAAAGTTGAGGCTTTTGGGGGAGGCCACACAGAGGACACCAGGAGAAAGTGAGGACACAGACAAGGAAGGATTCCAGCGCGGGCCTCCTCGCACACAAAAGCAGAGCCACTCCAAAAAAAAAAAAAAAACATACATAAATCAAAGACAAACAAAAACAGATTTGTCTGGATCCCGCACAAAACTTCTGCGTGTCAACCCCATCTCACTTCCTCACGCCGCAGCGTCTCGACATGACGTGAAAGCACACACAACACAGCATTATGTGTCGCTGAAACCACACATGGAGGACACATTGCTGTCAATGTATCCCGTCAGGATTATGTCGGGCTAAGACAGTGCTCTCCAGCCTCCAACACATGAAAACCTGCCTCGTGAGCCCTTTACATGTTCGCATTTCCGCTAAAGGCTCCTCATGTGTCTGCCTGAGGGAGTGCTCGCTAAGCATGCACGAAATGTTCTTTCCAGAGAGCACTGCTTCATATAATCCTTTTTTTTTTTTTAGGGGGGGGAGGGTGCTTTTATGGACTCTTTGTAAATATTTTTTTTTTTTTTTTTTAATAGACAAAGGCCCAAAAGCACTGTGGCAATGCAGACCGGAATGCTGAGGGCAGCAGCTGAGCTTGACAGAGAAAAAAGAGAAGAGGACAGAAAGGACAGGAAGAAACACTTTTCCTGCTCTCAACGAAAAACAAAACGGGACTTATCCCCCCTCTGCCCTGTTGTTTTGCCACATTCTGTAGGGCCCCCTCCCTGCTTGAGTGGAGGAGACGGCATTTTACTTACATCAAATAACCTTTCTATATACACCTCCTCATTGACCTTATCACGCAGCATGTCCTGAGAGTGGCGGACAAAGGTCACGTAGCCGTCGGCCACGTCCATGCCGGGTTTCTGCAAAACAAACACACGGTTGGCTGACTTACTGTCGTGACCCGGAGAAGCGAGTCGCCTAAAAAGTGTGTAAAGGGGGGATGCCACTTACAGGTACGTCCACATATTTGGAGGCGGCTTTCACCTGAAAATGCAAGCAAACAAATCCAAGGGGCCATTTTGTATAAAACGCATTCAGAAGATTAGACTCAGTCCAATTTCAAATCTGATACTACAAAAAATTATATATATATTCAGAATTGTGAAGCGTCATCTCACCGTGAACGAGAGGAACGAAGAGAACAACGTGCCTTCATCGTATCTGGATATCTTTGCCAACACTCCCTCCAGAATGGCGACAAACTAAGCAAAAGAAGGTAAATAAATGATTTGATCGATGCCAATGATGTCATCAAAGCAACACGTGACTTGGCACCTTTGCAACGAGGAGCTGAATCATGTCCCGTACACTTTCCTCAATCAGTTCATCTATTTGAGAGTGGATCTGTTTCTGCAGAGTAAGAAATCATGTCATCAGTTATTGCTTTGCATTGGATAATTAAATTAAATTAAATTAAAATGGCTTAAATTAATTCATCATAATTAATAATATTAATTATAATTAATTATAATTAAATTAAATAATTTACTTTGTTTTTTTCTTTGCTTAATTCCTGACCCATCTCCATCGCACACAGTTTGGCCGACTGGTCTTTAGCATCGACCATCACGTTGAACATGGTGCACAATGTCGGAGAAATGCGGAAATCTGTCGACTTGCTGCTCTTTGCCAGTTTGGACTCGAATGCCATCCTGGTGCTGTTTGGAAGGCATTGAGGACACAACATAATTGTGCAAATGTTAATTGTTTATAATAATAATAAATAATAGTATTATAATAAAGGCTACTATAAATACTGCATCAATTTTATCGACTGTATGCAGGGGCGGAGCAACATTTTCCACTTACCGCTTAACGCAGTTCTCGATCATGTTGCTCGACATCAGCTTGATGCGACTCTCCAGGTGTTTGGCGAACTCCTCCTCGGGCCAATGGAGATCTCGGATGAAGGTCTGGAGGGCGTCCAGCTTCCAGAACAGGTCCTCGGATGTCCCGGAGCCATTGCTGCCATTGAACCAAATGCAAATATTTAAAATATCATGGCGGAAGATGGCCAAAGGGGTGAAAGGTCAGGGAACGAGGGAGGGAGGGTGGTGTTGAGGGATTCTGCTCCTCGCCACTTGAGAAGTCGTTTGACGCACACTGACTTGTCCGTCCAAATCGGTGCATGTGAGGACAATCAGTGTATAGGTGGGGAGGAGCGGGAACTTTACAGTTACAAGTCAATCAATAATCATGCTCTCTGGTATGATTATTGATCGGGGTTGTGAGGAGGCTGCATGCGGGTTCAAATTACTGCAGCGTTGAGTCACAAAGGGAATGGCGGCATGAGAGAGGACATCTCAGATGGCGCTTAGTGATCAAATTCTCCCAAATGGGCACGTCCCCTCTGCTGCCCCCCGGAAGAACGACCAGACTCAACATGCGTGAGTGGAGTCTGTTGCGCAAGTGCTGCCAGGATGGACGGTGATAAAACAAGCAGCCACCGACCTTTTTACCGTCATCCCCACCCCAGCCCTACCCGCTCCTTCCGGGCCGCCATCTCAGTAACCAATCAGAGGCGGTCAAGATCGTAAAACCACTAAAACCCCACTTGGGTATGTCTGGTCTTGCAATTGATTTTAAAAAGTTTTGCCTTGGAGAAACATACAGCATGTATATACTGTAGGTGGAAATGTACAGTATATACATGATTTCTTTTTCGGGGGGGGGGGTCTGTGACTGCGCCATCACATCTCAAACTCAACAGCATGCATGTTGAGACAAATGACCTCATCTACTCTTGGAAAATCCTTGGCATGAACATAAACTATTTTGACGTTAAAATCACGTGACATGATTGGAGCTGAAATGTGTCATAATTAATTTGTTGATCATGTTTAGAATGTATATTTATGACTTTGTTAGCTCTTGACCGTGTGTGAGTGTGTTCAAAATAACTGCAGTCAATTTGTGTGTCGTAATTATTTTACAGAATCAGGTCAAATCCTTTTTTACCATTTGAACAGTGATAGGTTCTTGGGATAAATCATCACTTTTCCAATATATTCCTAAATGTGGAACTCTTCATACCAAGGCATCCTCCATTTTTTGCTCAGTAAAACTAGAGTGAACTAATTGAATACACACTCAGAGTCATATATAGCAGCCATCCACGACGGAGTTGAAAAGCTAGGCATTTGTGGAAGGTTAACTGACAGTCCCGCTACTGGAACGGGCAGATTTGGTACTTTGGGAATTTGGAGGTTGACATTTGGTAGATTCACATTGGGCAGATTACTTGTTAAACTCCTGCAGAAGAGACAGACAAAAAGAAACAACAAGAACAAAAAGAACATAACAGTGGCGTGGGAGCAGCAGAATGCTATGTAACACTCATTACTCAACAAAAAGATTGGAAAATAATACATGCAAACAAATGCTCGCTGTGTGAAAAGACCTACGGCTGGACAAAAAAAAAAAAAGCCAAACTATCTAAAACAAAAATCACTTTTTGCTATACTTTTCTTTATAGAATCAAAACGAGCGAGACCGTGAAAGCCACAACAAATGAAGAACAAGAGCAACGGACTGGAGGCCTTTCGTCTCTGGCAACATGTCAAAAGCACGAATTATGAAGGTTAGTGAACACAAAACAAACAAAAAGAAATATTAGCCTCTGATGTGCTGCAGAGAAACGACTATAAGACATTATTAGTCAGATGTGACAAACATATTTACACAGCAAAATAATGTTTGCCTATTTGATCCATTAAAAAAAAAACATTCTGCCCACACATGGCTTGCTCATGACGTTTGAAGGAAGCCTTGGTGTACTTTACAGATGCTCTCCCAAAATCGCCGTCAGGCTCCCATTACAAAAACGAGAGACGAAATCCAAGAGACGAGCTACAAAGACAGAGGCTCCTTACTTTACAGGTTCCCAGGATTCCCGCTCAAAGCCCTTGTGAATTGACTGTGCGATGGAGGACTCCATCAGATCCACATATCTAACCACCAGAGGAGCATACAGATCCTGAAGGTGCTTGTGGAATTTTCCGTTACACAGATGATCTACATAGAGAAGGACCGGAGAAAAAAAAAAGTCTTTCAGTCGAAAAAATGGCCATATACAGTATATACTTATATGCAATCCAAAACTCTTACAGTCTGTTCGCAGGAAATCGTTGAGAAGTTGAAACAGCGGAAAGCTGTCCCAGCTCTCGGGCGACTGGATCTCCAGAGCGGCGTCCATGTCGATGGCGTAGAGGGCCAGGAAGTTTTCGGCGTGCTCCACCATGAGGTCAGTCCACCATGCAAAGGCCTGCAGAGAAAGTCAGAGGAAAACGGGAAGAAGGTGAAATGGGACACAAGGAGGGAGGGCAAAGGGGAAAAACAATCAGGCACACTACTTGTGAAGAAGGAAACTTCCTGAATCCTATTCAACATATTACTAACAGATACTCGACTTGGATGTAGATGTGTAGCCCGTGTCAAAAGTACCTAAATAAGCTCTGGCAATTTTGCATTCAGTATACAATCAACCTAATCACATTTTGCTCTTCCCAAATTGACCTGTTTTAATGTACCGTATTTTCCGCACTATAAGGCGCACCTACAAACCTCCAATTTTCTCAAAAGCCGACAGTGCGCCTTATAATCATGGTGATTTGTTGAATAGCAAAATGCAAACATGTGGCAGGACAGTGTTTATTGTGATAGTAATTTGCGGCAGTGTAAAAGTCCACTGTAGCTTTTCATCGTACTGTACTAAGAGGTGTTATATGATTATATAGTTAGTAGTGATTGGACAAAACACCTCTCAGTAGGACAGTGTTAGTGAGATGCTCCATGCTTGTTAAACAACATGCTTAGTCAAGGTATGTAAGCGTTCGTACGAAAGCGCGGAACTGCCAAAGTGGACTGGCAAATACGTTTGAACATGCATTCGGATGTATTTGTTGAAATTGTTTACTCCACATTGGCCGTTCCATGCTTCCGGATGTGTGTGTGAATGTGTGTTGTGTCGATAAGATTGGAGCCTTCCTCCACTTTGTGGATATCTTGCAGATTTGGCACTTTTTACTCATGCAGATGTGCCACTTCCCTGCATGCTTTGCTGCCAAGCTGAGAAAAGATGAGCTGTGCCACCATTCAAATCGGCGACAAACAAAAACCTCGAATCCCTCGCCATGTGAATGGCGCTCATTACATGCACGTCGTCATCATCCTCGGATCCTTCAATTCGGCGCACAGCATCTCCGGTTAGCAAAGTCGGACCTTCCATTCGGGCTCTAAGATGCCTTGAGATCTTTCATGGCACTCCTACTTACCTATCTATCCACTTACCCACCGCTGAGAGCTAAAACAAGCGCTAGTGGGAGACACAAGCAGCAAACAAACTCTCCTCTACCATTTTTGTGGAAAAACAAGAAGGCGGGATTCCAGTTTCCAAAGGTGGGGAATACTCAAAGGTGGTAAGCCAAGAGTGAGTACGGGCCTCTCTACAGTCAACGCAATCAGTCCAGAGGGGACATGCACATAACTCATTCCAGTGTTTTTATTACGTACCTCTTTTCCCTACATGGACAGGCATCAATCACAGTGAGAACACAGGAAGATGAGAAAGATTGTTTTTTTTGTTTTGTTTTTTTGAGGCAGGGTTTTTTTGTGCGTGTGGTAAACTTAGACAGCAGGGGGGGTGATGGAGAAGGAGGAGCTTAGTGGGGAAGAATGCTTGGACAGGAGCGGACATTAATCGTCAGATGGAGAAGAAACACATTTATGGCGGATTAAAGTCGGAGGTTCACATGGAGCATACTCGTTCATACCGGTTCAGCATGCTGTTGGGAGAGCAAGGAAAGCTCTTTATGGCCCGATGAACATGCGCTATGATCACAGTCATGTTGTGCAAGCTTCTCTTATTGGCTTTTTTTTTTGTGCGTGACAAGGACTGAAAGGAGGAGAGGGGGGGTTAAAAAATCAAAATACTGTACCGCTTGATCTGCAGAGCTTGTGACTGCCGCCTGTCGAGCATATTCAGAGAGATACAATAAATCTGCTAGATCTGCATATTGGTATGGATGACACCGGGTCGTCATGCTTTTTTTTTTTTTTTCTATGGCCGCTGTTGCCGGTGAAGCAAACTTTGTTTTTTGAATACTAAGAGTTTACAGATGCTAAATTTTTTCCACTTGTTGCCACATACAAAAATAATTAAAGTAGGAAATATTAAAATATAAATTGTTAAGTCTTGCAGAATTCAACTTTGGTTTGTTTTATCGGTTGTGTGAAGAAAATGTGTACTATTTTTTATCATTTGAACTTTTTCTCACATCCGCTTGATTTGTTGGGTAAAGACGATGTAGGAGCATTCTAGGTAATGACAACTATTGAAATCACTAAAACAAAATGTAATAATAATTAGTTAACATAACAATAGCATTTCCTTAAAAAGATAAAAAAATATATATTATTATGTATAGATATATTAGAAAATAAGTTTCATCTTTTCCCATTAATTTCATACACGAGTTAATTTAAACATTTCTTTTGGCATCACTGTACGACCGTAAGGAAGGTCAGGCAGACGGTTGGTAATTGCAGTTTTCTTAACTTTACTACGCAATAGTGACCTTTTTACGAATCATGCACACAACAAATACATTATATGAAAATTAATAGAATTCTAACTAAAACAAAGCATTAAAAATAAAATAATAAAATCTAACAAACCCACTCTAAAAATTAACAAACAAAAAAAAGTCAAAATAAAATTAAAAGAACAATGAAAGAGTCTACGTATGGGAGGCCAACAAAAATGTGCAATTGGTGGCAAAGATTCTCCTGACTGCATTTTGGACACCACTTGCTTGGATGCTGCTGTAGTCTTTTTTTTTTTTTTTTTTTTAAATCTTAAATTCATCTCAAAGAATGACTTTTTTTTTTTTTTTTAGCAACACATGGATGGAAGCAGTTTTGCTTATCGCAGACTCATTCAAGACTCATGGAGATAAGCGCCCGGGGATTAGAGTGTTTTGAGGAGCGTCTCACCCACCTCGGCGTGGTGCTCCTGGTTCTGTTGAAGGACCTCGATGACTAACTCGGCCAGGCGAATGGTTTCTTCCAGCTTTTTGGCGGGGGTGACTAAGCGGCCCGCATTCTCTGAGACAGAACGATGAGGGTGAAGGAAGGGTGGTTAGTCAAGCACAGAACAAAATACTGAGGGTGAAAGGGACTTCTGTGACTAAGATAAGACCTTTTCAGGACAATAAACTAAGCGCTTGATATTTATTCCAAATAGAAGGATGTTCTCACTTTGAGTGCATGTAGGGCTGCGGGTTAAAAAGCAACACGTGACGTTGACAAGGTGTCAAGCTCGTGTGAAGTCGACACGCAAAATGGAAGTGCAATGTCACATATAGAAAAATGCACATTGCATTGATGAAGCGGTTGTATTTGGAGCTGCTTCAAGTACCCAGTCATACAATTTTTTTTTTTAGTATTGGTATTACTTGACCTCGACATCAAAAGAGGCAACTTTAGGTTTATATTTTGCAAACAGCTTCAAATGGCATGCTTATTCATTGCGGAGGCGGATGGCATGACAGTCTCACAGTGGAATGATGTACACCATGAAGTTAACATGTAACTCAAATGAGAACACATACACAAACACACAAACACACACATGTAACTCAGGCCCCTTAAGAACATCCAATTGAGGGAAACTTTTTTTTGTAATTTACAGTCTATTGATCAAACATTTACGTCCATCTATGTTTAATACTATATCTCCAAAACGAATTTAAAAGCCTTCACTACAAGTGTCTCCATTGCATTAAACTACATAAATTAATGACTTATATTTATTATATTTGCTGTGGTTAAACCGCAATTGATGCTGTCAACAAAAAATATTAATTGATTTGGAGAATACGCCGTTGCTTTGACAGTGAATGACATTATTTGATTTATTTTTGCATTATTAATGCTAGTAGTAAAATGAGATATAAAGTCATTTGAATGTGAATTGGTTAGGCTAGGGCCAGTTTGAGTGTTCATACCATAAACATGCATATAGTGCAGTATATTATCCGTTTTTATAATATACTTTGAGGAAGAAGAAGCTACACATCAATTAACTACTCAAAGCATGCAAGTATATGTTTTGTATACATAATTCAGTATACCGTATTAAATACATGTCTGGCATGTGTATTGTGTACTCTGTATATGTGCATGTATATTGTTTATATTACACAGTGGACCCTCACATACTCGTGGTTCGGCATATACATGGATTTACAGATTTTTTTCAATATTTTATATTTTGGGGTGATTTATTTTTTGTTCACATTTCCCCACATTTTGGAGGAGGGGAAATTAAGTAGATTTCCCCACCCAAGGCAATAAAATTATATGTGGATTTTTGCTAGTCATGTGACATCTCTGTTGAAATCCCTTGCGAATAGCGGGGGTCCACTGTTTGTGTGTGCAGTTTAGACTATAACTATGTTTCTAAGCCAGAAACAAAACATGAGTTCACCTGGATCCTTCTGATCCTTTTGACCTTTCTCAACTTCAGCGCGAAATGTGGGAGAGAGAAGATGAACAGATATTTAGAATTAGAATGCTAAGTTAGCTGTTTTCGGGGAGGGGGGGGGGGTTCATAGGGAAGGTCTCGGCCCCCATCTGATAATATGAGGGCTTCAGCTCCAGCAAGTAAGAGTCTAGGGCAACAGACAGGTCACAAACATCATCACAACAGAGACGCTATAACGTAACCTGTGAATGAAAAAAGTGGTAAGATGCTTGTTAACATACGCACAAAAAGCTCATTAAGACACACATTAAGACATCTGGCGGGATCAGACAGGACACACTGAGCGACTGGCCAAAGATCAAATTAGGACAAACAAAGCGCTTCCATTGATGTCCACAAGCCCCAATTGTCCCAAGCCTACCTGTTGGGCACGGCACATCACTTGACACATGATCAGACCACATGACTGGAGGAGATATCAATGTAAGCAATGTAAAAATGCATTCAAGTCAAAGGAATGTGCATTGAAACCAAAAGAAAGAAGCTCACAGACCAGACTGCTCATTCATATCCACCCCAAGCAGATGGTTCGAATTGAAACAAAAATGGCTGATTCTGTGGTGCTGCTCGGATCTCCCGACTGCTTCTTTTGGACACTCAGTCTCACACATAAAAGCAAACAGATAAATCAATACGCATGGCAGAGAGAGGGAAGGCCGAGCAGGGTATGAGGTGTGAGGGTTTGGGGGTGAAGGTACTCACGGATGGTTAAATCCATCACTTGAGACGCCAAGCAGAAGACAGGGTGCTCAAACATTTCCCTCTTTTTTCCTACAAAAAAAAAGGATCGGGGCATGCAAGAGGCAGGGGTCAGACGAGGGGATGTTGGAGGCGCCAAGCTGATGGGAGGACGGTTGTCCGGGTGAGACCGAGAGTCAAATGTTCTCGGGGTAATTGCAAAAAAAATAAGAGACGCCTCATGAAGACAGCGGGAGGTCAGCTGACAGAGCAGAGCAAGATAGTAAGGCTGTCTCTCCTTAATATCTTTTTAGCACACTGAGCAGTTCTTTTCGAGGCATGAAACAGCGGCAGTGTGCAGTGGGGTGGCAAGACCGTCAGGCTTGTGAGGGATAAAGTACTCACACGCTAAAGTGCATACCCTCAAATGCACTGGAATACAGAATAAAAAACGATTTGTCACTATTGTCGTTTATATATGATGCTGCTATAATTTCTCGATGCAGAAAAAAAAAACATCTGCAAAAATCTATCAAGTGCGTATCGACTTGTTGGCAGGATATTTTATGGTTACGCAATCCGGCAAAACGGCAGGCGTGCAAGTCAAAAGTTCTCTGTAATTATTATGACTGAATTATGAGATGCTAAAATGATGTGCTCAGCCAACTTCAAGTAACATTGATTCCGAGAAATACATTTGACTCCATGAGACCTTCATTTAAAAAAAAAAAAAAACTGTTAAATTAAAGTACAGATCTGCAAATGGAAAATCTAATTAAGTAGAGTAACAAAATTAGTTCCCTTTCCATTATCTGATTTTTTTCCCCCATAAGTTCCCTATTGTAAGATTCATCCATCACAAGCTGTATCGTAACGTCGCTGCCGGGATTTTCTTTCACTGTTCAAGCAGCTATTGAGCGGTCTACATGTCAATCATATATTCACAACCCCACTGCCTGGTTGCATTGCCACTTTGCTGCTTGGTTCTTGGAGCATGACTCCACCCACTGCCACACACGACATCATTGCTTTTTCACGCCACGCAAAGTGCCTGCGAGTGAATCGAGATGACGTCTCAAAGCACATGCAAGGTGGCGGATGCTGGCTTGGAGCCGATCAATCCCAGCATCCCACTTTACAAAACGTCACCCGATAGTTCACCAAGCAACCGTGTGGGAGAGGAGAAGTAAGCAGAGTCGACAGGGAGGATAGCGGGAGACAGAGGTGGCAGGAGAGCTGCTGGGATTTTCAGGCAGCAGGGGCACGGGGGGTGTTAAGGGAGGGTTGAGAGGACTTCGGGGGTGGTGTTAGTAGAGGTGATTCCTTTGGGAGCTGTGACTCAGAGAGGACCGCCATGTCCACATTGTCGAGGAGTCACCACAACGACAGATATCAGCTTGGACAGATTTGAGGGCTTTTTTGGAGGGAGGAGTTGAATGCATTTTTACTCACACACACCTCTACACAAAGGGCAAGTTGTACTATAGAACAGCACAGAGCTAAAGCGGGCCTGAAACAAAGGAGAGAGTTATTGCACTGAGACAGCGAGTGAGAGAGACATCATCTGGGACAAAAGAGGGCGGAAAGACAAGTGGACTCTCTTTTGTTGCTCTTGTGCCAAGTAGACTGTGTTTACATTGCAGTTGGTCTAGTATAGAAGAACTGACCGGTAAAAAACAGATTACGATTACAATATTTGGCAGCGAGAAATTCCGATAACCGATTAATCGGCCGATGAAATAAAATAAATATGTAAGGAATAAATGTAGTTTATTGTTTGGTCTCTTAACGGTTCCAACTCTTTTACAGTATACTGCCATTTCACATTTGTTTAAATTTACAACCATGACAAAATCTGCAAAAATCTGATTTTTTTTTTTTTTTAATGCGGGCAGTGACGTTTGAATTATCATTATATTCATCTAATGCTGTATTTTGTTAACGTTTATGAAAACAATAGTCAGCTAATTAAATCAGTCAGTCTGTGACTTCAGGCTCTAGAACTACAAATTAAAAAAAACTTTTATATTTTGGTGCAGATGTGGATAAGAGTGCATATTCTGCAGTTCCACACAATTTTAGTACATCAAACACAAACACAAATACATTAGCATCATCATAAAGAAAAGATATTGACAATCATCAACAAAACACATTATATATATATAGTTAATTTGTCTTTGATTAAAAATATACAAAAAAACATACATTCATGTTCCACATCATCAACTTAATATTTCTGTTTACCTAAAACATCAAATTGAATGTCGATTAATTTGCAAAGTACATTAGTGCGGATTCAATGAGAAACAAAAACAGTTAGAAGGGGTTGGATCAACTTAGTGTGGAATCTATGATATAAAAATAGAAACGTTTCTTCTGTCATCCAAAACAATTACTAAACGTGCCACTTTGGATACATTAACAGTCATAATCCCCCAAAGAGAAGATGTTTTGATTACCTTCAATTTTAGCATATTCTTTAATGCGTTGGTAGTTGAGGTTGGCGGCCTGCTCCAAACATCTGCGGATGACTCCTTTAACTTCCTCTGGAGGGACGGGTGTCACAATGTCCTTCATCAGGACCTGAGGCCGGGTCATAGTTAAAGAGAATCGTGTGACCTGCTGATGTCCATTCACTTGGTCTAATATCACAGACAGTGCATTTTATTAGGTACACTTATGTCAGCTATTATAAGTGTGGGCAAAGTATGGCACAGGGGTCCATATACGGCCTGCTCCGTTCATTAATTTGGCTCACCACAGGGGTCTTGTAATATTGCTCAAATTGATTGCTTCATTTTAAAATTCATTTAACATTTCGCTATTTAGTTTATTAACTAATTGGTTCATTCATTGTCATAACATTATGAATAAATGGGTTAGGGTTAGCAAATGACAAATTATTTCATTACCACAGTAGAAAAAAAAAAAAAAAAAAGCACATTTACTTCTACATAAAACCTCATCTACAAATGACTGGACCCATTTGACAATTTTTTTATATCAAATGAGGCCCTTGAGAAGAAAGGTTCAAGCCCATAAAATACTTTTAAGAGCCACTTTAACCTTATGCGTGGATTGAACTTTCACAATGCTTAGATATGAAAAATGTAAAACATTTAATGGAACGGTATTAGACTGAAAACGTTAAATACAACTAAATTTTACTTAGGCCTTTTTTTGCCTACCACTAGAGGGAGTGTGTGACCACTATTGATAACGATACTCCTAATGAGAATTATTGGGATTAATAAAGCATAATTATGGATTGGTAAGTATTCTATTTATGAACGAGTATTTCAAATTGGAACAAACCCTTTCCAGCAAAGATAAGGTGGCCTTCAGTGCACCTTCTGGACGGCCAAAGGGGAAACAATATCTACACGGAGGGGATGAGGAGAGATGTTCATATTGATTTGAAAGTCATATTCAAAGTGCGTGTATTAGTGTGTATGTCACCTGAAATTTACAATCTGGTTTTCCAATATCACACGCAACCGCTCCTTGATGTCTTCAAATCGCTCCTTCTCGTCCACTTTGACGGTGCTCAACCCGTCTGGCCTGTGAGAATCACGCAAACACATTTGAAGAGCAATACACACACACATTCACACACCCATTGCTGTATATGTGAAAAGCCCGCAGGTCTTTTCCAGATGAACTACGAGTAAGTAACTTCTTGGATAGATTGCATTTGTCAGAGTAAAAATTTAACGCAACATCCGTTTTACTTTTGAGTACTTTTATCAATATGCAACACGGCTTTTAACCCGATTACGTTGACCTACATTCTGCTCACTACTTTTTTTTTGTATCTGCTTGCCTCAGCCTTTTTCTCATTGTTGTGGTTGGTAATATTCTTGGGCAATATTTGAAGCGGCCCATTCCTATTTAATATTTTTGTCTATTTGACCTCTGATTAATGACTGGTAGATAGCAGATGTTACTCACTAATGACTCAGTACTCGAGTATTTCAATGAATACCTACTCAGAGGATTACTTTTAATTTTTACTTGATTCTTATGTTGCTAACTGCTCTTGCTTGGGTACGACTTTTGTCAACTCCACGCACCTCTGATGATAATGTCTCACCTGTTGAACTCTTGAGAGACTTTGGAATCCTTTCTCTTTCTAAACTTGAATAGGATGCGTGCTCGTTTCGAGACAGGATTTGGCCTTTGGGAGCTCTTTGGGCTCAATAGGGCCTCGTAGCCCAGCGGCCCCCAGTAACTGCGGCCCTCTCTGACTTTAATGGACGCATGGGAGGATGAATAATATGGACAGTAAGAAACTAGGGCAACAGAGGACAGAAAGAAAAGAACACAAAGAAAAAACAAGGAAACACGTAGAGATATGCAAATGGTTAACAACAAAAAATTAAAGCAAATACAGCGACTGTATTTATGGAGCTGTAATGTGTTTTTTGCGGGCTATTGTTTGGTCAATAGGGAAAAAGACAGACTTGATTTACTGACGAAAGAAATGTGGTGAATTAGGTTAGAAATGTAAATTTCAACCCAGAGCACTTATATTACTCTTGTGACCTCGTGATTAAATGCAACATTTTCATAATATGATTATTTTTATTCTACACTAAAGATTACTGTAATCTTGTACTGCTTCATAGTAATAGTTGCTTCAATAATTATATGGCTCAGTGCTTAGATACGTAAGTGGGTGAGGTGGCAATAAGGGAATTAAGCTGAATTGCTTTATATAACGTACTCACTATGCATATAGTCGCATACGGTAACTGTCCATAACACAGGATGAAAATGTTCTTATTTAAGAAGCTTAGACAATAGACTCCATAAATTAAATTTTTCACACCATAAATGCGTCAAAATAACCCACAAAAAACACATTATAGTCCTGTGAATAGAACCAATGCTTAAAATCAACATAGAAGCAAAAATCAAACAACACACACAAAAAAATAATAAATGTGACATAAAATAACTGATGTGATGATTGCTTTCCTCGTCCTTGTGCTACAGCATTTCTTTTTTTCTTTTTTTTAACGAACTGCGTGCCTGTCAAGAATTGAAGAAAATTGAAAGACAGAGATTTGTGCACACCTGTTCCCGTGTACGTGGGAGGCACAAAACGCAAAGCTGTAGTGCAGAAGCGTGGGGTCGATAATGGCACCACTCTCCGCCCGTTCCAGCAGGTCACGCAAGTAACACAGATGCCTGTGGCAACCTCGGACACCGTTCCTGGCACAGTATTCGTCCAAGACAAACACTTGGCCTGGGCTGAACCATCCCTGCAGGGCACAAAGGGCAGTCAGCAACCCACCCAAAAGAAATACAGTCAGTTCAGTCGAGGAGCTCACCAAGCAGCAGAAGGTGTCGTTGAGCCTGTGGTCCAAGGTGAGCCGCTGCACCATCTCAAAAAGCGAGGCGTGGTCAAAGCTACAGGGGTTAGCCGAGATAAACTCATCCATGCCATGTTTCTGAGCTCTGTCAGCATCTATCCAGCCAACAGCACAGGAAGAAGCACACGGTTCAGAGGAGAGGATGTCAGTGAGGCGCACACTAAGTCTTGGACATGACACAGAAACATTAGGGAAGATCTAAATTTGTTGTTGCTGGTGAAGGGGAGGGGGGTTCTTCTAAGGGCAAATTATAAACATTAACATTGTCAACTTGCATTGTGTCAGACAGCGTAAAGAGATCTGACTTTATCGGTGGGAGAGCTCAAGCTAAGTTAGGAGCGACAAGCGCTTCCGTTGAATGTGCATGCAGTGTCACAGTCTCTGATGGTTTACATGATGTCCTTAAAAATAAAAGAAAAAAATCTTCCCATCAATGTTGTCAATAGATTCTGCCATTCCTATTTGTTGTTTGCCACCTACGTATAAACTCAGCTATATCAAAGAAGTGTCTCTGGATGCCACAGAGGAAAAAGCAGCATAGTTTGAGTTGAACTAGTTAGCTATCAATCTTCTCAGTGTCAAAGCCAATGAGGAGACTGTTTGAGTGAAATTGAAATGAGCATGGCTGATGACTGATCATTCAATCTGTAATTGAAATCCTACTCGGTGAAAAGTCACAGCACAGCATTTGTGTACTTGCACAATCTAATGAGTTCAAATAAAGACTGTATCAATAATAATAATTCTACAATAGGGCAATATATTGTACATAGAATTAGTATTACTTTTGGAATCTAAATGTGGATCGAGAAATATATTTTCAATTTCCTCCATTTGAGTAAAAAGGAGCAGTCTGCTGACGAATGTAAAAAAGTAATTCCATTTATTCTGAATGTTGAGAACATGTCCATTTGCTGTCTAAATCAGGAAGTAGCTTGCCAATTAAAAATTGACAGGAAAAACAAAGAAAACAATTTCCGCAAAACTTTGGGCCAAGAGAGAACCCATTAACTTTTCGTGAGTATTGTCATTTCTCATTTGTTAGCACTTTTTTTTTTTGCCATCCTTCATTTCTCAGGCTACATTATCTCCATCGAGTCATTAAAAACGCGAGTAGACTGGAACTGACTTTGGGTGAGAGTCGAAATGCATTTTATACTCATAGTTAGCTAATGGCAGGGTCGGCCTACATAGGATAAACAACAATGCACACTTTTGGATGTCTTCAATGAAAAAAAATATATACAGGTGCTAATTCAGATAAATCATTGATATGTATGGATACAGCTCTTGCATTTGATCTCATTTGATTGTGCAGATGTACTTAATGAAGTGGCTGTGAGCGCATATCGTGGTCATATCCTATGTGTGAGTGACAGGTGTCAGGTCCGTGACACACAGACAAGGTGATGATGGCTCAGGAGGGTTGTGGGGTGGAATGGGCTGGCCTAATTCGGGGGCCGGGCCAGGAGAGAGCAAAGGGGACATCTGTCAACCTCCAGTTGGGAAAGGCTGATGGGGTCTGCGAGGGGGGGAGGGCTCAATTGGCATTCGGAGACACTCTCCAACGGGAAGGGGGGGGGGGGGACTAAAGACAATTACGGTTAACCCCTAATCTAAGGAGGAAAAACCTGCGAGGCGACAAGTCAAAATGTGCACGAGGACGTCAGAGTGTTAGGACAAGTGAGCTAATGTGAACATATGGAGTGTGACAACACAAAGTGAGGATGGAGGACACTGATAGATATAAGGGTTGAAAAGACAACCAGGAAAGTGGACAATAAGACAAAATAGAGGAAAAAGGAAAGGGTTACTCATGGCCCAGTTATCAAGAGGCAATATTGCAGGGTGTTGGGCAAGTGAGACAAGTGTGAGCAGAAGGTGTCTGGCCTATATGTCCTTTATTTCGAATAGTGAGTAAGTGCACTGAGCTCGCTCAACACCATGGCACAATTCCATTTTACAAAGAATAACAGCAAGAATATAAGCCAGTACGTTTGCAAGAAAATGAGCACATGCTTGGAGAACAAACGGTGTGAATTTTACACGCCATGCATTCCCAGGTGTTCAGATTTGATCTTTTTGAATTGCATTCCCCTTTAATTCTCTTTCTCTCTCTACGCATTTGCAAGTTGACAATACTGGAATGTGTTGCAGTGTGTTCATAGTCATCTACCGAGCAGACTATCAGGCATGTCACTACCAAAGAACTCTAACAGGGTAGCAGTTTAGTGCAAGTATGGGTAAATAGCATGAAGCCAACATAGGCAGAACTCTATCATTCATTCTCTGGGAGATGAGGGGAAGGGGGTGATGAATGGAAACTCCTGAATTGGCAGAAACTAAACGAACACAGGACAAAAGTGTCCTCCGATTCAGGCAAACCAAATGCTAAATGGGATCTTGGCTTTCTGGAGGCGTTACCACTGGGCTTGTCTTGACGTGTACAGGCCCGTCTACTGCAGGAGGAGGGGGGAGTTCCGGAGTATTTCATCGGAAGAAGGGGCGGCATTAGCTACTCCTTGTCTTTGGCATTCAGAATACTCCGCATACATAGTTGCCAACTCTCGTTAAGGCAAGAAGAAGCAAAACATGGTCTCTGAGCAAATTGAGCCCTCAATAGTAAAGCACGTTGTCACATATACCTTGCATCAAATGAATTTTCCATGTTCCCTCAAGATGATATTAAAGATTTGTTTCCAGCTCTTATTAATAATTCATGCGAATATTTCATATTTCAAGCCAATCCGTCTTCCCTCTAGTCATCAAATTGCTTTACTCTTGAGGGATCGGGTTACCAATGTGAGCAAGGAGAGAAGGCAATTATGCAGGAACAACTATCATATCCACTGTAACCAAGTACTAAGCAAAAAGAATAAAATAAATAAAACGTTCTTAGAATAAAGACATGCATCCTATACTGGCACTAATGGATGCTTCTATAATTTAATCCTCAAGTGGAGGTTGTCAAAAAAAGGGGGGGGAGAAAAAAAAAGTAAAAAAGTTCTCAACTAAGATCTAAAGACATGAAGCGAGACATGAAGAAGAAGCAGAGGGAGGAGAAAGCAGGAAGAAGAGAAAGAGAGAGAGAGAGAGAGAGAGAGAGAGAGAGAGAGAGAGAGAGAGAGAGAGAGAGAGAGAGAGAGAGAGAGAGAGAGAGGGCAGAAAGAAAGAGCGTTGCATTTGTCAGATAATCGGCGGGGATTATCTGAGCTGTGCCGGCTACAGGGAAGCACTTACCCTTGAGTCCAGCTAGAAGACAGCAGGGTAAGAAGGGACAAACCAGAATAACATAAAGACTAGCAACAAGGCTGGAGGAGAGCAATCACGAGAGACCCTGACTGACCGAGCAGCTAGCGGCATTACTGAAGAAGGGTAGACAGGCAAAGCATGAAGAAGAAAACACAACTGAGAAAAAAACAACAACAACAACAACAACAACAATAACAACAACAAAACCGATACCGACACGAGACCTCGTGGCTTGTGAGTACATGTGAGGACGACGTGTGACAAAGGACGCTGAGGCGATAGAGGAGGAGAGAAGGAAGAGAGCGTTTAGCATCCCCGTCACTCCACTGTAGTGTTTTGTTGTCCGTTTTAGGCCGGTACTTAAGAGTGGAGAGCTACGGATTAGGTACTGCACCATTTTCTTTTAAAGTGGCAAAACGTACCTGTCTCGAGGAAGGCCGTGGAAAGGTCAATGAGGTGCTACTATGTCCGGGCATTCTCTGCTGGCCTAATAACAGCAAAAATCTACTCTTGTATTTCTAAATGTATATGATTCTTTTTTTTTTTTTTTTTTGCATTGCCATGTCTATTTTTTTGCCTTTTTTTTTTTTTTTTGCATTGCCAGTGTAATCTGCTGGTCTTGCTGATATAAATGCAACAATATTTATTTAACAATTTCAAAGTCGCCTCATAGGGCCACATTTCCTATTGAGCATATTTGTTATATTTTATTAAAAAATATATTTTGTCATTTTATTAATAGATGATGTCCAGTAATAATAATAATAATAATACATTTTATTTGTAAGGCACCTTTCAAGGCACTCAAGGTCCCTGTACACACATAAAATAGCAAGCACAATTAAAAGGAAAAGAATAGTACAGTTCCTTACTTGACTCGGAAGGCATATCTCAAGGCTAAGGGTTTACTAGTTGTTTTTTTTTTTGGGGGGGGATTTCAAAAGTCCAATCAGACCCTAGCCAGGACTGTTGTTTTGCACTGCAGCGGAGTCAGGAGGGCAATGTACATTATGATCCCAGTGCCATTCAAGACCACCAGGGGGGTGAAACATGTTTGCGCAGTGTGCCACAATGTTTCAGGGTTGGGGGGCGGGGGGCGAGGGATTGGTGAGGTTGTGTCACTGTGGCGAGGCTTTGAATGGCGACAGCTGGCGTCAAAGGAGTCAACTAACCACAAGAACGATCACATACTGGACAAAGAAACCAATGGAGAAACAACATAGAATTTATGTGATAGGGTTCGGAGGAGCTGAGCCAATTTAGGCCAATTTGAATGCAATTTGAAGGCAGTTATGTGGTTAAAAGAGAAGAGGGGCTTTATTATTGTGGATGTCTTTTGTTATCTGGGAGCTGGGTTTAAAGAATGCCAAGAAGTTTCGTTTTTAATATGCTATAAAAGATTCTTATTTTATACTGAATAGCAGGATCTATGACTAATTATTTCACCAATTGAGAGTAATAAGAAAGGTTTTTATGAAAACCTTTTGCAGTTCAATGTAGATTTGCTTGGGGGGAAAACAAGAGACATCAAAAACAGAATTGGCGACGGATGCCACACGACTGCAATCTTACCTTGGGGCGGGTGTACTCTATAAAACACATCTGGGTAGTGAATAAAACTGGCCTACGGTTTGGAACCTGAGCGGGGACACGCTGACGTCAGCTCGAATGACATATCTTTCCTAAGTTGGTCGTTGCTTGTGAGCTGATGGGAGAGCCTGTTGGGTTGGCACCTTTGGGAGTGAATAATCGCCGGTCCAATCCGTGTCAGGTCAAGGCGTGTGTTTGTGTACGTGTGTGTGTGCGTGCTTGTGTGTTAGTTCTACCAGCACGTTTGTGAGCGCAAGTGTGGCGCGCATGAGCGTGAGACATTCATGAGCCGTCATTGCGTCGTGAATGGAAACTAGCTACGGTCTACATCAGCGCGGCGCACTCCGGCCTACTTACAGAACTGAGAGATGGGAGCGTCCATTTGGGCCGAGGCACCCCCTTTGGAGTTAAGTTTCTGGACCTGAGTGGGCGGGACGGGCTTGTGGGACTGGCCGGTGGCGCGATACATGGCCTGCACCCACAGGATGCGGTCCTGCTCGTCATCGCTGGCGAAGATCACAGTGTCGCCCTCCTTCACTGCGTTGAAGAAAGCCCTTCCGCCATCCAAGCCTGACACAAGAGTGACAAATCAAGCTTTCAGCCTCTGAATTGAAGAATAAAATTTCAGGGGGGCTGATGTTCACTTACCTGGCTGCGGGTCACTGTAGTCCACCGTGTAGCCGTCCAGCTGGAGAAGCTCTTGTGGTTCGGATTTCTTCTCTCTGTAGCTGCACATGGCGAATGTGTACTGGCTGACCTAAGAAACAAAAATGACAAATAATTCTCTAGTGTTTTTAAACACCATGAACTGTATTGTAAAATTAATTGGTCCCTTTAAATATAAATGAAATAAAAATATTTTGGTAGAGCATTTTGCTACGTGAGAGAATAATAATATCACTCACTATGATACTCAAAATTTGAAGTGCATATTGTTTATTCAAGCAAGAAAGATCTAAAATAAAAAACTCACTTGCACAAGAACAAAGAAACGTTTCTTCCAGCGCTTCCAGACATTCTTCCCAAAAGCCCACAGATACCTGCCAGAACATTCAGACACGAAAACAAAAGAAGGGCCTCAATACGACATATACCATATTTTTACAAAGAGCTGGCTTTTTGCCCTTGATCATTGTGGAACATATCAGCCAAGCGATGGGGAAAAAAAGTTCACTGTGGGGTCCACCAGAGGGTGTTGTATACTTCCCAGTATTTTTTCCGCAGTACTTGCCGAGAAACGAGGCCAACGGGCTAAGAAGTCTATACCAGGACGGCATGGCAGAACCCGCAGTCTTTCTTACCCGCAATGTTTCATGTTTTGAGGTTTATCCATGCGAATGGCCAGTTTGATCCTGAGGTCTTGGTCGGGGCAGGCCTTGGTCAAGGTCATCTTATGGAGCTCAGACTGTTTGGGACTGTTGGGAGTCGGATGCAAGACAACCTGCATTTTAAGCAAATCAAAAACCGAGTCATGAACGTTTTCTTTGTCCTGTCTGACGCTTGTTTCGTAAGTGAACGACTGAAAGGAAGGGAGGCAAAAAAAACAGGCTAACGTTTCCCGCTGCCTCC
The DNA here is from genome assembly GCF_024217435.2 of Syngnathus scovelli. Taxonomy (NCBI): domain Eukaryota; kingdom Metazoa; phylum Chordata; class Actinopteri; order Syngnathiformes; family Syngnathidae; genus Syngnathus; species Syngnathus scovelli. The sequence goes on along the minus strand of NC_090857.1, from coordinate 9,550,576 downwards.
GTCTAATCTCTCTTTGGTGCATTAAAGAGCTTTGAGGAAGTCTGACTTCCTTCCTGCTAGTGCTGCTGCAGTGGGAGATCACAAGGCCTTGATGCTACCAAGGTCATCTCTGCTTCTGGGACCGTCGAGTAATCGGCAATATATCACCACATTGCTAGCTTTCCCGAAGGACCGCTACACACTAATTTACCCTTGAAAGGTAGATAGAGTGGCTTGAAAGAAGCACAAGAGCATTGGTGTCATTACAAGGGCGACCTTGACAACCTACTTGTGGCACCAAGGAGAAGACTGTTGTTGTTGATGTTTTTTTCCAGAATAATAAGTGCAGTATTGTGAGGCCTATTTTTAATATTCTATGAAATTGTGACATTTTTCCCCTTGTTCAACTGAATTTAATTCTTATGACGAGGATGTCATCTTGGAAATATAAAGATTGATTTTCGTATGATTAGAACAGTGCGCATTGTTATAATTACACTGAAATAATGTCTTGTAATAATTAAAATTTTCCTTGAAAATTATTACTTTAATCTCATAATGTTGAATTTACTTATGAATTGAAAATGAATGACTAAAAAAAATTGTATACATTTTTGCTATTGTATTTTTTTTTCCCCAAAAAAATTGACAGAATTTTCAATCCCATGGCATTTATGGGTACACTTGGTTTGAAAATAAAATCACCTGAGTGTTACGTGTCGATCCAAAAAGTTGGAGAACCTCTATTATATGTGCAATGCGGAAATCTGCAAACTGAGTTTTAAGGTTTCAGCGGTCGATCAAAACACAGCAACAAAGACATCTCCATCTTTGCGCATACATGTTTGGTTTTAAGAGAAACAAAGGCGTTACCCTGCCCAACTCTTTGTCCTCCAACGCCAGCACGCCGGTGCTTTCGGTGAACAGTTTCACCTTGACAGCAGGCAGAGGGTGTGTGGTGGTGAAGTCCCCTTGGGTCCCCCAGCTGAAAGACAGAAGACTCCGGAGGTCAGTTTCCATGACACCCCACAACACCAGAGACTTCATCACCTTGGAACATTATGAACTGCGGTATGGGAGAAGGTTTCACTTTTGTTCCTCTCGCCTTTGCAGTAGAACTCAAATAGGAAATTAAATCGGTTCATAAAAATATTTGACGCCGGAGCCATCAATTTGCAACATAATTGCACAATTAAAAAAAAATTAAAAAAATCAGACAGTTTATTGTTTATAGACACACACGGACCCTAATATTCCATCTTCCTGATGCTTGCGCTAAATATATTCTGTTGTTTTTATGCCAGACACCTCAAAAGCTGAATTTGGCAGGATTTGAAAATGACAATCAACACTCACCTTGTCACACAAAGTGACTTAGTGGCTGCAGAACAGAAGGATGCCAGAGACTTGCTCAAATCAGGTAATCCATTTCGGTTTAAAAGGGATAATAGAGTGACCCCGACATTGCATTTCAAATTGTCGTTTTTTGTTGCGGACATTTTTAGTAGCAAGATATTGCTTTGGATGCTGCAACCTCTTTTTATTTTTTTGGGTGTGTGAGGGCAAAGCTCATTCTGTCATGCATCGCTTACACTAAAACTGCTTCTCGGTAGGTGTGACCAACTTAAGACAGACTTGAGAAAATGAATTTTAACACCTACCAGAAGCCCATTACCTCACAGAACATTAACTTAGAATACCCTCACCACAAGGTGCAAACACATCATTAAATCCAACACAAAACCTGATTGAAAATAATCTGCACCAATTTTATAATAATGCACCATTTTGATTGTCAGAGTTTCTTTTTTTGTATGACATGTGTGACCGCCACGTTGGCTCACGTTGGCTTGGATGCTTCAGCTTGGTCAGTCTGGAGCTTCTCTCCTCCCTCCACTTCCATGGTGCAGTAAACAATCCTGTTGGGAGCCAGAGACTTCAGGCCCTGGACTTCCATGATCACCACCTGTAAGCACGTGTTCTAGTTTAGACGAATGGGACCAGGAGAATCAATTAATTGCCACCCAGAAAAGGAAATTGAGCACAAATGTTTTTTTTCCATGTGTCTTTTTGCAGCCTGCCATCAATGAATTATTTTTGTTTGCATGCTGCGGGGATTTCGAAGAGGCATAGCGACAGGAAATACGATTATGACCAAAATTCTGAATTTATAACCCCCGAGGTTTAGATTTGGATTGTTGTGCTTGTTTGTTTATGAGCAATATTATGCCCAAGCACAATAGTGAAAGCACACCTGGAAAAAAGGAGAGCATTATTTCAGCAAGTGACAGAAACTGAGCGAGACAGGTCATTTGGGACAAAGATACGCCAAGTAAAGAGTAAATAAAGCCACTTGCCGCTCCTTCTGGAGTCATAACATCTGCTCGGTGTATTTTTCTTATTCGTATTTTTCTCCCAACCAGTATATCACATCTACCAAGGAGATTTGCTGCTAATTTAGCAGCGCTATTCTGTTAAACAATTAGTAATATCCAACCTTTTTTGACATTTTTCAAAATTTTCCAGTGAATAAACAATGATTATTAATGACATTAGGAGGCGGTTAACGCTGACACTGCAAAATTGGCAGACGTTATAATAATTTGATCCTGGTGGAAGTCTCTTAAATAAATCTGTATACTTTTGCCAAATCATGAAGATGATTCGAGCTCACATTCTTCTGAACAATAAATCAATTCTACAAAAATACAAAGTGCATCTGGGTATAAAATCGTTTTTCAACTGGATGCGTTGATGATTTCAGATGGAATTTAAGGGGCTTTGCAGAGCCATAATTGGCCTCTATGGAACTGTCACCCTTCCACCCACACACACGGATGCACACATAAACATGCATATGTATGTGGCCGTTAGAATTGCTCTACATTTATTTCTTCTAGTGTTTATCACAATGATGCGCCTACTTCGGCATTGAGCCGCATGAAAAAAAAAAAAAATTGTCGCTCCTCGCACTTGCTGCACTCTAAGCGGAGATAGCTCTGCATCATGAGGACCGAGATGCGATGGCTCCTCGTTCCGAGTCGGCAGCTCAATCTCAGACAGGCTGAGAACAAGATGACTCATACCTGCCGTTAAAGAGCAGGTAAAGGGGTATTTATGACAAGTGTCAGCCTGTTATTCACGCGGCGTCTGTTCAGATGTCTGGAGAAGTCTGCTGTCTGTTTCTAAACTTAGTCTGGAGCAGATAGGGAAGCTTTGTGGTTCCTGATTCTGACAACTGTATTGCAGAGACATGCAAAGATGTTTTTCCATATGGGCTTTAGATAACATTGATTGGCCGATTTAGAGGATGCATCATTAAAACGCCTTCTTGAGGGCTACCCCAGTTTGAAGGCTGCTTTCTTTTTACATTATTTGGGGGTCATCAATATCACAAGAAATACTGTGGAAGTCACCAATTGAGTCACTCAAATGATTTTACCTCTAAAGTGAAGGACAGGACCACATCGGATTTAGACAGCGTGTTTTCATCCTCCTGGCCCATGTCGATGATAGAGGTGTTGTGGCCTCGCTTCAGCTTCTGGAGCTTGAACTCTCCGCCCTTGGACACGGGCATGCTCTCCAGATTGGCCATCAATTGGTTGACTGAAGACTTGAGCTCCTCGATGTACATGGCTTCCATGTCTTTTGACACAAACTTGGGGAACCTCCCTCCCTGTAAAGAGTAAGAAAATGTTTTTTATTTTTATGATACAGCTCTTTGGATCTCCTTAAATCATACCACCATACCTAGTGTGTTTTTATATATCGACTTTATTAGAGCGTTACTTTCTGTGGGTGGTCGGCTCACACCTTTTCAACAACATAGTAGCAATGTGACAAAGTCAAAGCTCCCCCATAGCGTCAAACTCACCCGCGCAATCTGGTCGGCCATCTGAAGACGACCATCCAGTTCTCTTCTGATCTGCGCAGCCTGCTCGTCCAAGTTGTCCAGCTATCGAGACAAACATATGGGGAAACTCCATGAGATCACGTTCGAGAAATATGCCATGTGGTCAGTAGGTCAGTAAGGGAAATGAAAGCTGCATAATAAAAACATTGAGTAACTAAATGGAATATTTTTATTTTTCCTCAAGGAAAAATTATATGCCACTGAGTATTGTCATTTTTTTCAACTTTGTATGTTGCTCCATGCAAGCTAGCACCATATCAATTTTCCATTGAATTACTCTGCCTAAATTAAATTCCACTGTCATAAAGACAGTTCCATCATGACATCATCATATATAACTAAGGGGGGCAAATTTACACAAACTGTCACTTCACAGAACTCCAAACATTAAACGTTGAAAGGACCTCGGTTACCATAGCGACGTCAAATCCCCTAGAGGCCCATATTAATCAACCTAATGGAACGTGACACAAGTATATGCAAATGTTGTTCAAACAAAGTAATTGTATCCCCGAAATGACTGTAACAAGGTAAAGAATCCCATTAGAACCCATTTGAGGACTGGAGTTACCAAATTGACCACACTAGCGAGTGATTGAAACAAATGCGGCCATGGAAACGGTGATGAGTGATTGTGGATCTGGCGAGATGTTTGCAAGAGGCTGTAGTCATAGCAGCGTGTTGTGATAGGCAGTTGAAATTGAACAGATGAGAATGAAAGGAAACTCCATCACTGTCTCGCAGGCACCACGCTGCCATCACCATAGAGACCAATGAAAGGCACTGCTGCGCGAATTCTTATATTTCTCGTTGATTTGAGAGGCGGCTGCCATAAAATACGATCACGACGGTAAAGCTCAGACAACAAAAAGATGTTTGGACTCAAATGGAAAAACAGAGCTGTGGCACTCAACGACTAAACAAGGTTAAGAGAAGCTGCAAGTTTGGGCCCTGGAGGAATGAAAAGCAGATAAATTCATGCCTCCCCACGCATCAATAATGAATGAGAATCTTGAATTAGCTGACGCGGAGAAGTAGAGGAGAGGTCTGATGTCTTTCTTGCTGCCTGAATCTGTACGTTTTTATGCTTCACTTCTTCCCACTCTCGCTAAATGTGATTGCGAGCAGACACCATTGCTTCTCAAGAGGAAAATCTTGGGGTGTCAAAACAGCTCCAAAAACATTTCCACTAAACAGCGTAGTGTGGGTTTAAGGAAAAGACAACAACTTCACCTTCAGTTGGTGCTACCGTGCAAAAAACTCTTGGATTTGAAGTGGGCTTGTCTCACGGGCTTCGCCAAATTGACTTCCTTCCTCCTGCAATACTTTGCAAGAGAGGCACTATACCTGGGTGGTTAAAATATGATCTGAGACAAGACTCGGGTTCATTTTTTAGTCAATTTAATTAAACCATGAATCGTATATGCTTCTAAGACTCCACATACGGTATATTTTAGTGTAACACTTTTATTAAGCCACCAAAAAGATAGAAGAAGCCAGCAGTAGCAGTAGCGCTAGGTAGATTGCTTGTGACTCACTTTTTTATCCACCGGTGCACATAAAGTTAGAAATATAGTATTGTCGTGAAACCGAATAAATGTATTTGTCCGCATGTGCTCGTATAGTGACACCATGTCTGTCAGGTGGCGTGTCCAAGAGAGGCGAGTGAGTGGCAAGTGTCAGAGTGTGTCGACATTGCAGGCCAGCAAACGAGCAGGCTGCCGCATAACCCAGAGTTGTTGTTTAGTAGAGCACATAATCACACGCTGCCACCAGCTGCAGGAAAATGGCTGCACTCGCAGCGCTGAGTGCTGTCGGACAAGAGGACGACGAGCATCCTGCCGAGGCGTCTTCTTCGTCATGTCTGTTATCAAAAATGAAAACGACCTCGACCTGAGCCACCACTTTTCTGCCTGAGTGAGTGTCTCCCTTCCTCTTTGCCAGGCCATCCTGCATCTCCTGTCAAAACACTCTACGACTGGGGCGCGGCACACATCTGACCCTGGCGGTCCCAAATGAACTACTCGTGCCACGCATGGAGAGAAGAAAAAAAAAAAGTGACAGCAAACACAAGCTGCTATGGCCTGGCTCAAATGTGTACATGCTCTTCTGAATTTGTTGGATGGATGGATGGATGGATGGATGGATGGATGGATGGATGGATGGATGGATGGATGGATGGATGGATGGATGGATGGATGGATGGATGGATGGATGGATGGATGGATGGATGGATGGATGGATGGATGGATGGATGGATGGATGGATGGATGGATGGATGGATGGATGGATGGATGGATGGATGGATGGATGGATGGATGGATGGATGGATGGATGGATGGATGGATGGATGGACATATTGCCTCCCAAACTGACAAACGGCCATCAAAACAATAAATCTTGCTGATTAGTCGAGGTGATAAAAAAGTGAGGCATTTCTTTCAGCCTGGATATAAAAAAAGCAGAAAAACAGGCCTGGCAGATGATGAAAGTGAAGCAGTAGGTCAAGCTCGAGGTCAGACCCTGCGTGAAACAACAAGCACCCGCTGCTGATCTCTCAACACCCCAATCTTTGCAGACCAACAACTCCTAAAAGGTCATAGATGTCAACGCGCTTGCAGGCGGAACGTAATCCGACAGGCAATCTCATGACAAATCACAGCAACTAAAAGGTATCCCGATAACTAAGCTAGCGGTAGCGGTGGGTGATGACGGGCCAAGCTAATGGCAGGTTAAAGGTAAAGAAGCGGTGGCACGAGATTAGCAGCCTGACTGGTGTGAGCCCCCCCCACCCCCACCCACCCACACACCCGGATACACGGACATTAGCAGCAGGACAGCCACAGGCGTTTTCATGTGCACAACAAAGGACGGTGCGGGCAGATTGAGAACTGAATGCCACCGAGTGGAGTTCAAGCATCTGCTCTATATTTAGACCCGCGCTATGCAATTGTTTGTGTGCGCGTATGTGTGTGTGTCTGTGGTAGAAAAATGAACTTCTCTTGTGAAGTGACAAACCTGACACGGAAATTTGGGCCATTAAAAATGTCACTTCACAGGCAGTGGCTGTTCCTTCCTCTTTATTATCTGCATTTGGTTGGTTTGACTTTTCAGTTTTATTTCACTAGCAATGCTGTGACGTCGCCGGATTCAAACCCACTAATTCCTTCCTCTGGCACTTCTCCGCCAGTCTAAAGAGGAAAGTGATATACAGGACAGCTGTGTGGGGGGAAATGGCGCATTTTAAGGAGCGGGGGCACTATGACTATCGGGTCTGACTCATTTAATCGTCGTCTTACTTTGTAAGAATTTAGAAACATTCTGCTGAGAGCATAAATATTGATTATTTGGCAGTCGAAAAGCTATTATACAAACATTTTAATTTTCTATTCTGGGTTTATTTCATGTATTGCAATTTAACCCTAACGTAATGTGATTTTGTTGATATTTAGAAAACATCAGCCATGCCCTTTTATATTTCTTCATAAAAAGTACAATCAGCTCACTTTAATTGACACTGTTTATTTTTGCCTCGTAGGGCTAATATTAGAAAAGACACTTTCCAAACCATTGCAATCTACAGCCCAATAATAAAGATACTGTGTAATCAATTATTTCCGTGGTGTGTCCGGTGAGCATAATATCTATTTCAATCTATGTTTAGTTGTCCTTGGTGGTATATCGCAGCAGAGGAAAAGAAAAAAGGGAAGCGCGTGCAATGTCACGGACAGTCCAGTCATTTTCAGCATCCCGCAATAATCCAAACAGCGTCTTCCTCTCTCACAAAAAAAAAAAAGAATTAAATCCCCAATGATAATAAACCTCCGTTGGCCTCTGAATCCACAATCTCCAAAAACCTTCCATTAAATCCCAGCAGTGAGCCCCGCTAACGGAATTGCCTCCTAGTGAGGATTTTATCATTGAGCACGCGGGGACAATTGATAGCGACTGGTTGCTTACTGAGGAGATGCCGAAAGTCATCATTAGACGGCTCTAATATATTCATTACTCCGGCAAATGGAATAAGAATCTGCACCTAAAACAGCTGGGGTAAGCATCTGGACAAGGATATTTTAAATTGGTTCTGATGCAAATTTTCTTCTATTTATCGATATTTACAATTGGAGATGGGCTTTAGCCGTGCTTACGACTTCAACTTTCTGCTCTTCGCTGAGCCTCTGGTGTTACTCCGTAGAGCCTCTGCGGATGTTCTGCATGCAGATTTGTGACCTCATAGCATCAACTCATCCAAAGTAGGTTAAGCATCATCAAAGGGATCAGAAAGGAGGCTATGGAAATGTTTTACAGAATAGCATTACGTTAATGAACCCCAGTGAGAAACCAAGGCCGTATTGATCTAATCCAAACAAGGACAATACTGAGCCATTTATTTGATTCCTTCAGTGTGCACTGATGGACACTTGGACTGGTTTATTAACTTTGGTTGGTGTTATCAAGCTTTGATGAGTTGAATAAACATGTGCAAGAGCGCCAGAGGTTTCCTCCAAATACAGCCGCGATAAGACTTGAAATTGCACTGCTGAAGAAGGAATACATTAGTGCTGCTTTTAACATTCCCACAGAGAGCAGTAAAGCAGGAACGACAGCAGGATAAGAGAGTTATATGTGACACAAGCCCCCCAGTCTGTAATCTCAACATATCTACCCCCTGAGTGAAGCATTGGACATTACCAGATACAAATAGCTGACAAGTTAAAGCAACAGTGAGGGATTTCTTTTTTTTTTTTTTTTTTTTTTTTTGCTTCCGGGCTGCATTGAAAGTGGTTTGTAATCTACTTCGAACGCAGCCAGGCATGCGCAAATCAACTGTCGTAAAGGAGCATGTATGTGTGTGAGACAAAGACAGGCAGAAGTTAGAAAGCCAAGCTAATAAATGAGAAACTTTCGTATCATCATGTCTTGAAATAAATCAACGCAATCATTGCATTAAATATTATTAGGATAACACTGAAGCGAATAAAACATGAAAGCTGCCCTGGTCGGTCTCCCAATATTATAGACCACAGAAATAGTTAATGGTGCTTTAGTCATGGTCGCTATGGCAATGACAGATGCGATTATAATTATTAAACCAAATGAAGTGGTTTCAAAGCTGTTATTTCAAGGTCAAATTATTATATATTGTGCGCAATAATTGGAAAGGAAATTAAAAGAAGAGTTTTTACGACACTTGATTCAGGAATATAAAATAAATTTGCTGGCACAATTGTGATTATGAAACAGTTTAATGGAGCAAGTTTGTGTTTATGAATGACCTAAGGTGAAATGAATTTTTTTGTACAATTGGATCTTAAACATACCTGACAAGCTTGGTAAAGCAGTTGGTGCTCAAACTTCTTGATGCCCAGGATATTCTGGAACATCTCATACAGCTGATCCTTGCTCAGGATGAGCTCGGAGGCGGCGCTGGCCGTCATACGCTGCTGCGCCTTGCGTGGATCCTCGTCGCCGCGGTAGATGGTGTCAAACTTGGCCATCCAAGAGCTAAGCACCGTCTCCTTGCTCAAGCCGTCGATCTCCGGGAGACTGCGGACGCGCTTCTCAATGTGCCTCTTGAACACCTCCCTGAAGTCGCTGGCCGAGAAGCCGCCGCTCTGGACCATTTTAGCCACACGGTCGCTCTTTAAGAACACCTTTGTTGGAAGAGAATGTATTTATGTCATAATCAAGTCATTCTAGCGATTAAGAAAAAACTGCTTTATGAACTCCTTGCAGGGCCACCTGCTAATGACAGCCTGACAGTGACGGACAAGATGACAGCATCAACCAAACAATGGAGCCCGCGGCTTTGTCATTAAGACAGTCAGTCATATTTGTTGTCAGCATCCAAGAAGCAACTGTTGGGCCCATTTGGTAAGCGGCGTACATACATATACAAATAACAAAGCTTTGGTACCATTGATTCCCACCTAGAGAGGCCTTTAAAAGCGCTCAAGTCTTTAGGAAAATCAATGATTTAATTAATTACTGTGTCTCCCACTCATTCTGGTGGTAAAATAGAACACCAACAACCACTTCAATATTTTTTTTCAATTAGCAGAGCAATTTCATTTGTAATTGAAAAAAAAAAAAAAAGCTCTGGATATGATTGTACTCCACATCCTTTTTATATTCAGAGTAGGTGCCCCGGTACATTACGGTACATTCTGAAAACTTCATAAAAAATTCAGTCTTTTTTACGGTCGTAATATTTTGCAAAAGTGCCGAACTGTGCAGAATCATACCGAGAGGGTATTTGTAATCTTTTCCCCCTCTTGTGTTGGTGACTCAGGTTAACAATATACCTTACAGATTCACGTCTACAGTGCAGTTCTAAACCAAAGGAAACTAATACGGTTATTTATCTGTGTCAAACTCAAGGCCTGGGGGCCAGGTCCGGCCCACTGTGTCATTTTAAAAGGCCCGTAAAAGCAAATCATGTCCACTCCCATAAAATAAGTAAATAATGATGTTGAGATTTTGCAAGATTTATTTTCTTCCTTTTAACTTCAACAATAATTGAGAAAAATATTATTGCGAATTTCAAAACTATTTGTTACGTATATGTATTCACACGAGACAAACATTTTTTGGGTGTCTCTGTCAAAACGTCAAAATTATTTTGAGCCCCTGGTTTAAAATCATGAGAGATTTTTTGACACAACTTTTTGGATTTCATGTATTTATAAAATCCATCATGAAAATACAGTGGGGCATATTACAGCCATTTTTCACATGTCGGCGAAGCTTTAATTAGGCTGTATAGCCATCTACCGACTGTCTAAAGATTTATCTACCCTTTTGCCATTATGCCTTTGCTTGTTTTTTTTCCCCTCCATTAAAGAATTGACCTTTCATATCCGCTATCTGTCATGTCTCGAGCATGCACAGTAATAATGACTTGCTTCATTATGTGGATTGAAGAGCGTGAGCTTGGAAAGACGGCTGTGTCAGCCACATGGTCTGACTCATAATCTTCACAGTGAGAAACCTCAGCCACCATTTTATCACTCAGCCGCATGGATTTGAGCATTTTGACATGGAAACTGGAGCAGTTCTGCGTGGGGGCTTGGATTTATGGCCCTGAAAAAAAAAAACCGCGTGGCTTGACTCCGTGCATAGAAATTGCTCCGGCCAACCACGTTTTTGCACTACAATCAGCAAAAATGTACGTGGACATGCATTGAGTCAGTGATGACTTCAGAAAGTCATCCAGCCTCTGCTCTGTGGAAAAATGGCTGTGATTGATTGAGTGTGTGCTGCTGTGATTATGCTGTGCTGGTACCTCGTGGTAGCTCTGCACAGCATTGATGAAGGCTTCATCCGCCACAATTTGCGTGTCTCCGTTCAGGAAGGCTTGGAAGCGATCCTTGGTCTGCTGAAGCTGCTGCTTTGTTATCTGGCGAGGCAAGGGCACACAAAGGACAAGGAAGCATTAAGGCGAGATTAGACAACACTGTCCAAATGGACGCACATTAGCTGAAACAATGCTATCCCAGCCAGTCTTTAAATGTTCTTGTCAGCACAGAACTAGGCTAAGTACTCCCCGGCTAGCTGGGAGACGTGGTCCACCACTGCCTCCTCATTTGGCCTGACAAACTCTCCCAGTATAGGCGGAAGCTATTCTTGGACTACGAAGTACATAAAGTGGAAAAGGCTCAATGACACGCTCCTAAATCTCTCTGCAGCCAATGAAATCACCCGGGGAGATAGCGAAAAAGGGCGTGTTGGCTGATTGGATGCGCAATCGCCTACTTTCAAGTAAAACACGGGGGTCATGACCTCAGGAGTAAAGATTGGGCGGTAAATCGAGAACTTAGCTTTACAGCTCCGCTCCGTCTTTGTGATGTAAAGCCTGCAGAGGCGCAGCCGCGCGCACCAGCAGTAGTCAATCTTCTTATTATTTTTTTTTAAATGATGCCTCATGAATAAAACTCTAATGTCGCAGACTTCTACCACTCTGATCCCACTCGTGCCCCCACCTTAGTATAAACTTTGCCAAACCGATCCATCTCCTTGAACTGAGAGCAACAAGAACACGGGACACTGATAACAGTGAAATGGAACCTCAGTGGCATTTATTCACCTTTTCTAAACTCTGCTGCGCAAACAAGTTGGCTTTGTAGCTTCTAGAAATGAAATTCTATATTAAAGTTTGACAAAACTTCAAATGAGCTTTGTAGGACATTTGTCTTGTAACAGCAGACAGTTATTATAGATTTCAGTGGTGTGTTCCGAGATTTTGCTAATATAAAACATGTGCCTTGGCTCAATAACTGTCAGGAACCTTGATTGGTTGGAGTAAAAAGAGGTTTGCATATTTAGGAGCATGGTGCATAATTCACTTGGTAAAACCTTCCCTATAATTTAAAGAGTGGTCAAATGAATACAGACACTTAACTTTTAACTCATTTGCTTCAATGTTGAGATATTTTATATGCACATAAAGAACCTAATTAAAATAACATGCACCTCTGATCTCTTCTCCCCCCCACCTCACTCAGGTCTAAATGTCCTTGAATTGATTTAACACACGCTAAAAGAGTCAGTGACCTGAAAGTCAATCGAGCGGCCATCTCCCTGTGACAAATGTTGTCTCCACATCAAGCTGTTGTGTATATCATACAAGCACCAGGATCAGCCGCTAATATGCGTGTGCGTGTGTTAGCAAATGGCAGACTTTGGTGTGGGAGGAAGATGCAAATGCATTCCATATCATGTGCCTGTGAGGCAATCTCGATAAGCCTGTCGCATCCTCCAAACTCCTTCAGTCTGCTTAAAAAAATAAATGAGAATTAACTCAAATCCGTCGGCTCGAAAGCGAATCATTTTTAGGGACGCTAACATTATTTGTCCAAAAAACGCTATATAATTTCAATGTATTACTATAATTATTGTTATTATTTTATTATCAATATTATTGTTATCATCCATCCATCCATTTTCTGAACCGCTTAGTCCCCACGGGGGTCGCGGGCGTGCTGGAGCCTATCCCAGCCGTCATCGGGCAGTAGGCGGGGGACACCCTGAACTGGTTGCCAGCCAATCGCAGGGCACACAGAGACAGACAACCAATCGCACTCACACTCACACCTAGGGACAATTTGGAGTCTTCAATCGGCCTACCAAGCATGTTTTTGGAATGTGGGAGGAAACCGGAGTGCCCGGAGAAAACCCACGCGGGCCCGGGGAGAACATGCAAACTCCACACAGGGAGGGCCGGAGGTGGAATCGAACCCGCACCCTCCTAACTGTGAGGCGGACATGCTACCCAGTGTGCCACCGAGCCGCCCATTGTTATCATTATTATTATTATTATTATTATAAAAACAACTTCATCCATTCCACGCTTCACTTTTTTGAAAGCCTCAGTGTGAGAAGGTTTGATCTTAGTAATGGGTTTCATCTTTGTGAAGCAGAAGAATGTTGGTTCACGACCGCCGCTTTCCAATTTAAATGCGAAATTTCTATGCCAAACAATTATGAAAGCAACCTAATGTGAGTCAATGAAGTTGAAGCAGTCAGCTGAACTGGTTAGTTGCTTTCATTTTCTCCTCAGGGCGTGGAATGATGATTAACATAAATCCTTAAAATATGGAATTTTTCAATTTAATCATTAGCTTTGGCTCTTCTGTAGCTTAGCTGGTGACAGACTATTAATCTTTTCGTCAACATTTCGCGCACAAAAGCGAGACTGCTGATTGGGGAACTGTAGTGATTAGTGACCATATTGATGGCTGAGGGAAAGTGCCTACATTTTCATCTGAACCACATTCCCAAGACATATTTTTCCTACTTGGCGCATATTGATTCTCTCTCTATGGCTGTTATCAAGATTGCAGCAGGGCCCCGTGATTCATTTGCAGTAGTGAAGTAAACATTAATCACCCCCCACGTATCAATAGAGGAGCCAAGAAAAGGCATTATGCACGGAAAACTTTCAAAACTACTTGACTGTACTGTAAAAACGACTTAACCCGAATGCTTCTGTCATTAGGTGGAGTAACTGTGACATGTTTTGAACATTTTGTCATATTTTAATTATAGGGTCAGCATGATCTCGAGAATTTTATTTTCCACATCTTATAGGATGAATGACATTGTTGTCCTTGCTGCGCTTTGACGGATGGATTAATTATCTAAATGAATAAAGCATATAGCCTGAGTGGCTTAGTTTGCTGAATCACACTTACTGGACACTTTTGTGTGATTCGTGAAGTTGCATCACAACGAAGGTTGATGGTGTTTTCCTAAATGAAGTTCAGAACAGGGGTGTGTCAAACATTGACTTTATGTGTCAATATAAAACTTGCAAATTGTCGTTACTTTTTAAAAAAATAGCGATGTTAACAGTTTTTACTAGTTTCTGATTTCAAAACTAGTTATTTATCAGTTTGTTGTGTCGCCTAATATGAGACGTTCATACATTTATTTGGGCTGACAGTCATAAAAGGAAACTATGACTACGATGCGGCCCGCGACAAAAATGAGTTTGACACCCCTGGCATAGAACATAAAGCATCATTTATATCTGTGGTTATTCACAGATGTGGATACAAATTTAATTAAAGAATAACATGAATGAAGGGCCAACAAGATAGCAGGACCGCAGGCTGGAAATACAACTATGAATCTTTCCAGAAAACTCAACAAAGTCTACACAAACAACTTCATCTAAAACCACGGCTGCATAAAATATACTGACGATAAAACTCAATATCCGCATTAATCATTCACCGCAACATTCAGTATGCCTGAATGGGATTTAAAATGAGACTTGCATTGAAACGTTTGTCTTTAAAAAAATAATTTAAAGATAGTTTGCTTACAGCTGACTTGTGTGCATGACGAAAAATTAAAGCTTTGACATGTCTGGAATTTCGATTCAGACCCAAAAACGATCATTCAGCCCTCGATTGTGTGAACTCAATTTGGATAATATTCCTTAATGCAGGTTGACATTATTTCTCACAAACTAACCGCCTTTGTTTCTTTCTTTTTGTTTTGTTTTTTTGATTCTCAACACAAAGCACATTTCACATCACGTGAGCAAACAGCACGAGTACATGACAGCTGCACAAAGTCAAACACAGCAAGTCCACCGCCATCAAGCCACTGTGGTCACAGACTACAGAAACACAAAGACAGGTGCTCGGGCTATTCTCTCCCCCCGGGCAGACACGTTCATGTTCTTTTGCAGCATTGTGTGTGTCAACGGCAATTGTCGGGGTCAGCAAACAGCCAGGTGTGCTCTCTGCTCTGCGGATACACGGCAAACACGTCGCGTGTCCGCAAGCTCCACTATGCTTGTCATAGAACACGGCGTTCGCCACCAGCTAAGCCGCTTCTCGTAACAGACATCCATTATCACACCACCCACTCCCTCACAGCACCCGTTCTGCTCGGCCCCGGTTTTCAGTCATGCAGTTACCGAGCAGAAAATGAGCCCTTACACAAGTATGACATAGATGGCATGGACATGCGAGCGTCCTGTGGTTTACAGGCTGAAATCGGGCGGGGGGCTCTTTGAAAAGGTCACGGCAAAACGAAGCTATCAAAACTCTCTGGGGGAAGGAGATCAAGAGGTTTTTAATTACATGTTGCAGTTTAGTTGATACAAGTAACTAAATTTGAGTGACTTAAATGATTGAAAAGCTGGTTTCATAACAGCAGACGCCTGTTAGCTGATAGGAAGGTTTTATAACATCGTTTGGATCCATATATTTGAAAAACTGCATTGTAATTAGGAGGGTCAAAATTGATCGATTAATCGACAACGCATAGTATTTTGATAATCGAGTAAGTAACTTCTGATTTCTGGCTCTCTAAAGTAATAATTCCCAGATTTCTCAAGTCCTTCATGAAAGCAAGCTGATTTATCTTATGTCTTTCATCAAAATCAGACTTTTGTAAACATATTTTTACAACAATGACATCAGCAATCTTTCTTGTGTGATCTTGCTTAGCAATCAGAAAAAAATATTTCTAATACATTTTAATGGGAATAAAATTGCATTTGATCATTCGATCCATTCTGAAAATATTTGATCGTGACTGTCTCTATACATCTGAGCAAAGTTTCTTTCTGCAAAGAGAACAACACTTTCTAGGTGAAGGCGAGCATTCAAGTCGTCCACATAGGAGTGTCTCGCCACTTTTCAGCAATGCAGGAAGGGAAAAAATGCTCCAGTGTTTGGACCTGGCATGCAGGGTGATGCTGCCCCCCCAGGTGGCTCTTTGCTTTCTTGAGGCCTGAGTCAGGGAGCAGAGGACTGCAGTAATGATTCTTGCACAGCTTGGACATCTCTATCCTTTTTATGTGAGGAAAACAAATCTGCACAACTCCCATCATGGCGTGCTTATTTCCAACTGAAGCAATGTTTCACGTAACACCAACAGCATAGAAATGGCTCGGGGGACAAAAATGTTTTATTTTGAGATGACATCAAAGAAGGCAGCAATTGAAAAGATGAGTCCACTTCACAAAAGAATGACGCACGCTCTCAGCGCTGTGCAGACTCATTCATAAGAAGAGTTAATTTTATCCAAGCAATTACTGCAGTAGGACAAAAGATCATTTCAAGCAGGAAGGATGGCCACTTCTCTGCTGCTGTTCATAATCACACATAGATTTCACACACTTATGTCAAGAGAAAATAAGCAGTACGAGTATCTTGTTTACAAATTCAATTTCTTCTACAGGTATGTTCCAACTGCAGTCTTGTCACATTTGAAATAATTCACCCAAAATTAGAGGAGGAAAAAAATGCAATTCACAATGTTTGTACTTTGACAGGTTGCGGATTAATGATGACTTTCATAGTTTATAATTTGCACCTCATATGCCTTCGAGTCAGTTGCAGACTTCAACCAAGACCTAATTAGAATCAGCGCTCAATTACTCCGTAGATATTTCTCTGTATGCCTTATTTAAAAATTCATGCACGATAAAGCAAAGTTTCCAAAAAGTTCATATAAACGAGTCGCAAATCGAGAGAATAATCAGCTTTATGCAGATCGGAATTAAACATTTATTACATTCTTCCTTCGGCTGTGACACTGCCTGCTGCCACAAAACTTCAGAGAAATAAATTGTTGCGCAATCCTGCTAATGGAGGAACGCCCAATGAAAACAAATGCCCTCTGCCAAAATAATTCAAGAAAATGCTCTATAGTGAAATTGCAACATTTGTAGGAATAACAGTTAGAGGAACACATATTGTATGTTTCAAGCTGTGACATCATCATTCGTCAACAACTTGGTTTTCTCTCTGTATGATGTACTAAGAACATGGGATTACCTTTTGTAAATGGACTGCACTTAACTATACAGTAACAATTTCTAGAGGGAGATTGACGGGAGGGCGTAGATTAATCTTTCAGGACGGACACACCAACTAACCTTAAGCCCCTTTTAAGCTTCACGGATTTGCTCAGTCATGAAACAGTGTTTCATTCTCGTCAGCATGTCAAGGTTAGGCAGGGTGGGGGGAAAAAAAAAATCATTGCGGTCGACGTCTAACATCGAGGATCACATGGGCTCTGCTGGGACATAAAGGTTTAATTAACACGTGCGCCACGGAAATAGAAATCAACTGGTGCAGGGTGAACGTCAGAATGTGTGATGCAGCTTTCAAGCTGGCTCGCAGATGCACATTGTGTGAGGGATGAAAAGAGAAAGAGCAAATCCTAAATTGTCTCACAAAAGCTCCTCGGGGTGACATTTTCATTTCGATTGCTGTTTTTCTACTAACAACAGTGTCCCGGTGTGTTGGATTCATCAGCTACTGCTGCTTTATCATCTGAATAATGAAGCAGAAGTACGGCCAACTCTGGCAGAGTTGGAGGCAAAATATGTTGGGAATTGTTTTTATACATTAAATACTAGAATGAGTATATTTTTTTTTCCACCATATGAGTCCTGTCCACAAATTGGAGGTAAAGGATTAACCTCGGCTGCTTTTAGGCTTACGCTCTTACGTCCACAATTTGTATCACTAATGTTGTTAAATCGTTCGAAAGCCACCTTTGACCTTGACCGCAAAGCCTCTTTTATTCTGACTGGATGTTTTTGGTTTTTTTTGCAGGCCAAACTCAATTTAAAGCTCTTAGCGAAGAATGCAAATCATCCGGCATGAGTCGCCTTTCACTGATGAGTCATTTTATGAGCTCCATTTACATGTTCAAATGTAATCTTGATAACATTCTTCTCTGAAGGAAGAGTAATAAAATGTGCCTGGAGCACAAACATTCCTTCTTGTTTAAAATGTTTTCATGCAAAAAAAGAAGTTGAACTTAGATGATTTAGTCAGTTACATGGCCAAGCTTTCGGCATGACGTAACCTTTTTTTGATTTTTTTATTTAACATTCTTAGCAGCCATACAAGTGTAAGAATCTGTCTCTCTTGCATGACATGCTAATGTATGACTTAACATATTAGATAAATGAAAAATATCAATAAAATAAACTGGGGCTTTGTTCGTAAAAACTGCAATTAGTCGTGGCAAACTGAAAAAAAAAAAAAGATTTATTTTATTTCCTGCACAATGTCCTCTCGGCTTTCTCCTTTGCCAAAAAGCGAGTAACAATATCCGTGAAGCTGTCGGGAAATGTCCTGCTGTGATTTTTGTCAACACACGTGTAAATGAGAATTTATCGAGTCTGGAAAAAAAAAAAACTACCGTGTCCATTTTATTGATGGAATGGTCAGTCGATATAGTAATTATCGTAACAGGCCTAGACACGAGTAAGCCTATCCCAGTTGACTTGTGGGTGAGAATCGAAATACACCTTGGATTGGTTATCATCTAACCACAGGGCATGTAAAGACAAGCAATCACTCACACTCACACCTATGGACAACTTCGATTCATGTTCTTCGAATGAAAGCTGGAGCAGCCACACAAGCGCAGAGACGCCCTTAGCCAAGATTGAAACCTCTCAACTGGGAAGCAAAAAGGAACATTAAGACACTTTCATGCAATTATCTTTTGTTTCTGCAGCAATTTCACTCACAATTATTGATAATTGAATTGAATTATACATTGCCTCTTTGTGTTTTGCAATTTTATTTCTCCCGTCTCACTTAGTAGATCCAATCTTTTACTATATTAGCTGTCTTTCATCCATTAGCTGAAATGCCACGCTTAGCTTGATTAATATATCACTTCAACGAGATAAAAATGTATCAGCAAAAGTTGAAGCCATTAGGTCGATGAGTGAATTTTTCCTTTGACGCATTTATTAACAAAGAAACTGGAAGATCTTTTATGGAAGTGTCTCGTTTCTAGTTGATGTGTCGGAACGATACGCCATGGCGCTCTCATTATATTTTGTACCTGAGCTCTAATTATACACATTACAGCCACAATGTTACAGCAGGTTCACTTTCACAATCACGTTTGCAAAGAATCAAGTATAATTTTTGGTTGCCACTGCATGGTCGAAAAGGTCAAGGCCTAATGTTGTGGGTGATGAGTTTTGAGTAGTTAATAAAACGAAATGGGCTGCCAACTTGTGCAAAATAGTATTTCCTGCAGACAAGGTGTAATTTCACAAAGACAAGTGGTCTAACCCTAACAAAACGAGAAGTGATCTCTCATAGCTCAATGACAGCAAGCCAATGAGAAATGTTGACAAGAAAGTCTTTTTTTTTTTTCCACCACGCTCAGCACCACGGAGGCAACCTTCACCCAAGTAGCACAGATTTGAATTCACATTCACATCACAGAGGCTCCCTCGCTCAGAGGCTGGATGCTTTTAGAAAGTGCTGAGCCAAGAGATGCTCTATTAGGAGATGATTGGGTCAGGCTAACTTACGGGAATAACAAATCATACTAGAGAGTGGGAGGGGGGGGGGGAAATCTGAAACTTTTCTGTCATCTATTCATACTGTAGACTGTGAGGCCATCGCAACAGTTTGGACCAAACCAATAAAAACAAAGCGGATTGTACTTGTGGTAAAACAACCGCATTTTCTAGCTTCATGCTAACATACAATCGCCGAATATCTATGGTGGTTTTAGAATGCTTTAAGCAAAGGATATGTGTACATGTTCTCGTATTTTTCTGTGTTTATCTTTCTCATTTTTTTTTTTTTTTAATCTACAGTAAAAAATGTGTCAGCAAAGTGTTGAAGCACTCTTTCGTTTCTTTGGTTGACTATATTATATGGTTTAAAAACGTTTTAAAGGATTGATATCATACTTAAAGTAGGGAAAAAATATTATGGGATCTTTTGTATATACATATTTTTTTATATAGTATTTATCCTCTGCAATTATTGAATTAATTATTATTCATTAATAATTATATTATTAATATCCTCTGAAATTTCCAATAATTCATGTTTGGATTTGCCGTTTACAATTAGAATAATATTACCTATAGGATTGCTAATTTGATATTAATTATTTTAAAAAACTTGTTACATTTATCTATAATTTCCCTTCCTGCATTGGATGTCCAACCTGTCTGATCAGGACTTTCTAACAAGCCAAAGCACAGAGAAGACTGGTAACGTGAAAGTGATTGAGCTCCACTAGTCGGGAGGGCACGCAGGAACCAATCAGTCAAGAACAGAGGCGGTGTCTGACACCAACCTATGAGCCTGTCATCTCCTCCAGGATACAGTACTTTAACATCCATTCACACACGCACTGTCGCATCAAGACCCTTTACTAAGACCTCCACCGTCAAGGAAGTTCAGACACTCATACAAGTACTAAATGGCTAAGGTGCTGACAGCACAAAATCTTGATTTCTCTAAGTTGATTTAAGATTTAAGATTTGGAATTTATGTATGTCTGCAAAACAGAATTCAAAAATACTGCCGCAATCAGCGCGTACAACATTGAGATATTTCACACTGAGATTAAAGCAGTAACCTGACTCATCACTTGACCCTCACTCTCATCCATCACCTACAACACTCCTAAATATTGTTCAATTGTAAACTGTATTTTATGCTCTGCTCAGCAGTCCCCCAAAAATGATTTCTTGTCTTGTTCTTAATTGATTTTATTCTGACTTTAGTAACCTGCTCGTTCATTGAAACATTTATGAGTTCTATTTATAGTGACCTCGCAACAATGTTCTATTATAGGACCAAAGTTGGTGCGTGCAAACAATAATCCTTGTAAGGCACACTAATGTAATGATGCATCACGAGTCCAGTTATGTAATGAACAATATTTTTTATTATTATAGTCATTATTATTCCACCAGGCTTTCGAATGTTAATGAAAAAGGGAGGACTTAAGCCGGCAGGAATAAAATAATGGGGACTCCATTCCATGTCTATCAATAACCTCAGTCACCTACTCCCAGCATCCTTTAATGTAAATTATGCAATTAGTTTAAGTGTGTCCCAAGACATATAAGCAGATAAAATATGAACGTTTGAATAGCGGCAGTGGCGCCCTGTAGTTTACAAGAAGATGCCAGTCGGTTAGCAGGAGAAAACATTTTCCCCGTCGCCCTTCAAAAGGCCCTTTCCCCCCTTTTGTGCCGCCCTTTCACAAGGTGACGGCGGCACGTTGAAGACGCAGCAACGGGGGTGACGTACTTTGAAGCCTGGCCTGCATCTCCCCGATAGTCCATGGCTGACTGTGTGCCTGCGTGCCAGACCCTCTAATAACAGATTACCATGGAGCCGCTCCATATGTTTTGCTTTGGCTTTGAGTCTTTTCATTACCAACGAATGGCTTCATCATATTTGTGTGACTAATCCGTAATAGGCTGCACTGTGAGGAATGTGCATTTAAGAATATGTGCTACTTTTCGACGAATACCGAATGACTGCTTAACAATGACATGTCATTGACTTACATTTTAATAGCCCGCATTGTTAAGGGTTTCCATGTAATTATTCTCCTTTCATATTTTTGACATTTTTTGACTTTGCATGCCTAATTCTCTTTATTTTTCTCTATATGGGCTTTTATTTTCCGAAATAATAGATTCTTTGAAATGGGGACAAAATGGAATTGCGCAGCCTGACTGTCGACAGTCTGGTCTGGGTTGCATTGCACAATGGCGTGTTTGTTCAGGTATTCACTCACCCACCCACAGCTCAAAGGTTTTGTGGCTGCCTGAGTTGCCAGATCTAAAAGTGCATTACTAATCACGCATTAGACTGTCGGTAACCTTTGCCAAATGGGATGACAAACAAACAAATATATGGAAACACAGTGGTTTAGCCTCCCACATACACTTGTACATGAGTCAGCAAAAAAATGTCGACTATACGGTGTCTAAGAGAAGACGGCGGGTTAAATACAAACAAGAGTGTGCAATATCTGTAATGTTGTTTACGGAGTGGATAAGACCTGAGGAGAGACAGATTCATACATTCCTGTTCAGTAGATTTTAAATGAAATAATAATAAAGAGTATGCATCTGTGGTGACGTTTCATAGAATAGATAAGGACGTCCTGACCTACACTTGGCTTCAGTTGAACATCACACAACAACCTGAAAGCACGTGAGTGATATGCACAAATCTATAGATGAAGGCAGATTAAAGTATATAGGGAACATTTTGAAATGAATGTTGAGTCATTCGCCATCTGTGGGTTCAGAGGCTCATTAGGGCTACCTCCAAAGGTCCGAGCCTAAAAGTCACCTTGGGAGGCCAAATTGATGAAGGGTGTGTGTGTGTTTCATTCATTTGATTCTTCACCTACATTTGCTGATGGCAACAAGTCTCAATGCAAATGTTTCTTTCTTCTGCTCCTTGCGTGCCTTTGCACACCTAATGTGCTTTCTGGGCTGCACAATCGATCTCACTTGGGAGCTTTGTGCATGTGCAACACTCGAGTCAGTAGCTCTGCACCACCATGTGTTGTCCTCCTTTTCTACTATCCGGGGGCTACTTCATCATGCTCCCACTCATGCTCGGTGATTTCTTTCTTTTTTTTTTTTTGCACCAAAAACAAACCGAAGGTGTGCTGTGTTCCCTTGCTGCTACTAGGTAGCCGCCCCCCGACACAGCCGTACTGTATCTTATGTAGGTCATCAATGATGTGAAAGAGGAGGCGTCTCAGCAGCATGTGCTTATTAACGATGCCCTTGCACCGAGGAGGAAAGGGAATAGGGGGAAGAAGAGAAAAGAGAAAGGGGCGGGGGTGGCGGCGTGGGGGTGCGCTTACCTTCTGTTGTCGCCTCGCCATGTCTGTGGGCTGCTTGGCGTTGAATGGATACGCGATGCATCGCATGACAAACACATAGAGCTGCAGTTTCTTCTTGCGCTCCTCTTCCTCCCGCTGCAGCTTCTCCAGGTCGTCCTTCTCTTCGCTGGCGGCTGATGGGCTCGGGCTGGTCGGCCTGGCGCTGCTGCGGCCGCTGCTAGGCGCCAGTCCGCCGGAGCTCTCGCTGGTCCTGCTCGGGGAGATGCGGGATCCGGCCTGGGGGGCCATCACTTCCTTGCTCTCCTCCTCCACTATCCCGTCAGACTCCTCCTCGCTGGACGACGGATCCAACATCTTGCTCTTGAGGCGATGACCTTCCTACTAAGGAGCCTGACCTTCCAAATTAGGTCCCCCAGCCCTCCTCACCTCGAGTGTGGCCGCAGTGTGAATGAGAGTCGGGGTCGGGTCAGTGGAGAGGCCCAGGTTGCGCTCGGCGGCTTGGGGAGAAGTGAGCGGTGCGAGCGGTGCTGAGAGATGATTGCCGCTTCCCACTGAGCATCCTCCGTTTGCGCCGAGCCCGCGTCGATGCTTACGTGTTTTCTCTCTTTTATTGGCCAGTCCCTGCTGCGGATGCGGGGGGAGGCAGGGGAGGGGCACAAACGAGGGGGAAGGAGCGTGGTGAGGGAGGGCTCAGGGGGGAGAGAGAAAAGAAAGCAGGCGATGTGCTTCCACGCGTTCCACTCCGCGCATGCGCATTGCAAATCTGTCCCCGGTCCTGAACGGAGAGCGGGGAAGGATGCGCGTCTCAGCTTCCTGGGGGCAGCAGCAGTACACCTAAAATGGCTGCCGTGCAGGAAATGCTTTGATGATGAGGCCGGTTAGAGAGCAGTCAGAGCAAAACACCGCATGCGTGGCAGCAGTAAATACTGAGACCTATTTAGAGGGCAGGAGCAAGGCCATTAAAAAAAAAAAAAAAAAGCTCAGATGGAGGAAAACTGTTTTAGTTCCTTGCCTGACATCCCTTGACAGAAAATTGAATTGTAACACAGCCACACATGCTGCACATATTTGATTTGTTTGTATATTTATTTGTTGCGGTGGGTGAAAGGTTATGCCTCATATAAACATAATGCAGTGCCATAAAGATTACAAAAATATTTTGTTATATGCCAATTTTTGCTGTTGCACAGATTCAGACCTGAGGGCTTGTATGCTGATGTCACACAACTGAAACATTGTGAATCAGCTGAAGATGAGCCAATGCAGGATGATCTTATTTCTGTAGAGACAAATACACAACGAAGCAGGAGTGCAGCAAAAAACCTGTCGCACCTTCACTCTCTTGCTTCCTGACACGACCCGCGGCCCGGATGATATGATTAAAGTGACAATGTGTCAGCCTGCGTGAGTTAAGATGACAGTCGTGCACAACCGCTCTCCCTATGGTGGAAAGCACATGAATGGGGAGCATTACAGTGGAGTCGCCTAAGTCAATGCCACAAAACTGGTACAATTTGGAGCCAAACAAAACTTGGAGTTAAATAATAATATACAGGTAGATTATAATTCATATCCCACAAAATATTTATCGGAACACTGACTTTTCCTTTTGTTTGTTGTTGGTGATATTTTGCATCTTGAACAAAAATGGGGAAAAACAATTATGTTCAATTTTAGATGTTTTTATTGATGAATGGTTTAATTAATTTATATAAATCCAAAACAAAGTGACTAATTGATTGGTGTGACTAGAACAATCTATTTAGCTCTTTCTACTTTAAGTAAAGGAACCACTTAAGAATCTGCTGACACAGGCAAAATCCTATGTAACCCTATAAACCTTTGTTTCACCCCTTCCCCTAATTCTTCTTTGGAGAGACGAAGACAAAGGTTTAAAAAGAATGAAAATACCCCCGGGAATTGAGAACGTACTAGACTCTTGATGTCATCACTTAGAGCCTCGGGGGAAGGAACGAGACGTAAGGGGTGGTATTGGGATTGAGCCATAAGTGACAATACAAAACTTTCCATCTTTTTGTACAATGATAACATTCAAGTTGATAAAGATCTCAGACTTAAGTGCAAACTCAGCAAGCACCAAAGACCGTCGCACTTCTCCGTTGAGACTAAAGTGAAGGTGACAGCTGGACTGGCTGACTGCTGCTCCACATCTGACCAGTGGATTCCCCAGAGCTAACGGCACTTTCAAGACACTTCCGCTGCTCTTACTTTAGCTGCCAATCTGTGCTTTATAGACCTTCATAAGTTGACTTTTCCTGTAGGATGAGACTAATCCCCTTTGGTCTTATGTGACTGCACACTATTGGAGTACCACGGGATATGTGGCATTCTCCAAACCTTTTAAACATAAATAATTAACTGATGTTCTCAGTCCAGCGCCTATGAGTTAACGAGAGTGTGTATACACATTAAATGTTGATGTACTTTATTGTAGGACAACAACACACTGTTTTGCCGGAGAGGAACATTTACGCCACCGTCGCACTCAAAGGCTTACAAACAATTATGCCGAGATCTATTTATTATGTTTTTTTGTATTTAAGCAGTGAGTCATCACGGGTTCAGATCTTTTGAAGAGGAGAAGGCACTTCAATTTTACAAATAGGAGAATTATTTAATGCTGGGTGGGTCTTCCAGATACAGCACATGTGCCAGATGGTAAAAAAAACACTGTGGCTGCAAAGATTAAAAAGGATAATAAATTGTCTGCTTCTTGAGATTTGCGCAAATATTAATGGGCCAAGACCATATCAAAGACTTGAACTTTCCTTCACCCCTACGCTATAAATCAATTATTAATAATCGTCGCAGAGACTTGCCTGGCTTTTGCATCCTTCAGTCTCTCTGAGTGATTTTATCCCAAAAGAGATAAATGAACAAGTATAGTGAATTAATCAAAGCAACAAGTGACTGGATCGGCGTGTTATGTCAAGCATACGGTTGAATTTTGTGCATTGATGTGCTGACGTCCTTGGAGCTTTGACACAGGCGGTATACATACGTGACACGGCAGACACTGCGGCAGGAATGAAATATCACACAATAACTGCACATTTATATATTCATGACTTGCCTCAGACGGCTTTTTTTTTCCACACTGAGCATTTTTTTAATTGATTGAGAGCATAGGAGAGAGAGCTCCGAAATGGTCTTTGTTGATTCATGGAGCCTGTAATGCTGTTTGAAGTTGTGCAAGGGGGCGGGGCAAAATGCTCTCACTGTTCAAGACTGGTAATTGGAGACAAAAATCCCGCTCCCTAAAAATGAAAAACTAAAAATACTTTTGAAAAAAGGGGAGGATCGGTGAACATGTGAATTTGTGGGTGCTAAATATGCAAATATATAGCGATTGTAGCTTTAAGTTGTAGTGACACCATTCACCACTAGATGGTGGTAGTTGCACTTACACCTTGTCTTAGAGTGCCCTAAACTTCATGACTAGGCCCAATATTTTTTGCAGATTTGGGAAAATATGCAGGCCGGTAATATTAAGATTTTGAGAATGTGGATTTTTGTGGGGAAAAAAAATGCACCAATGGGATCTTGCAGTTATAATGTTACAATGCAACAATGTTTTGGGGAGCGGGATATGTGGCCGCAACAAAACAAACAAAAAAACGATTACGGCGACACCAGTGGACAAATGCATGGACGCTTGAATTTATTCTGTTCTCGCAGAGTTACTCGCAGTTTCAGAAGGGCAGAGAGAGGTGCTTTATGGGGTGTTAGCTGGAAAAAGAGGGGTGCAGGTTTTTTAAACGTTCTGGTTAAGATTTACGTTGGCGTGATTGGTCCAAGCAAAAGTTTGCAAGTTGCCACAACGCACAATCACCTTGTACTAAATTGTTCCGCATTTCCCGAGTGGAGCCAAGTGGAGCGGACCAGATACTGTGAAGAACTCGCGAATCAATCTGACTCTTGTCAGGTTGAGAAACCCCGATTAAAAATTGTGGGCCGTCCCGCATTTATATTGAATCTGAAGTGCAGCCAGGCGCATGCGCACGCACACACACGGTCAAACAGAGCGGCTCAGAGCTTCACAGGAGGAGCTTTTTGAAATATTTAAATGCTGTTTTTTTTAATGTGAGATTGATGGAATAGGGTCAGTGTTGCAGCTCCTTGCAGTTCTCAGAGAGCAACATGACGACACACACTGGCAAAACTAACATGCGTGCATCCGTGTAGGCTTGACTGCAGTGCCTTCAACAGCAGTAATTGGCTTGTTGGTGCAAGGAGGAGCTCATTTTCCACACAAATCCTTTTACATAACAGAGTCCTCCACATTTTGCTTCAAAAGGTAGCTCTAACGTTTTCCACCCATCTTCAATATTGCTTTTTTAGATTAAGTTCATAGACGAAGCTTTAAACTACACACGTAGCACGCACCTGCAGGAAATGCAGCTTAGGTTTGTTGGAATCTGTAACGAGAGAGAGAGAGAGAGAAAGAGAGATTTATGCTTGTCTCTTTCCTCTCCCAGTTTTCAGGCAGGAGCAGAAAGATGATGCCAGAAAGAGATTCATTAATAATGCAACGAGGGGATGAAGCCTCGCCACTTTACCATGGCAGAAGTCCTCATACCCTCCTCCAATTCTTGATGCATCAGGAAACTCATTGCAGAGTGCAACCATCGGTGAGTTCATTAAAAATGAAGAAAATGTTACTTCAAGAGGTCACAATTGTCACATGCATTCTGGGATGAAAAATTGTTCAGTACTTCAGAAGGGCTCAAATATATGATAAGGTGCTGCCCTCTTTTGGATCAGCTCTATCATGAAAGCTAACGAAGGAAAATATTTTTGAAATTACATTTCAGCATTTACATTTAAGACTTTAGTTATTTTATTTATTCCTTTATTTATTTTTAATTATTAGGAGCCCATGCATACCGTTACTTCTTTTAAGGTAACTTTATTATTATCAGCATTTCTCCTTGTACAATTTCAAGTAATATCAATACATTTCGTGTATTTATTAATTGCAGCTTTAAATAATAAGGCTGCCATCTTCATTAGCTTTTAAATTCAGTTACGCAAGCAGCAATGGGGATTCAAAATACATCAGCTAAACATGTAACGCCCTTTTAGAACCAGAAGGGGGCGACATCATTCATTCATTTATTTATTTTTTTACCAATTTACTTTGGTAGTATTGTTTGATTTGAACAGCGCTCATATTTTTATATCAAGAGGAAAGCTATCATATAAAAAGTATCAAGCCAGTCTATAAAATTGTTACATGCTAGTCTGACCCTCCTCAATGCCAATTTTTGCCACCCCCCAAACAAATTCACATTTTTAGGCCTTGATAACTTGCAACTGAGAGATAACAAAAAATGATTTTTAAAGAAACTGATTGTTGAAAAATCCTGCTGAGTTCACTATGCTGGCAATATGGCTTTATTTAAATGAATACGCATCCGAAATATATCTGACTCCTCCTTTGGGAAGTTAGTGTGCCTCATGTGAGCCCTCCCCACCGCTGGATCCTCTCCTCATATTATCCACATCCCAGCCTGATGACAAACGCTGCAGACACCGAGTGGACTTGGGCCACACACTTCTGGGATTTTTAAATGTGTATGGTTATATTTGCCCCGGTAAGTATTTTCCTCTCTTTTTTTCCCCCCCAAAACTTTGTATTTCTTTATTATGTTTATATTTTTTATTCTTTGTCATACTTTTTCGAGTAGTTATCCAGGTTGCATGCACTTAAATAGCTAGTAATGCTGTATTGAGAGTGATTCTTGATCTACAATATTTGTTTCCTGTATGCTGTCAGCTAAACATACTCAGTTTAGATTACATGTTGTATTCGGTGCTTTGAATCTCGCGAAAGCACAGCTGTCCAAACGTTTGATGCGAAAATGAATCAGCCTGCGCTGCTGCGGCCACCCTCTAGTGCACAGTGAGCACCACTTCCTACCTTTAAATTATTCAGCTTTTGTTTTCAAACCAATTAGATATTGTAATAATCAGTCCTGTGATTTATTGATGGCAATACATTATGCAATAAGCCACATTCACTCAGACATGTCCCTTGATAGTCTTTCATGCTTGTGTCCTCATATTACTGCTATCATATTCTTCTCCTCAGATTTTTGCCATTTGTGCGTTTGCAACATGCGGCGGCTACCATGGACACCTCCGGGTTAAAGTGGACTGTGCAGGCAATAGACAGAGTAACAGGAGCATCAACATTGAATTTGGCTATCCATTCAGGTACACTGTGACTACTATCAATGACACATTTTTGACTTGGTGTATAATATTCATATTCACAAATTCATTTGATGGTGTGTGTTGCATGTACGTTTTAGCAGTAAAATGTGTTGAGCATTTTGACAAAAAGACGTAAATGAAAAATTCACACTTCCTTCCGATCAATATTTAATTATTATCAAATAGGGACTTGTAATAAGTCCCACTTTCATGTCAACATTTTTAAATTTTCTTACGGACCATATGTTATTTTAAAAATATATGTATATAAATATTTATAAACTCCTTTAAATAGCTTGCTGAGCTATTTACGTTTCACAACAACTTGTTGCCATAAAAGAATTGTGGAGAGACGGGAAAGTGTTACATTATTCATGAGTTGACAAAGTACATCAGTGCAAACGTTGACTCCGCCGTCCATATATCTAAATGGGCATGCTATATATAAAAATGATGTCATGATTTGTCAATTTGATGTTTCAAACTTTGAAAAGTCGATACTTTCTCTTGAGGAAGACGCACCCCGTTTGAGGAGTTGATCACTAAATGAAGCCATCTCTGAGCGGACAGCCCCCAAGGCATTGTGGGTGCACGCTTCTAGACAAGATCAATAGTGGAAACATTTTGGTACGTCAAAAGGGCCCACTTAAGGTTAGAATCTTGACTGATCTGGCTCCGAGTGCATTTTGGTCTAATGATGCAATGAAGCATCTCAGACAAAGGGCCCTTTAAATTGGACTGGCATCTTTCCTCCACATCCAAAATGAGGTACGCTCATTTAGACCAAAGTGGAATATATTGTCTGGATCTCGAGAATACTTACCTGTAACCTAATCACCACTCAGATTTTTTTTTCCTAACAAGGAATCCAACCATGTAAAAGTTGCACAATTAAAAAATTAGACAAAATGTAATGGTAGTTTCATTTGCGTGAGGGGAGCATTCAATATAAATGAATGCTGGTGTCGCTTGCGGCGCAGTGACAGCGAACATCGCACTGTCAATCACTGTCAGTCACTTTGAGCCAAGCTTCTAATTAATACTTGCAGGAAAAGCGACATCATCGAATTTGTTTATTGATTTTCTAGCATTCAAATGCTTTAAGTGTAATTAAAGGTAAAGTATCCATCCATTTTTTTTTTTATAGCACTTGTACTCATTTGGCCTCAGGTAATTTTGGCGAGAGGCTGGTTGGTCAGACTATAATTTGCAAAAGCATCCTTTCATATTAACCCTTAAGAAAACCTGAGAGCTGATCTCCTTTTCCTCTGCAGGTTACAACAAGTGCATTTCAGGGCTCCCCTATGTGAAACAAAGAGAGAGGAAATTCTCTTCCTGGATGGCGACTTTTCCCCCGCTGCTCAGTTTTTTGTCAGCGTGGGCGTGATCACGTTCCTCTACTCCTTACTGGCAACGGTGGTCTACGTCTTTTACCAGAACAAATACTTAAAGAACAACAGAGGCCCACTTGTGGTTGGTAACTGTTTGGCTTCTGATGTAGCAAGACTAGGAGGAGTTAAAATAATGTTTTGTCCTCTTTGCAGGACTTTGCGGTGACAGTGATCTTCTCCCTTATGTGGTTCATCAGTAGTTGTTGTTGGGCCAAAGATCTCTCGGAAATCAAGGTGGCTACAAAGCCCACCAAGGTGCTACTACTCATCTCCGCCTGCTCGGCTCAGGAGAACAAATGCACGGCGGCCCAAGAACCTCTCTGGTCTCGGCTCAACTCGTCTGTGGTGAGTAGAAATTAGCCGGCAACAGCAGATTTTTCATTCTCAGCATTCATATAATGTACACACTTTTTATTTTATTCTCCTAGGTCTTTGGTTTTGTCAATGTCATCCTTTGGGCTGGAAACATTTGGTTTGTCTTTAAAGAGACAGGCTGGTATAAGATGGGTCAGAGGTATCCCACCAGGAGCACTTCTGGAAAACGAGAAATGCGTCAGCGGCTCTACAGCGAGAGCAGCTTTGACCTTCAAGAGGAAAGCTTTAGTCCTCAACCGTTTAAAAACAACAATTTGAAGCAGACAAAAGGGGATATAGGCATGCAGCTATACCGGCAAAGCAGCATCAACCAATCACAAATGAGCCACGGCCTCCCGCAAACCTATCTCGGCCAGCCAGACAGTAAAGGAGGGGCCCCATGATTTTTATTTTTTTTTAATTTTGCCTTATGTTTATTTTATCGCTTACATGTTTGTTTCATACATCTTACATTTTTGATGTCATCTGACCACATCATTTAAATCCAAACAAAATGAGGTCTGAATAAGTGTGAAATGTACGTGGTGGTACTAGGGGTCAGATAATGTACGTAGTTCAGCTGTTGTTCACTAATTCTTCGTTATATACTGTATCTCTGGTATGAAAATATCGTAATTAATAATTTCAATAGCTGTATAACAAATATATTGAGGAATAAATAATAGAGCAAACGTTATTTTGTGTTCAAGCACTTTGTTGCTCGTATTGCAAAACCCCCATGAATAGATATTGTTGCTACTACGTTTAAATTTGAGTGTCTTTGTATAAAAGATTGCAAGATTTTATTGCTTCTCAATTCTTTGCAGAAGGAAACATTTTCCAAAATCACCACTACAGAATTCAAAAAGATTTCGAGCAGCACTCAGTATTACAGGCAATTGATCTTCTTTTTATTTATCTTGCTAGAAAGAACGTGCAGTTGTTTTCTTATTGTTGCATTTCCCCAAGATTGTAATCTCTGTGCTTTTGTCCACTTGCAAAAAGCTTAATTTTAAATAAAGACTGGTTCAGTGTAATTGAATGTTGCAATATTGGCTTGATTGGATTTTTATTTGAAGTTAAAACTCCAAATGTTGAATACTGATACCAAACACTGCTAAAATCCTAAAGCATTTTGAAATCAGTCTTTCATTAACAAAAAATTTAAAAAATTGCAATGCTCCCGTTTGTATGAGCTAGACTAGATAAGAGTCACGCCCAAAATTGGTATGAATGATTTTGTGCTTGACTGTACCCATGAAAAAAATGAATTAAAAATGTCATCAGGCAGAAAGCAAAAGAGGGAATGCTAAATGAATAAAACTTCATGTGGAGAACATTAAAGAGTACGTCATGCAGCGTACCTTGATTATCTCCTTTGCAAAGGCCAGTGGGATAATCCCTGGCTGTTTCATCCCATTTAGACAATTAATCTAATACCTAAAAGTCACACTAACGACTTTATTTTTGTTTTGTCAAAGGCAAGACAAAGAAGAGATTCGATTCCAATTATAAATGTTGTGCCTAAAGCCCTTACTGATCATCCGTAAAGTAAACGAACAAGGTGCTGCTGTATGGATAGCTCAGCTTCATGAGTGTTGCATAAAGTCAACGCTGCTTGTTGTCATTGGTAAACAGCTCAGAGGATTTTGAGGAAATGTACTTAAAGATGGCGAGCTGGATCTGCCCCTGCTGCATGATTTTTATTGAGGCTCATTAAAACTAAAACAAATCCAATATGTCTTTATTTTTGCAAAATAGATGATGAATTGTATTCTCTAAATTCAAGGAAGTGCATTTTATGTTGACTAGAGCCTCAAAAATGTCCAAAGCTAATCAGTGATCTCCATCCATCCAAGCCTGTTGTTCACAGGGAACATCAGCCTGGAATTAAACCCACTTTGTTATTAAGACCTCAGTTTGCAAGCGGTCCTTTAACTGGTCCAAGTAATTAAATGGCGGGGAGAAGTGAGGCTCCTCTCTGCGGGTGCTGCCCCTCACACAAATGCAAATGGCATGCAGGTGTCCGGGGCCGCCTGCTTGCACGACTAAATTATAGTGCATGTGCTCTCATCTTGACAATTACAATCAGTATGCGTGACGGAAATAAAGGGGTACATCATGACATAGATATCACACAGATTTTTGTGTCCTAGTTGAGTTACACGCTTGTGTGTTGCATTTGTTATGAGTGTATTTTATTTATAAAACAACCCGGCAAAAATCTCAAATATACGTATGTATAAATGGATATTTAACTGTTTGATGAAAAATGCTCTAAAATGGTCCAGTGGTACTAAGTACTGCCTCCAGAGAGCAGTATAGCATTATGCTGCATGGCGCATTGCACTTCTACCCACTGACATCTAAAGCCATTATCATCAATAATCATCAATAATAATACTCCTAATAATAACAAAAAAAATAATCATCTTTATTATTATGTATAGAATGTTTGATACACCGAGTCCATTGACGTTCTGCCCAAACAGCAAATCCTTTTGAATGGAAGTGGACGTAAAACAAAGTACACAAATGAATCCTTTTAAAAGGAAGTAAACAAAGTCATTTCTGACCTGGTTTTAAAAAAAAAAAAAAGGAAACGTGCAGCTGGGACTCAGACGTAGGTACAAAAAAATAGTAAAATTGAAATGATCATTTTGTATTAATGTGGTTGATTATATGCTGATGAGGATGAGATTATAAAGTATATCAAATAAATTATATTTTTATATTTTGATGCAAAATTACAAATTATTTAGTGTTATATAAATTACAAAGGGTTTGGAATTTAAAAAAATAATTACACTTATTCCTACTCCTTTTTCTGAATGTGTATTAGCTTTTTTTTGTAAGCTGTTTTATTTATTGGTTTTTCTTTTTAAACATTCAAAAATAAATTCATTATTTCATTCAGTCAATGAAAAGGAAGCAACACCACCATGACAGTTGCTCATTTAATTTCTAGCTAATCTGTTGATTATGAATTGTTTTAGCATCCATTTCCGGAATGCATTCATTCGAGGATTCCTAACAGATTACATGAGTCGGTTGACACAAATTGGATTGGCACACTATTGACCTACCATTGCGTGTTAAGGAGTCTGTGATTAACCATTTGATAAACTCAGCAGCTGTCAAGTTGGCAGTCACGACTACCCTTTAGCGGAACTGAGATTATTTCAGATGTCTGAAGTGTGCCCAAACAGCAAAGAATCTAATCCTCAATGGAATCCCATGTTTCTGCTAGGATAAAAAGAAACATATCCGAATCACGAGTACACACAAATGTTTTCATGCATGTATTTATTTACTTCAGCCTATGTTTTTTTTTTCTTCTTTTTTTTGCGAAATAGTATACATAAAAACAGTCACATTGAAACAGCCCAATGAACCATCTCATAATGCCATGAAAATAACCTCGCATATGATTGCACATGGGCCCAGTGTTGCCGTGCCGCAGCGGGTTCCAACTTGATCGTCGAGCGTTTTGGAGTGCCGTCATACTCTGTGTAGTGTCGTCACAGTTCATTCACACTCGCACACTGACGTGCACACACAGACGGACAACACCATGCACAACTCGTACCGTTTTCTTTTTATATACATATTGACAGATGGGTTGATATTTGTTTGTGCGTCCATTCATTTTCCGTAATTCCATTTGGCAAAAATCCAGGATGTTGTTTTTTTTCATGAGATGGTTTCCAAATCAATGAGGAAAATGTCCATAGAATTTGAGGTGTCATTATATTTAAGACACAGAAGACACTTCTGTCTTGCTGGTGGACACTGAAGTCTCATCCTCCACCATGCCGCCCATCCCAATAGTGCTCAGCATGCAGTTACGGAACTGGAAGGGAAAACAAAGAAGAGTTCAGGAATGAAGTGAAGATGTAAAAACACAATCTGCTGCACCAACCTGTTTGTTCATCAGCACATAGATGACCGGGTTGTACAAAGCAGAGCTCTTTGCAAAGAAGGCGGGGAGAGCAGCAGTCAGAGGAGAGAAGTAAGCCCCCTTGTTCAGGAAGATCCAGCCAGCGAAGGTGGCATATGGGGTCCAAGCGATCAGGAAGCCAAAGACCATCAGGACGCACATACGTGTCACTTCTTTCTCAGCTTTTTGGGTGGAAGCAGAGTCCTGCTGCTGGGCTGCAGCCTTGAAGCAAAACGTAGAAGCCGTTCAAGATTGAAATTCAACAAGGAGCGACAGATGGGTGATTAAGTGCGTCACGCTACTTACAGCTTTGACTGTTAGCACAAGGCTGCCGTAAGTGAAGAAAATAAGGAAGACGGGAACGAAGAAGTGGACCACAAACATGTAGATCACGTAGGATTCGTTGTTGTAGCCTGGAGCCAGAGTGTAGTAGTCGGGTCCGCAGGAGCACTGCATGCCCTCGGGGAGGTATCTGTGGAGAAGTTAACGTATTGTTGCTAAGAAGTCAGCTTTAGGTTAGCGCTGCAAGAAGGTTACTTAGACAATCTGAGTGGGGTTTAACATCTCTTTTTTTGTTTTCTACAGCTCAGAAACATGCAAGATTTATGAAGGGCTCTAGAATATCGCAATAAAATATCAGGGTGGGGTGTAGCCCGCCTGTTGACCTTCACCAACCTTTAGATGCCTTTTGACTGGGCTGGCTTAAATTGGATTTATTTAAAAGAAAAGGTTTACCTGGACCATCCAAAGAGTGGTGGTGCGGCACATGCAAGAGCCATGATCCAGGTGAACAAAACTCCAATTCCAGCGTGGGTGCCGCTGAACTTGAAGCTTCCCATAGGTTTGCACACTACAATGTATCTCTCCACGGCCAACACCACCAGAGACCAGAGCGCAACTTCACCTGCAGGACAATTTGCTTAGGAATTGATCTTTTACCACCGCTTCATTCACGCTCTTACCTCCGAGCGTGGCCATGAATCCCTCGATTGCGCAGAAGGTGGCTCCCAAGATGAAGTAGCCGTTAACAGCCGATGTGATCGTGATGGTGAACCCGAAGGCGCACATGATGAGACCAGCCACAGCCAAGTTGACCAGGATGTAATTGAGAGGTGTCTGAAGTTTCTTGTTCTGAGCCGTGACAAACAATGTCAGCCCATTGATGGGGGCTCCACCGCAGATCAGGAAGAGCATATAACAAGCCAGCATCCTATACCAAATGGGGTCCACCATGTAATACTGCTGATATTCAAAGGGACTCCTAACAATCCCAGTCCTGTTGGACATGGGGATGTAGAAGTTTTTGCCCTCTGTGCCATTCGGCTCAAAGTTTCCTTCCCAACCCATAGTTAAGGTGGTTAGAGGGAGCTTCGGTCCGTCCAAACTCGGATAGAGTGTCGTCGCAATCGGTGTCGAAAGCCAAACTCCACTCTAGCGGCTTATGTCGCCCCGGGTGTTGTTTTATACCTCCTTGTGGTGATCCTCAAATTGGGCAAATTGGATTACAGGAGGATTGAGAAGCAGCGTGCGGCTCAAGTCTGACCAATTATTGACTTTGCCAAAGCATGAAGGCAGTGTGGGTCACGTCATTAATCCTCCCTCAACCGTCGCACACTTTTACAGTTAATGGGGACTTTAATTCCTTTCCTATGACCCACATGTCAACAATAAATAACGCTATCAGCCAAAAACGGTTTCCCGCCCTTTATTTCTTTAGTCATGGATTGTATTTTTGTAGTTTTAATGCACTTACTATATAATCACTATTTTAAAAGTAAATACTCTTGTCATGAGGGATTGTGTGAAGCTTGGAATGATAAATATCTGAGTTACTAATGCCCAGTTTAAGATTTTATTTAAATGGAAGCTTAATGCGAGAGATCAGGCTACAAACCGTGAGGCTCATCACGATACTTGCAAATGATTGGCTGCAACTTGTCCTACTAAATATTTTAAAATGAAAAAAATGGCCTTCACTATCGTCACCTTCTTGACGGCTTCACTCCTCAACTTTGACGTTAAATGTTTTACTTTACAACTTGAATGTTTATTTGGAGCCACAAGAATATATAATAATTAAAGTCCCTAATCATGATTGGGACGTAAATCCTCCACTATTACACATAAATAAAAAATAAAAAAATGTTATTAGTTTGTTGGTCCAATAGCAAATGACCTATATGGACCGGTACCGGGCAATAGACTCGGGGACCACAAATTGGTCCTACTCATCTAACAAAATCATATACTGTAAATATATTTCCAAATATTGATACTTTATTGTCAAAATGTAATGCTTTTTTTTTTTTTTTTGGTCTTCAGGCACAGTAATATGGTGACCACTGTGCATACTAGTTCCAGCTATTGGCTACTTGACTCTGACTTGTAATACGGACGCCATATGCCACTTTCACCATACGTATTTTCACACAATTGGACTACTGTAATCTCTGCTTTCCTTACATTTGTGTGTGAACCAGTGTTAGTGTTTCATCCCAATTTTTTTTTCAAAATACTTTTAAATAGTGTCCTCTCTATCAAGTTACAGTTCCCTCATTTAATTGTGCAAGCGTACCTAAAAATGTTAATCTTGAGTGTGTACCAAAGTGATGAAGCGGTATATTTATTTTTTTATTTTTTTTATTTTTTACCCAAATGATTTTGTTAATCCAATATTAACCTCTCTAATAAGCTCCGTCATATTTATAATGTCCTCAAGCTCATTCGATTTGAATTGGGAGTGTTTCACAAGCAAAGTGACAAAGCAATATTAAGCAACAAATTCCAAAATGATGGTACCACGCACTTGGCATACAAAAGATTTTACTATTACGGCATCTCAATCCATGTGAAATAAGAGTTAATCAACATAAAGGGGATTAAAGAAAGAGCTTCCTGTGATAATTACAGGTTATC
Organism: Syngnathus scovelli; assembly: GCF_024217435.2. NCBI lineage: Eukaryota > Metazoa > Chordata > Actinopteri > Syngnathiformes > Syngnathidae > Syngnathus > Syngnathus scovelli. The sequence continues at coordinate 9,512,712 of NC_090857.1, read as the reverse complement.
ACTTCCACAGCTTGGCGTCAACAGACACTGTGGCCTTCTAACCGCGATTTCAAGAGGAAGTGTGATCAGGTTAATCACCTTATGGGTCTACGCCCGGGCAGTGTCTCATAGCTTTTTGAGCCAAGGGAATATTTTACTTTGGAAAACTATGTACGTTGTAATCATGATCAGGAATCAACTTACTAACTGTATTGTACATTTAATTTTGACTTTATAAACACTGTAAGAGTGTGGATGGGTCAAAATATGGTTCACAGGAACATATTTTGCGCAGGTCTGCTGTGCAGCCTCGTGAGGTGATTGAATTTAAGATCTTCCTTTCTTTCATTTCCTCCTTTCTTGCTTCGGATCATTATCTTAGGGACGCAATGCATTGGCTCATATACACCTGTTGGCCACCATAAGTCAAGAAGATTAAGAGACAGAGGAAACTTCATGTCTTCAGACATTCCACCCATTCCAATTGTGCTGAGCAAGCAATTATGGAACTGAAAGACACACAAAGTTAGATTCTGTTGAATAAAATGAAAAGAAATTTCATCTCCTTGGCTGCTGAATTTGAAAAAAAATCAAAAAAAAAAACAGACATCAACAAATAAAATCAATAATGTGGAAGCTAAAGTGATTAATTAATGACCCTCACTTTAGGGCTTGGGATAGACAGAAGAAGATAACCTTTAATGATTTCAAATTATAATCCATTTACCCTGTGACTGGATTAGTTACGTGTTCCTTTTTCTGACCTTTAGTTATCTTTCGCTTCTTGACAACGTATCGTCAATGTTGTGTCGTTTTAACATGCATAATTAGGACACATTTTGAAAATTTCTGCAGAGATGACCACATTTATGGAGCACATAAACACTCTTCTCAAATTCACAAAATATTCATCAACACCTTCACTCAAATCCTGAGTTTCTTTCCTTCTGTCAGTTTTTCTCTGTGTTTGTACACCCTGATATTCTCAAACCTTGTCTACAATATAAATTAAAATCCTCGACTTGTCAACTTGATCCTCTTGGTCAAATCTGGTCCCTTCTTCACTCTCTCCCCTTCATTCCAGCATTATACATTCCTCTCTGTCTGTCTGTCTCTCTCTCTCGCTCTCTCTCTCTCAAAACGTTTCGTTCACTCAAATAGTAGTGATCATGCAATTGCTTGGCCTATAGCAAGTTACACATTACTATTTTTATTTTTTAATTTTGCCTTCTGATGTGATTTCAATGCGTAAATACATATAGCAACCACAGGAAGCCATCTGTCATCCATAAGTATGACAATACCTGCCATACAAAAGAGATTTCTGGAGCAAGGAGCTTGCGTTCATCTGCTTAGTGTCCAGAAATTGTCACAAACAAGCCTTCCTAATCTTCAATCCTCACAAATTGGATTCACACCTTCTACGCAATTGCAAGGCATTTAGTAGGATGTCTGTGCATTGCAGAGCATCTGTGCAAACTACATTAAAGGTGCCCCCTGTTCACCTCAATTGACAAAGGTGATTACAGCAGTATAGCAAGTCATAGAGGGTCGAAGCTCTCCTCTGTGCAGAGATCTTTGGAGAAGCAAAGATTAAAGGCGCCATGTGGACAAATTAGCATTTTGTATGGTGTCAATTAAAACAAAAAAAATCTGGAGATCCGTAGAGGTTCATGGATGTTTGGAGTTGTATGTTTTGTCTCATAGCATGAACAGTTATGATGGCTTGTCCATCTTCTCCTATTTTATCTCCTTGCTCGATGTGTCGTATGCTTAGCTACTGTCCTCCCTTAGTGGTGATGATAATTGGTCGGTTAGTGGAGGTTAGAAAGGATTGGCAATGTGACAGTGTTTAGCCACAGACGTACACAGACAAGTGTTGAAAATGGCTTGATCGCATTGATGATGCAATGTTAAGGGTTGAAAAATCATTTTACTGAAAACTGACCATTTTGGAGGTACAATGTTGTAGCCTGACAGCAGTGATATAAACATTGTAGTAATGGTTTGGGTAAGTCGGCTGTTAGTTTACAGTACCTGAGCTGTAAATAAGACTGATAGACAAGATTTGAGCTTCTCGTAAGCTGGAAGCAGGTGACAAGTAACACATTGCTTAAATGAGATTAGCTGGCTACTGAACAGCAACGCGAGTAGCGGATGTAAAGTGTGGCAGGATGTCGTATACCGACAGGAAGCGGAAAATGGACATAAGCTTTCAGTAGGTCAGGACGAGATGTCATATAACTGACCTGAAATATGAATGAGGCACATTTGTTGATGCTTACCGGGATCCACTAAATGCTGACTATAATGTATTTCCATCATTTGCAGAGCTTTTTTTCGTAAAATTATTTTACAGAGGTGCTGAATAGATGTATTAGTGAGACACAGCTCTTTGTTTTTGCATCCACGTAACAGATGAGTCACTTCCATCTTGTACAACTCGTGTACGACTTGATCAACAATAATTAACAGTGGGTAAAAGGCTATGACGACACGTTAAAATAGGTCACTATCTCTCACTGGTATAAACGTTAAATAAGTGAACACTTTCCCCCTGGCTAGTCCTGACAGATCCCGTTTAATTCCTGATCTGTGCTATAATCCCAAGTGCCCAAGCCAAATTATCCTATAATCCTTCCTCTCCTTCTCCTGTCATGCAGTCCATTGATATGTGCATTCACACGTTGGACTAAAACTCAGATATTAGAAATCAACCAAATGCAGCAGTGGATAAAAAAAGCCCATGGCAATGTCATTCAAATTTCGTGTTTGGATTATTCTAACGTCTGCACTGGGCTATGGAGAGTGATGAGGAGTGGGATGATGAGCAACAAGGAAGGGCAGCACCTCCAAGAGGCCAAGCCTGAAATATCAAGTAGACGCATGGGTGGCTCACATGGAAGCTCATGTGTGGGTAAATGGAAAGAGAGCGAGTCCAGCCCCCAAGCGCTGGACACTATTGTTATAGAACATTGAGAAAACGCCAACAATACGCATTACATCTGTTTAAATGTTTGTTATTGCCATTAGAGCCAGGTGAATAGATGCAAAGGAACAGGTCTTGTCGTTTTGGTCCATTAAAGGAAGGAAAGTAGAAAAATATATTACAACTCAGGTACATGTACCATTTTTGGCCCTTTATAGAGGTCACATTTTAAAAGAACTCCAAGAAAATTGATCAAATAATGTGGGTTTTTCATCTTAAGATGTTAAAGATAACAAAAAGATAAACGCCATTGACACGGTGACACAGTCTTTGCTAAGAAAAATGATGCAAATATTGTAAAGTACACCTTCGTGAACTCTTATGAAACTTGACACGCACGTCGCATTTGTCAAAATAATAATAATCGTTCATTTATTAAATTACCATGTGGTTTACAAAACAGTTTGCTGTACAAAAACATTTTAGCAAGATCTACATTTAAAGCATTTGTTACAACCTTTTGAACCCTTCTCGAATCACAGCAAAATGTCAGCCAATTTTTAATTCCCGCAAAATGTTGCCACATTTTCAAGAAGTCAAATTTTACCATAGTAGCTTTTAATCGGATCTACCCCAGTTTAAAAAAGAAAAATATTCCAATGTGCCTGTATTATAAAGTAGCACTAGCCTAATGTTGCCAGGGCGGCGAAAGGCCTGATCACAGCGCTAATTGTTTTTTATTTTAGTCAATATTGATCGTTTCTCACTTTTTAATGTGTATTTATACATGCTAGCATGCACTCTTTGCTCAATAAACTCTGTAAGACATGCTCTACTTATTGCATTTGTCATTCTTATAGTCAGGTAACAACGGGTTTTTTTCCATCACAGAACAAAAACCAAATGGGGAACTGGTTGCGCTGGCCACATGTCAGTGAAAGCCATTGCACGCCAATCACAAGGAAGGAAACACTTTTGCAGCTCAAGGTAAATTTCATTTTCATTCATATATTAATCACATTGGGTTTATCTTATGATTTGCATTTTCTTTGCTCTCAAACACCAGAAGGAGAACTGGTAGGGTCACAAGTCAACCGGCCAGAGCTGAGTAACCAGAAAATGCATTGGTAAAATGACCCTTTAATTTTGTGTCAAAATTATTTTTTTTAAATCTGGAACACATCACATTAAAATCTTGGTTACCTTTGACTTAACCTTAATATATTTAGTATGTAGAGAAAGAAAACACTCTTGGGATTCTTACGACATGTGTTTTCATTCATTTTCTTAACCGTTCTTTCGTACGAGGATCGAAGGAGTGCTGGAGCCTAGTCCAAAACTGCATTTTAAAAAAAGCTTAATGCAATGTTTGAGGGGGGGAAAAAAGCATATTTTTAAACCGGCATTCATACTTACTTTACTGACTTAACTTCTGTCGACAATTTGTCCCATCATTCCAAATTCCTTGCAAGGATTTAAAATACCGAAAACCGGTTTTATTTGCTGTCCCTGTTTGTAATGATACTGACAAGAATAATATAATAATAATACCATAGTCCATCCATCCATCCATCTTCTTCCGCTTATCCGGGGTCAGGTCACGGAGGCAGCAGCTTTAGGAGGGACTCCCAGACTTCCCTCTCCCCAGCCACTTCATCCAGCTCATCCCGGGGGATCCCAAGGCGTTCCCAGGCCAGCTGAGAGACATAGTCTCTCCAGCGCGTCCTGGGTCGTCCCCGGGACTCCTACCGGTGGGACATGCCCGGAACACCTCCCAGGGAGGCGTAGAGCTGGTCCACTGTTCCACGGCCAGGACAAAAGCCACACTGCTCCTCCTGAATCCGAGGTTCGACCTCCCGACGGACCCTCCTCTCCAGCACCCCTGAATAGACCTTACCGGGGAGGCTGAGGAGTGTGATTCCCCTGTAATTGGAACACACCATCCGGTCCCCCTTCTTAAAGAGGGGAACCACCACCCCAGTCTGCCAATCCAGAGGCACTGTCCCCGATGTCCACGCAATGTTGTAGAGGCGTGTCAGCCATGTCAGAACTCCGGGCGGATCTCAAATAAGCCCTGCTCATTGTTAGTGAAGGCCTCTTACGGGAACAAAAACACACAGACAACATAAGGACAGGAAGGATACAAATGGCTGACAGGGATCAAAAGACATCTCTATCACTAAAAAGGAAGAACCTAGATCAAAGGAAAGATAAACTCGTAAAGGCGAGGCCTCCAGGTCTGGTAGGCCAAGGCTTCACTTAAAATTATTCCAACAGGAATAATACCATAGGAATAATCAAATTTTTTGGCAGCGGAAGACTGGTTGCGCCGGTGCAACAGGTATCTGTGGTGGCACCTTTTATTTGACCACACTGCAAAGACTACATCATAGATAAAACATGAGTTAAAAAATATCTCTGCATGCTGCGCACCTGATCAGGACACAGTCTGGGAGGATCTGCGGGTGGTTTGTGAGTTCATGCTATCTTTTTGCTCTGGTTATCTCAAACGGTGAGAAATGCTGTAATCAAATACATGTTATTTAAAGTATTTAAATGAGTTCATTGTTGATTTTTTTTTTCCAGGTTCAGCCTCAATCAACACGAGTATGCTTCTGCCAATCTTAACTGTGGGTTGTATTGTTGCAGTGTTATGGAAAAGCTAAATGACCCAGAGGTCAAGCTCAAGGCAAGCAAGGGAAGCACCACACCTGGACCTGTCATTGTGGCCAGAGGACAGTGGTCAAATAAAAGAGAGTTTCTCCTCGCAGTTGCTGGAGAAATCATTGGACTTGGAAATGTATGGCGGTTTCCTTACCTGTGCTACAAAAATGGAGGCGGTGAGTTGAAAACACAAAGTGATTGTCGATAAAAACAATGGGTTGACGTGGCCTTTCGTCAGCCCGTGAGTGTACGCACATCTTGGAGAGAAAGGAGCATTGGGAGACAACCATTTATAGAGTTTATCAGCAAAAAAAAAAAATTGATTTGGGGGTGAGACATTTTTATCACTTACCGGGATTTGGATTATTTCAATTTTAATTGGAGAATTCTGTTGTTTTGTATTTATCATTTGTGTTGTTTTTGTATTGAATATATGTGTCTCTTTTTATTTTTCCCCTCATCAGGGGTGTTCTTGATCCCTTATGTAGTCTTCCTTTTTGCATGTGGCATCCCTCTATTTCTGCTGGAGATCGCTCTCGGTCAGTACACCAAACAGGGCGCCATTACCTGCTGGAAGCAAATCTGTCCCCTCTTCGGAGGTAAAAATACATTGTTGAGCTTTGGCATTATGTGTGAAACAGCTTAAACTAAGAACAGCTAATGTAAGAGCTGCAAGAAAAAACATTTCATTCTATTTTGAGTGGTATTCATTTAATTTGTTTGTTGCCTTACTGCATTCTTTGACTGGCAGTTTTGCTTAAAGGGTATGATGATGTCATGATTTTGAAATTTACATGTCGATATTTTTGGTGTTTTTTTTTCAAACTCTCATAGGGATTGGTTATGGAACTCTGGTTGTAGTCCTATATTTCAGCATCTATTACATCATCATATTGGTGTGGGCATTTGTGTACCTTTTCTCTTCCTTCACCTCTCAGCTTCCATGGGCAAGCTGCAGAAACAGCTGGAACACAGGTATGTGTGTGTGTGCGTGCGTGCGTGCGTGCGTGCGTGCGTGCGTGCGTGCGTGCGTGCGTGCGTGCGTGCGTGCGTGCGTGTGTATTAGTGCTGTCAAGTGATTAAAATACTTCATCACGATTAATCACATTTTTATTATTATCTCATAATTAATCACGATACATTTATACTAGTATATCAGCTGTACACAATGCATGCCGTCTGTGTTTGTAACAGAGACGTGTGTGGAGTTAAATGAAACACGTGTTCTCAACTGGACTGTGACAGAAAACGCAACATCCCCTGTGAGGGAGTTTTGGGAGTAAGTTCAAATGTTTCATGAAAAGAACAAGTAGCAAAGTGCCCAATGTTAACACAAATGCCATCCCCAGGAGAAGAGTACTGAACCTGACGGGAAGTGTCCACGAGATGGGTAATGTTCGATGGGAGTTGGCTTTGTTTCTTCTTTTTTCTTGGATCATCTGTTACTTTTGCGTGTGGAAAGGGGTGAAGTCCACAGGAAAGGTAGATCATTTTTACACAAAGTCCAATCTCGAGGTGTTTGTCTGTTTGTCTGTCAGGCTGCTGGAAAGGATTGGATCAGAATACAATTTTGAATTTTGTTTTCACTTTTCATCTATTTTTCCATTCGAACTGGCTACATACTGTAGACGAGCGTGTACAAGTATTTGAAACCTCGTCACTCTAAAGCACAGGTGTCAAACTCAAGGCCCGGGAGCCAGATACGGCCCGCCACATCATTTTATGTGGCCCGCGAAGACAAATTGTGCATCGACGTCATGTGTCAACACTAAATTAAAAATTGAATTGACTTTTAATAAATGTGTATTTCCATTCATGTTTTAAATTATTTTAACAGTTTTTGCTACTGTTTTAACACTGTACACAATATAAAGCTTTGACTTAGTCATAATGGCCCTTCTAAGGAAACTATGACTACAATGCGGCCTGTGACAAAAATTCTTAACATTTTATTTGAAAAATTTGGATTTGTGCCCTGTGATTGCCATAATTCTAAAAAATTTATGAATTCCCACTCGGTCTGACAGGTTGTGTATTTTACTGCCACATTTCCGTACTTGATGTTGGCCGTGCTTCTTGTCCGTGGGCTGACGCTGCCCGGGGCCATAGATGGCATCAAATTTTACCTCTACCCCGAGCCATCCCGCCTGGCTGATCCGCAGGTATGAGCCTCTCAATCCGTTGACATGACAAATCAAGACACAGTAATCCATAACAGGAAAGTTCCACATGAAATTTAAAATGGTTGACCCTGTGTCAGGGTTCAATGTTTGCATGGAGGAGCATGGGGGATCCAAGTGGAGGGGAGGAGGGAGGCTCAGGAGAAATCTTCCAAAATGATTTATTTACTACCGACGTGCCTCTTATGTCATTGTTTGGCAGGTCTGGATGGATGCCGGCACGCAAATATTTTATTCTTATGCTCTTTGCATCGGTTGTTTGACGGCGCTTGGAAGCTATAACAAGTACGACAATAACTGCTACAAGTAAGTTGACATCAAACCTGTTGTATCAGTCCGACTTGATGTACATCTGAACATTTGAAGACTATCTTGTCTATAAATGTGAATGTCATTGTGAGTCAATACGTATTTGTACCCCACCTTGCACCCAGTCAGCAAAGTTTTAGTTCACCCACAACCCCAATGACAATATGCCCTGTAGAAAAATCGACGAATGAAAATTTGGGAATATTTATGATGGAAATACCAACTTTTGGCTTAAACTTTAGTCGCAGAGTTGATCATTTTGTTGTTGTGCATTTTAGAGATTGCATCTATTTAAGCCTGCTGAACAGCGCGACCAGTTTTGTGGCCGGTTTTGCCATCTTTTCAGTTCTTGGATTCATGGCTTACGAGCAGAACACGGACGTATCCAAAGTAGCAGAATCAGGTAAAACGTCCCTCATTGTACCTGCGAGGAAATGCGATCACAAAAGCGCTCTTTTCTCGCCGCAGGTCCCGGCCTAGCCTTCATCGCTTACCCTCGAGCTGTGGCCATGATGCCGTTTCCACAGATTTGGGCCATTTTCTTTTTCATCATGATCATCCTGCTTGGATTGGACAGTGAGGTTGTGTGCTTTTCAATTATTTGTCATGTATGCTAATTCTCACCTCTATGGGAGAGCCCAGAATAATACATGCAAATCAACAAAGTGTATGCAAATGTGAACATAGTACCTAACAAAAATGTCTCTTCTTCAGTTTGTTCTGATGGAAGCTCTTGCGACTGGTATTTGTGACATGAAACCTTCCGTCTTCTATGTTGGCCATCGACGCAAACTACTTCTTCTCCTCATCACTGTTGTGTGTTTCTTCATTGGCCTCTCCATGGTCA